>NC_056729.1:607120809-607458309 GCF_019279795.1 Protopterus annectens | reverse complement strand
TATGTTTGGATGCCTTAAAATCATATCTATATGGACAAAGTATCAGATGGTATAATAACAAAAGGAAACCTTGGGATAAGGAATTGTTAGATATTCAAAGTAAACTAGACTCTTATAAACATAATAATAAAGAAAATATTATGGACAAGAAAGTTATTGAAGAAATAAACAAACTAAATGAGAAATACAAAGAAATTTTAACTCATAAAGTTAAAATAACTTTAGAGAAATACAAGTTTTTGTCTTATTCAATAAGCCCCAAATACTTACAAAGACTTAAAAATAAAACAAAAAGATTGAATAAACAAAACCATATCAAAGAAATCTTTTCTCTAAGGAAATAGAAGAATGTTTCTAGTATACCAGAAATACTGGATGAATTTAGAAATCACTTTCACAAGATTAACCATAACAACATTAACATGGAACCTAAAGATAAAATAAAGGAGTTTATAACCACAAACATGAATAAAAGCTTAATAAACAACAGATTAAACTATTGGACAAGAGTATTTCATATACAGAAGTTATTACACAAATAAATAAGCTTAAATCAAACAAAGCACCGGTAATGATGGTATTATACCAGAGATATATAAAATCCTTTCTAAAACTACATATTCATTAATACATAAGGTTTTATTCTGGCCCAAACTGAGTTAATAACCCCCATCTTGGCAATATACATTTATTTCACCAATTTTAAAATCTAATAAAGATCCAACTAGATGTTCTTCATATCGACCCATCTCATTACTTAATGTTGATTATAAAATGTTTATGAGTATTTTGCTGATAGATTGAAGACAATTATCCCGGCATTATAGACATAGATCAGACGGGCTTCATTGTAAATAGAAATACTTTGATAATATAAGAAGAACTTTAACATTAATTGATTTTGCAAATAGGAAAAAGAAAGATTTAACACTTATTAGTCTTGATATAGGTTCAGCATTTGATTCAGTAAGTTGGGACTATCTGTTTACCTTACTGAAATGCAAAAATTTCTCTGATGCATTTATAAATTTAATTGAGCATTTATACAAAGGAACGCTGGCTTATATTAAGGTAGGAACATATGTTTCACAAAAAATACCCATTCTTAAAGGTACAAAGCAAGGATGTCCACTTTCTCCACTATTATTCACTTTAGTAATGGAGCCTTGGGCTAATTTGATTAGAAACAGTACTGACATAGAGGGTTTTGAAATAGAAGAAAATACAACATCAAAAATTCAACTTTTTGCAGATGATGTTCTAATTACATCAGCAGGATCTAATTCTTCTATGCAGTCTTTATTTGATAAAATGATGAATTTTAAAAGTATTTCTGGTTTAATATTCAATGAAGAAAAACTAAAATACTACCTATATACACGAAAAAATGCTCTCATTAGTGATTTTACTAAATATGTACCCAACTCAGGTCAGATAACTTATTTAGGTATAATACTATCTAAAGATATTAAATCTATTATATATAATAACTATAATACCTGTTTTCTTAATATACAAAATCTTTTTAATACCTGGAATAATATGCTTTTACTATGGAGGAGAGACTTACAATTATTAAAATGATAATATTCCCCAAGATTTTATACTTAATACAATCAATAATACTTTCACCTACAAAAATAACTATCAAGAAACTGAATATACTAATGTTAAATTTCTTATGGGCACCTAATAGACCTAGGATTGCATTAAAGAAACATACTAATAGCTGGTCTCAAGGGGGTATTTCTTTTCCAGACGTTAATTTATATATTATCTCTTCTATTATAAAAGTTATTACTTTATTAATAGATCGGTCGTATGTCGCAAAATGGAAAGATTATTGGGAGCTAATTAATATGCACTTCATGAAAATCTCCTTAACACATAAAAATATGATTATAAATAACTCCATGTTGTGGTTGCTAAAGGAATTTTGTACTTCACCTATTACACCTAAACATATGGTCTGTTACCCATTAAATATTATTATTAGTTATCGTAACTTTATATTCATGCACCCTAAGTATAGGGAATGGAATTTTATTGTATTCCCTATAATTTATACTCAGGGTATGCTTATGTCATCTACTTCTGAAGGAGCTCATTTAGCTATAGATAATAATCTAAAGTACTGGTATCAGCTGATATCTGATAATAAAGTTAAAATCTAGATTTCTTAAAACAAGAATTTGATCTAAGAGAAACTTGCTGGTTAGAGGTTCAGATCTTTAGACAACATCTCATTGATAGAATAGATCTAATGTCTATAACAGTTAAAGAATCTATTCCAAAACTGATTGATTACTTGATAATAAATTTACAGCATAAAGTTTCTGATAAAGGTAAACTTTCATATATACATAAAATTATCAGACAAGAAACATTTACAATGTAGATTCATACTGGAATTATTTCACCTCTATTAATGGGGACCCACCAACTCAACAAGATAAACAATATATATTGGAATCTGCTTATAGAACTACATCTTCCATTGTCTGGAGACTTTATACATGGACATTTTACACAGATCTTTTATACACCTTTGATGATGAATAAAATTAATAATAAAGATAATCTATGTAAGAGATGTAATGTAGAAATTAATGCTGACTGGGCTCATATGTTTTATGACTGTATGAAGTTGAAAGAATACTGGAAGTCAATTAATGAATTTTTGCAGGCTCTTTTTACAGATAATTTCATTATTTCTAAGTCTCTTATATTATTCAACACACCTGCACCTCAATGTGTTAAAAAGATTAAGCTTCCCTTGTTATGGTCTATCCTAGCAGTGGCTAGGAAAATAATAACTAGAAATTGGATTTCAGATACACCTCCTTCGTTCAATGAATTTAAAAATGTTATGAATATAATGTGTCATATGGAAATAAGCACAATTAGAATGAGAACAACTAGAAAAACATCACATTTTATTGTATGGGATAATTTACAAAATTTGTTAAAAAATTCTAATTTCAATAGCACAGTATTTTAGTTTAATTAATTGATCTGATTCTAGTGGATGTCTTTGTAAATACTTTAGTTGTTTTGTTGAATATTATAATAATACCTATTTCTAATTATTTGTATAAAATTGTTATGATATTTCTCTTATATGTTAAAACAATAAACTTGTTTTGAAAAAAAAAAAAGAATAGTCATACACAGTTGTAATTCATTAGCACCTAACAATGGTATAGAGGCTATATTATGTTTACATCAGCTACACTTAGTTGTTTGGTATTCATCAATTATAATGAGTTCACACCTCTTTTTTATCTTCAGAGTACTCAGAAGGCAGAATCTACACTGACAGGTAACGATGTAGCTATACAACTTGAAGGGGAGCAGAATGTTTTCATAGGTTCATAGGTTCATACTAGGCTATCTGCCCGAGGGCATTTACAAGCCTAGCCCATAGTTTTGCGGCTTACGCCACCCCTTTAGTATGGGGAACTATACCCATTATTTTGCTGTGCCTCTGTTGAGCAGTGACACTGAGGTAATCCCTGGGGTATATCTGCGATCTCCCATCCATTGGTCAAGATTTCTCTTGAACAAGGCCAGCGAGGTGCTCTGCCTCACATATACCGGGATTTTATTCCACAGCATAGGAGTCTTTGGGTGATGAATCTATCCCTCCAGCGTCCTATTAATAGCCGTGTCGAGGTTTAAGTCTCCGCCCTTGTGGCTCTGACGGATCTAGATTTTTGAGGTGAAGCATATTCATCAAATCTGGGTTTGACATGGCCTTGTATGTTAGGCAAAGGTCACCTCTGAGCAGCGGTAGCGACTGAATAGAGCTGGAGTTCTTTCAGTCGGGCAGCATAGGACAGATGTTTGAGACCCTTTATCCTTTTGGTGAGGAACTTTGTGGCCTCTCCAGCTGCTGCAAGTGTCGGGTCAGATACATTCCGAATGGGGCATTGTACTCAATCATTGGTCTGATGAGTGATGAGTATAGGGAGACTATGACCTCCCTTGATCTAGATGAGAATCCCTTCATGATAAGGTGGGCAATGTAGAAGGTCTTCCTAACTACTTTAGCTACATGGGTGTCGAATGACAGACTACTATCAACCTGGGTCCCCAGGTCCCTGATAACTTCCTCTATGCTCAGTGGATTGCCACCTATTTGGTAGCTAGGGTAACCTTGTTTTTCCCGAAGGGTATGACTATGCATTTTTGGCATTTAACTTTAGGCCATGGCTCTGGCACCAGTTATCCGCTTCTGTGAGACCCTTCTGAAGGATATCTGTGTCAGATGTTTTCCACTATGGCCAGTTTGCAGTCATCTGCAAACTTTGTCAGCCATAACCCTCCTGTGTTTGCTTGTACTTCAGAAAAGTAGATGCCAAACAAGAGTGGGCCCAGGACTGAGCCCTGTGGTACACCACTTGTGACAGGCTTTGAGTCTGACATGGCGCCAGCAACTCTGACCCTGTGGGTTCTGTCACTCAGCCAGTTTGCAACCCATCTTGTGATGTATGGGTTAACATTTAAGCTGATGAGTTTTTCAATGATACCCGAGTGGGGTATTGTATCAAGGCCTTCGCCAGATCGAGGTAGGCTGTATGGACTGCCTTTCCTCATCAATGGCTTTGGTGACTGTTTCAAAAGTCAACCAAGTTTAGAAGGCATGATCTGCCTTTGACAAAGCCAAACTGGGATGGATCCAAAGTCTGCAAATTCCTATGTCTTTATTTATGAGGTCCATTATGATCCTCTCCATGGCTTTGCAGATAAGGCTTGTCAAGCTAATGGGCGGTAATTTCCAGGGTCGGTGGAGGCACTGCCTTTGTGAAGTGGGACCACAGTTGCAGTGCCACTCCTGGAATGTATCCAGAGGTAAGACTATGATTAAACAGCTGTCCTAGCTGTGGGTTTAATTCCTCGTTGAGTTTGTGGAGCACACAGCCGGGGACACCATCAGGTCCCATGGATGCTGTGTTTTTGCTTTGGAGAGAGCAGTTCTCACTTGGGCGTTGGTGATGTTTGGGGGGCTGCAATCGCTTGGTATAGATATCTCTCCTTTTGGGGTGGGGAGAAGTTTGCACTGAACCTGTCAGCCAGTATGTTGGCAATGTCTGTAGGATCAGTAATCTTCACATCATTTTGAACTAGTTCTGAGCATATCTGGGAGGTTCCTCCCAGGTTTCTAACATAGCTAAAGAAGGCCTTATGATTGTCTTTTGAGTCTTTAGCTATTTTTCTCTCAAAATTTGCTTTGGATGATTTTATGAGAGCTCTTAGTTTTTTACTTATAGTGATCAAGGGTGTCTTACCTTTTAAGGATTTTGCTCTATCTTGTAGTAGCTTCCTTTTGTTGTAGAGTTTGTTTATGGTTGGGGTCCACCAGACTGGACGCTTGCCTTTGGTACAAAGAGTCTTTGTTTTGCTTGGGATTGCCTTATCCATGCAGTCCTGCAGGTGCTGGTAGAAGGCATTTGTAAGTGATTCAGCGGCTTGAGTACTGTTTTCCATTGCTCGGGGCCTTAAAGCAGACCACACTAGTCTTTAGAAGTGTGAAGTCGGCTTTGAGAAGTTCTTTACTGTGGTCTTTTTATTTCAGGTGGGGTGGGATGAGGACCTCCAGCGAGATTAGTTTGTGATCTGATCTCACCAGTGAGGGGTATACTTCGGTGTTGAACATTGTGCTCCCATGTTCGTGATGATGAGATCAAGTATGTTTTCTCCTCTTGTGGGGATGGTGACTAGTTGTTCCATGGCATTTGAGTTTATGAATTCCAGGAACTTTTGGGCTAGGGTGTTTGGGCTTGAGTAGTGTTCCCAGTCTATATTAGGGTAATTGAAGTCACCTAGTATGATGGTGTTTGGTGATACATTTATCCCTCTAGTGTTTTCAGGAAGGCCATGTGAGGTTCCT
Source organism: Protopterus annectens (assembly GCF_019279795.1). Classification (NCBI taxonomy): domain Eukaryota; kingdom Metazoa; phylum Chordata; order Ceratodontiformes; family Protopteridae; genus Protopterus; species Protopterus annectens. The sequence continues at coordinate 607,452,416 of NC_056729.1, read as the reverse complement.
GAGTTTGTGAGGGTGGCCTGTAACATGCTACAATTTGCAGAGCAGTCTTGCCTATGGTTAATTGCACCTGGATGGTCTCCGATGCATCGTGCGTTGCCACCAGTCTTGAGGTGTGGGTGTCTTTGATGAATATGGATACCCCTCCTTTCTTGGTATTGTCCGGATTTTGGGGCCGGAAGCATGATAAGAGGTAAAACCTGATAGTGCTGGGGTGCTCTCAGGAGCCTTGAACCAGGTTTCTGTCACTGCACAGACATCGATGTTCTCCATACTGAGAAGGGCCTCGAGTGCGTGCATTTTGAGATTTAGACTTCTGGCATTGAGCAGCATTACCCTTAGTTTTTCCTTTTTTGTGTTCTAGGGTGGTAGGTTTAGAATTTGAGCCTTGCCTAAAAAAGGCACTATGGGGTGGCAAGAGCCTTTGCCAATATCCGAATCCCAGGGGTGACAGGTGCAAGCCGTCCTTGCGAAGCAGTGTGGCTTGTCCAGCATGTCATCCCAGGCAGACAGACATTGGATCCCCTTTGAATGACACCAGAGTTTAAGCCAATTGTTAAAGCTGATCATCTTATCTCTGTATTGTGGCATCATTCTTGGTGAAGGTAGGATACTGCTCAAGGTCAGGGTCATACCTGCCTGGGCTACATAATCAGAGAGCTCCTCAATGTCTCTTTTCATGTAGTCCAAGGAGGTACGTCTCAGGTCGTTTACACCAGCGTGGACAATGACTGAGTCGTATTTGTACCTGCTGTTGAGAGACCTGAGTGCTTGCGTTATGTGGCGGATTCTAGCACCCGACAGGCAGCTTACTGTGACCTTCTCCTTACTCAGTCTGGTGAGCGGGACGTCAGTGTGTCTGACTATGGAGTCACCAATGACTAGTGTGTCTGGCATTGTGTTTGGCCTTAAGGGCTGTGACTGTTTGACACTCTGACTGTGAGGTCATGCTTATTCCTCCACTAGTGAGAATGTAGGGATAAGCTGACTTTCTGGACTGCTTTTTCTAGGATGGATATTTCAATTGCATGAGCAAGGCTATTTGGTAAACTGCATAAGTATACATTACAGATGTCAGTCATGTTAGATTTTGATGACATTGCTGGACAGCTCACACACATTATACTTAGCTACATTTACAAGTGCTAGTTATGAAGGTATATGCCATTCACTCATGTTCTTACACATTTATTTTTCTATTACAGGTTCCATACTTACACTAACTGCCCTTCAGTTACACCTGTTGTCATTCCTGGCTTATTCTGTCTGATGCTAGCAGTACACAGCCAACTAAATGGGGATGTAAAGGTTGTGAGCATTGCCTGGCATGAACTTTGCTCCACATATGTTCATAAGATGAAAGGTATACCTTTAGGTGGTCAGCATGTGTGCTAGCTATTGCTTCTTTGCCAGGGTGAGAGCATATTGTGCACAGCTATATCTACCTAGACCCTCAGCAGCAGGGGGTTCCCACTCTTATGCATAACCTGCATGTAAATATGGTGACTCTGGCGATGGTGGTGGAAGTTTTGCTCCTACTCCTTGATGTTCCTGCTGCTGCTATTTTCACAGGATGATAATGTGTAGGATAGCATAGAATTTAATCATTTTGGTACAAGTACTGGGAGTGTACTGCTGGACCCACGCTGATGTATCTAGGCACCAAAACCATGACTTTGGCAGCCCAAACACATGCTCTATGAGGTTTCTTTTTCAAGCATGTGCCTCATTATAGTGTTCCCGTGAGTTTTTGCATTTCTGATGAGCGTCATCAGCCATGGCTCCATTGCATTCACATCCCCTGCATCCCCCAGTAAATGGTGTTGTGGGACATCACTCCTTGAAAACCTCTGGTAGAGCTGTGAGATGTGTCAAATATGGTAGTCATGGTAACTGCTGGGGTTACCAGTACACATATTCAGGATGATTCCCCTAGCATTACACATGACCTGGCAGTTAATGGAGTGGAACCCATTTCTTTTGATATATACCTTTTCCTGTTCCCTGGATGGTAATTTGATCTCACTGTGGGTACAACCTTTCGAACCCAAGGCTTCAGGGAAGTGTACTACAGGGTAGACTCCTGCATAGTGCTAGCTCTGTCCTTGAAGTACAGGAGATGTATATGCAGTCACTGGCATGCTGTAGCACAGAATTCAGGAACTGGTATGGATCCTCGATGCTGATGTCTGTGACACCCCCAGAATGTCCCCTGTGGGTCTCTGAAAGGCTTCTATACATAAAATTCTACATACCTTGTCCTCCATCAGTATGGATTTCACTCAGTTTGCCCTTGGTCTGAAGTGAGAACAACAGAGGTGGCAGATATACTGGAGTGTGTCTCTATCAACTGTGTAGAGCTCTACTATTTCCACTTCACACACAGTCCATAAAAAAAAAAAAAAAAAAAGTTAAACGGGGTCTAAATACCCTCCTCCTACTTACCCAAGGTCTATCAGGAGCAGCAGCAGCATAGAGTTGAGCATGTTCCACATAAACATGCAGAAACACAGCAGCAGCCATTAAACTCTTTCTTTCCTGGGTAGTTTCTATGGCTCTATTCCAAAATGTTTTGGAATACAAGGCAAATGTCTACACAGAATGTACATGATTCCTTTATAGCTTGCTGAATAACTCTGCCATTTTGGATTGGTTGTTTACCATATAATTCAGCTGCTTATACACTTCATTAGGATGCCATGATGTTTATCTGGCTTGCACAGCTCTACACTTCATGTAGAGCTGTTTACTGAATACAAATTGGTGCACTATTGTGTGCATGTTGTACTGCAACGCAAACACAGTGTGACTGAATCATGTAGGGTTTATTGGATCCAGCCTACTGTCATGAAAAGGCTCACATTGAGAGCTATAATGAAGTTTGTTTTTAGTTTTTATTACAATTATCTTTCACTAATTCTTGTGGGATAATGCAAAAAAGAATGAGTCTCAAATTGGGAATATTGGAGAGTCATTTTATCTATGCCGTACTTGTCTTCAGTAGCCTTAAGGACTTCCCATTTCACATCCACATCTGCACAGACATCTGCAATGTCTCTTAATGTAAACAATCACCAATAAGAGAAATGAGACTATATTTCAACATGATCTCACAACCAAACTCAAATGAACTGCTGTATCCATTGTAAGTTTTTGGAGAAAAACACCCTGGTCAAAGTCCAGGAACACAAACACAAGAAGTTAATGCTTCAAATGGGAATCAAACCTAGATCTATATGATTTATTAATTTCATACTCAATTTTATTTCAGTGCTTCACCCCAAGTACTTGAAAAGTTAGAATAATACTGATTCTGACACAACAATGAAAATATTACTAAAACACAAAAATGGTAACCAAAATATTAAACAACAAATCAATAAAATAAATAAGTACAGCTAAAAAAGAACAGGATTACCAATCATTTAGAGGCACTTACAGGAGTCATCTCTGTCACAGGATAGCTCAGATAGATAATTCATCAAGAAATGTTTGAAGACACCCACAATTCTTCACCACCTCATATAACCAGTTAACATGTTCTAGTGATGCAATCCATGGTGTGCAAGTACCTGAACGGCAGAGGATTCAGACTGTGTCTCCAACAGTACCAATATCCCTGGAAGGCAGAATACAGGCAATGGATTAGCCAATACTATGTCAACAGATCCTGCAAACAAGGGAGACCAAAGTTATATGTGGTTAGGTAAACTAGGACTAGAACTTTATATACGATGCATTACTTGACTTGAAACTTATGCAGTCCCTGCAGGAAAAGCATAATACAGCAGTGGTAGCAAGATACTACAGTAAGTAAATATTGCGCGAGCTGCAGATGTTCAATTATAGTGAAAGCACTGGCCATACATTTCTACAGATGACCAGACAGGAGGAAACTAGGGCATGCTTGACATTAGGGCAATATGAAAATGTTATATATGGTAAATGATGAAGGAGACATTTCTAAGATGGAAGTATGAGGACTTAACAAAAGCTAAGATCTAGTCCTTTAACATCAGCTTAATTTTGATAATCACTCCAGATTATGCACTTTAAACATGATTTGCAAACTCTGTCTACTGTAGATGATTTTAGGAGACAAAATAATGATGAAAAAAATCCCTAAAAATACCAGGCGGGATGGGCAAGTACTCTTTTTAAGACAATTATTGACTATCCAGGCATGAAAACATTCTAGCTCCTTAGCTAAATGATTAACATCCAACAAACAGTCCCCAAGGAATGAGAAGTATTGCTACATATCATTAGCATGGCAACAGTATTGTGAACCTATTGATCTAATAATGCTTTTCACACCAAACATGTATACAGTGAACAAAAAAAGAGCAAAGTATGGAACCTTTCTGGCCACTACAGTCAATGCAGTAAAACACCGAAGATAACCCATGTGACTACGTTGTTTCTGTCCAATGAGGTAGCAAGCAACCAATCCAGGAGTACACGAGTGATGCCAAAGTAATGATTGAATTAAGTTAATGTTCTACCATGTCAAATATCAACAAGAGATTTAGTAAGCTCAAAATGGAGTAATGATGCTGACTTCTCAACACAAAGTAATCAATAAATGCACTAATGACGACTCACTGTGTTATGTCGAGCATGAAAACTGAACTGGGAAGGATCTTTTTTGCTCTTATCACTCAAATAAGTTTTCAGTATCAAGTACATCACTATCTCAAGAACCCTGCTACAAACAGGATTAAAACTGGTCAATAGTTATCAAGATCATCCTGCTCTAACTTTGCCTTTTGAGGACCACAGCAACCATGCCCATTTTTAGTTGCATAAGAGGTATTCTATCTACAAGACAAGTGAGAATGATCTGGTAAAAGGAGTGGATCCAGTAACTCAAAATAGGCAAGAACATGCCTATTGGGACATTGATCCAGTCCACAACTAATAATATAGATATTGGAAGCAGCAGAGAAATAAATCCTCATAATCTGGTACAGATAATGCACACACTAATCGAGAGGCAACCTTAACTTTCACTAACCACTGATACAACATTGTCAAGTGACTAGAGAGACACCTTAAATTGATCACAGCAAGCTTGTCATCGGTGTTTGAAGCCATTAGTTCTACTAGTTAACATTCTTCACTAGATAAAGTCTTCTGGGTCATGAGACACCTGCAGTGCACAAACCCACCCCCCCTCGCCATCACCTGAATGCTGCACTGCACAGATATCCCGGGGCAAGTTCACAAATGTATTCTGAGAGACCTCAGTCTGGCAAATTAAAACATGATTATTCAGAGCACACTTGTCCTCAAGCAGGCTGGAGTGATGCCACTTATACATATATTTTGCACAGCCTCATAAGCATGTACAGCAAAAAGTCAAACCACAGTTTATGTGGATCTAGGTGGGCCAGCCATATACAGGATGGGACAACTATGTCAGTTGAGGAAGTTAGGGCCATGCTTTGAGCTCCTTCAAAATTGTCTGAAATAGTGGCATTACAGTAATGAAGCGGGAAGCAAGACAAATATTTGTTGTATCAAGTCTGTTCTCTGGCAATGCACAAGACCCACATTTTTGGGCTACACCCAAAGCTGGTCAACCAGAAATTGAATGATAGAGTAATCGGACCAAGTGATATATTCTATTGTCAGCTCAATTGTCATATTACCAAGTTGGAAGACCAAGCCCAAAGTATAGGTAATTCTATGGGTAGCTGAGTTAACCATTTGGTAAAACATGAACCTCTTCACATTACATAGGAATAATTTAACAAAAGTCATCAACTCCTAATCAATCCTGATACTGAAGTCTCCCATGATGAGACACCTGGAAGGAGTGAGCATACAGGAGACAAGGATGTCAGGGAACATCCTTATGCTAAATGATGGAATACAGATGAGGAGAATGAAGAGTGACCCATAGTTTTCAATGCACCCCTTTGCAGAATCAAAGAAGCTGGAGCAACCCAAATTTTATTCTCTTCAGTTTAATGGCAGAATAATACATATTTTCATCACATTCACACACTGATTCATTCACATACACTGAAGCATAGAAAACCCAGGGAGGTCCCAAGCAATGAAAAATAAGATGAAAATCACTGTCTAACTAGGTTTCCATGAATTTGAAAGCTGAAGACACCCATCAGAAATAGACACACACCCACACAAGAATGCCATAATAAGGCACACGCCCAAACCAGAATCATTATAGAGCATGTGTTTGGGATACTCAAGTCACGGTTCCGCTGCCTTGACATATCCAGAGAGCCTTGCAGTGCTCTCCAGTCACATGTGCACACATGTTCATAGTATGTGCCATGCTACACAATATGATCCTGTGGAAACAGCTGCAGTCAAAACAGTACGGGCATGGGCCACACAGCCCACTACCATTGCCAAGGTCTACACAGACACAGAGGGACACGGAGGAGGAACATCCTGAGCCTGCCCCTGTAGGCAGATGGAGGCGTGCCCTGTATGACCTGTGCTTGGAGGAAATGCATAGCACATACACTGACACTGTAGGGCCCAAGGGACTGATATCTCTCTGACTCACACACACAGTAAAATGGATGCCAGACATCACACCACCTACATCTTACCATGCATAGGCAGTCTACTTCATGCATCTGACATAGTCAGCCCTCAAGCACTGTCCTCACAACTGCCTCAGGCACAAGGTAAGTCAGTCGTCTTAACAATAAATGAATGGAGTATAATGTTCTGATAACATATCTATAGTATTGATGCAAGCATGCTAGGGAATGGGGTGGCTTACTAGGATAGCAACAGACAGCTATGTGGGACAGCAGGAATTGTATGTCCAGTAATGGCTTACTCACACTATGCAATACCACCCTAGCTGACAAATACCACTGCAGTATATGTGGTGAGACAAATAACTGAGGGGTCATAGGTCACATGCATGGATGTCAAAGCTGGGGTCCCATACTCACCCCTAACCTCACCCAGCAGATCAGCTGTAGAAAACCATACATAAATGTCTGGCAAAGGCCCCCACATGGCAACATCCATGAAATTCCCACCTACAGACTTACACAGTGATAGCACAGCAGGTCTGGCAGTGGCAGTATGGCTCTGAAAGTTAAGAAGTCTGAAACTAAAAATGTGTATGCCAGAACAATCTGACCTGTGATCTATACTGTTACGCCTGTAGTCTCAAAGATAGGGCACGCCACTATGCTAAATGGGACCAAAATGTTAAGCAAATATCAGCACAGCCTGTGCAAATGTGTATTGTGTACAGATGTGCCCCCCCCCACATAGTCCCATAGAAATGCAGTAACATATCCTTAGCCTTAAGCAGCATCCAGTTGTCAACTAGAGTGATGGCTCTACACAAACAGAAAGCAATTGTCAGTAACACCCAGTCAACTTACTGGTGCCATGCCATGGGTGTCCCCTGCCTGGCAGCCTGGGAACATATGATCATCAGGATGCACTGACTTCTACAGATGGCCTGTATCTGTCACACCTGGCCTACAGGCCTCTGGCAAATGCCCATGACTCACCCAAAGTGCCCTGTTATGGAGCGTCATGAGGTCTATAACACCAACATAACACAGTCAACAAAATGCAAAGAAAGGCCATGCTGCTGACTGCTAGAAGCAAACCTGCCAGCCTCAGAGAGCCAGAAATCTGGACAAGGCCATGAATAATGGGGTAATAAAGGTCCATAGAGAAGGACACCTTTGTAACACTGCTCTAATAATGTTAGAAAGTTGATGGAATGATTGTATTAGCATGGAATGTCTGAAGGGTATGAAGTCTGAAACTGCAATGTCAACTGTCAGCAGCATCTGACTTCAACCATCAGTGACTGGCAAAACATTTTTCCTTGAACATCACACTTATTTGGGTAACCAACCAGATATATGAGTCATCAATCTGGACATTCTGTGATACTCTGCACAGTTGACAGGCAGGGCTAGGAGTCTAAACATGGGAATGCACTTATTGCAGGCAGTCCTAACCCTGGATGACATGTCTGCACCCACAGAACCCTGGCCCACAGCCATGAGGAGTAACACAGCCTTCCCTGATCACTCATCCTATGCAACATCCTGACCCCAAAATATGGTCAGCCAAGCCAAATGAGGTGGGTCATACATATATGTGACACACATACCTCCAGGCTGGTCAAACAGTCTGACACACACAAGGCCCTCCAAGTGCAGTCAACCTTTGAGAAGACCCCTATGCAAAGTACTGGTAGCTATAGGCCAACATATCTGACCCAGCCCCCCACATATCTTATCCCTTAGAAATCTATCTGGAGTCTGCCTGTCACCCTGATCCTGCCTGACTTATATTACCCAACTGTGGACTGGAAATTAGACCATGCCAGAACAGAAATGCACAGACATTCCACCATTGTAGTATATCACCAAGGTGCTAGACTATTTGCACAGCTCCAGCAGTCAATTGGTTGTAGGCATATCTCTCAACAGGCTAGATTGTGCAAGAATGCCTAGCATTTGGCCCATAACATTGGTGTGTGCATCATTCATCCTGTATTCCTCTGGTAAATCACTGTGATGATCTGAGGAGGTATGTCACAAGGTACTGAAACAATACATGACACTGTCAAACATCATATATGACAGATGTTTGCTAAAACAAACCCTGTAACCCTAGCAACCCAGACATTACTAAGAGAAATCGTCACAATCACCATATGGCCCATTGTCTCCCCATTTTGATAGGCTGTCTCCAGATATCCTGCACCAACAGATTGAGAGGTACGGCTGTAGCACAAAACAAACCAGATTGGAGTTCAACAATCCCTAGAATGGAGTTCCATATTTACTAAAGAAGTTCACACTGGGCATACTCATACACTTAGAGAATTGTCAGTAGGATCTAGGAATCAACAAGACTTTCCCACCTAGTGTACTTCCCATTGCCCTGCTTTAGAAGTCCAGAAGATGTCTGTCACCATAGAATTACCTTTCGTCAGACCTTAGCTCTATCAGCTCTGTGGTGCATGCAATCATTATGTAACACTATAGTGCAAATGATTAATTAGGAAGGAGGTCTAATCCCAGTCCTGACAAAAGGATGTGTGTATATGTGCAGTTTAAAGTATTTTGCGTCATACTATAATACAAACAACTAGTTAGGTAGGAGTTCTAATCTCAGTCCTGGCAAATGTAAAAGTGTGTGTGTGTGTGTGTGTGTGTGTGTGTGTGTGTGTGTGTGTGTGTGTGTGTGTGTGTGTGTGTGTGTTTATAAGTTAACTATTTTGGGTCCATTCCAACCCAGTACACTCCCCATTGCTCTACTTTAGCAGTCTTACAAATATCAGTCACTTTAGAAGTAGCTTTCATCAGGCCTCAGCCCAATACGTTCTGTGGCATGTGTGATAACTGCATAACACTATAGTACAAATAACTAGTTAGGTCCTGGCAAATGTAAAAGTATATGTGTGTTTGTAAGTTAAAGATTTTGGGTCCATTCAACCCAGTACACTTCCCATTGCCCTACTTTAGCAGTCCTGCAGATAACAGTCACATCAGAAGTCCCTTTCATCAGGCTTCAGCCCTATAAGCTCTGTGGCACATGCAATCATTATGTAACACTATAGTACAACTGATTATTTAGGAAGGAGTTCTAATACCAGTCCTGACAAAAGGATGTGTGTATATGTGTAGTTTAAAGTATTTTGTGGCATCTTTCACCCAGTACATCACCTATTGCCATAATTTACAAGGGCTAGTGATGTTCCTCACCTTAGAAGTACCTTTGGACAACCTTCACCCTATAAGCTTTGTGGCATGTGCGATAAATGCGTAAATCTATAGTAGCAGTAAATAGATAGGTAGGGGTTCTAATCTCAGTCCTGGCAAGTGTGTGTGTATATGTAAGGACAGTATCCTGTCTGTGGGGGAGTTGTGTTTGTGTGAGAACCATATCCATTGGGGGCTGGGTTTTGCTACTTTTTGCTGTTGCCCACCCAGTACATGTCCCAGTGTCCACATTACAAGGCCCACAGTTGCCATCCACTGTAGAAGGACTTGTAGATACACTGCAGCCCTATAAGCATTGTGCCATGTGCCATAACTATGTGACAGTATGGAATAGATAACAAGATAGGCCCCTATAAGCATTGTGCCATGTGCAATAACTATGTGACAGTATCGAATAGATAACAAGATAGGCAGCCCATCTAATCCTTGGATATCACTCCGCAATCATGAATCATACACAAACACACTCAGGTAGGCAGCAACCCCTACATCAGTAGGTGGCCTGCAAACTGGCTCACAGATAGAACCCACAGTATGAAAGCAGCAGACTCCATCTCAGACTGCTGAACAGTCATGAGTGGAGTCCCACAGGTGGTGGAACTGGGTTCCCTCATACTTGGGATCCACTCCTATGAGGACCAGACCAATACGTAGCTGCCCTGGCTGACAATGTTTGCAGATGACTACAAGGTGGGTGTTATTATTACCCCTCCCATGTGAGGCTGACATCCTTCACAAAGGCCTTTCTGAGACCAATGACTGTTGTCAGAACCCTGGGCATAAGCTCCATGCCAGATGATGTGCCACCATCCCTTTTGGGTACGACATGGTTCCCATAAAGTAATGCATTAATGGCAGTACACTGAACACTGATGTTGGTATAAGGGGATTGGGAACACTGGTTGACCGTGAGCTCTCTGTTGACCACCACAGTGCCACTGTCTTCCAAAAGTCCTTCCATAGTTCACTTTTCCTGACTAAGGGTGTTGAATCTAGGAGGTATAAGGACAGTGTTTTCCTGTACTCTCCCCTCCATAGGCCAATCAATGTGTACTAATGCCCATTTGCCATATACCCCACTGGACACCTGTAACAATGGGAGAGGCTGCAAATGTACCTAACAAACAGGATCTTAGGTACTACACACTTTCCACATACAGACTCCAACAACTCCAATGAATCTCTGCCTCATAATGGCCACTTAGGTGCAATCTCTGCCTGACATACACTGTCACGTCTGACCCAACCCTGTCAGGAATGCTACATCTGATGAAACCAATCTGTCCACACAACATGCCCCCGATACCTCAACCACATTCTCACAATCAACAGGACATGGTGGAGGGACAGGTTCACAACCTAGAGACTGGCCATGCTATGGAATAGATGTCACATACATGTCAATCAGAGCACATCACTGGCCATCTTCAAGAGAAATCAGGAGGAGTGAATTGCGAATAGAATACTGATCTTGGGGATCACTCCAGTGACTATACTCAGTAGATTGTCAGATAGTATGATGCCAGTGTATTCCCATGGGCTAGCCTTGTAAAGCCTCCATGCCCATTTATCACATGCACACCTATGAATCTTTGAACCTATGGATTTCAGTACTGTCAAATGTGTGTGTGTGCGTGGATGTGTATAAAACTGTTTGTGAGTGTGTAAACATGTGGGTGAAAGTAGTTGGCAGCCCATCTCACCCAGTACAACTACCATTGCCATACCTTACAAGTGCTGTAGATGTCATTCACTATATAGGTACCTTGCAACACTCCCCAACCTATAAACTCTAAGGTGTGTGTGGTAACTGCATAACACTATAATACCGATAACTACATAGCTAGGCATTTTAATATGAGTCCTGGCAAATGTGTGTGTGTGCGTGTGTGTGTGTGTGTGTGTGTGCGTGTGTGTGTGTGTGTGTGTGTGTGTGTGTGTGTGTGTGTGTGTGTGTGTGTGTGTGTGTGTGTGTGTGTGTGTGTGTGTGTGTGTATTATTGTGTGTAAGTGAGTATATGTGTAAGGTCACAGTATTTTGTTGCCTCTCTCACCAGTACATCACACATTGTCATAATTTGCAAGGTCTCGTGATGTCCCTCACCTTAGAAGTACCTTTGGAGAATGTTTCACCCCATAACCTTTGTGGCAAGTGTGATAAATGTGTAACAATGTAGTAACAATAAATATATAGGTAGGGGTTCTAATCTCAGTCCTTCCAAATGTGTATGACAGTAGAGTATCTTGTTTGTGTGTGTTTGTGTGAGAACAACATCCATTGGATGGGCATGGTTTTATATTTTATGCCATGGTACTCACAGTACACATTACTAGGTCTACTGTATGAGGTCTGCTGTTCAAATCAACTGTAGTTGTATCTGTAGATACTCTTTAGCTCTGTAAGCCCTGTGCAACAGGATGTAATAGCATAGTATGAATAACAAGACAGGATGGTCTGCTAGTGTCAGTACTGGCAAGTTTGTGTGTGTGTGTGTGTGTGTGTGTGTGTGTGTGTGTGTGTGTGTGTGTGTGTGTGTGTGTGTGTGTGTGTATGTGTCTGTGTGGGTCTACTTCTTTTGACCTAACTTTCATTTGCCTGACACTCATTTGCCTGACACCATTTGACTGAAATTTCATTTGCCTGACACTTCATTTGCCTGACAAGTATTATTAGCAAGAAAATGGAATATGCCCCCTTCCCCACTGCAGTGTGACCCTCCTCTATGTCAGATTGCAAGGACATCCGCTGTGCATTGCCCTCTAAAGGTCACCCTGAATATATCCTATTGGATGTAAGTGTGGGCTGTGACTCACCTAGTGCAGACTGTTGTATGTGTTCTGGTGAAGCCATCATTTTGTTGATTTGGATGTATGGGCTATTGTTGAGTGGAAAGGTGGAATTCCTCACCATCCACAGCTATGTGGCAGATACCAGAAGTACTGGAGCCACAAATAAGGGACAAGTGTTTGGAACTGTTCATAATCCCCTCTAACTTGGCTTCAGCCCCAGCTCCAGCTGATGAACAGCAACCCCAAAGCAGGACACTACCATCACTATGCTTTGCTGTGGGGGTGGTGTTGTTGTGGTGATGTGCAGTGGTGATATTGCGCCAAGCACACCTGTCAGATTTGTGGCCAAAGAGTTCAACCATGGTCCCGTATTACCATAACACATTTTACCACTTGCTTTTTGGAGACCTGATGTATTGTTTTCAGACTTTCACGAGGCTTGGATATTGTTTGGTGTGAGGAACTTCTGCCATCTTCCAACTCAACCCTATAGGCAGGACATATGGAGGCCATGGAAGATTGTTGTGACATGTAGTACACACCCAGTACTTGCCGGAGATTCCTGCTACTCCTTCACTGATGCTGTAGGGCTCCTGTTAGCCTCCCTGGCTAGTTTTGGTCTTGTATTCTCATATACTTTGGTGGGATCTCCACTCCTTCACAATGTCACTGTAGGATCCATATTTTCTCCACCTTTTGATGACTGTCTGCACTGTGTTCCGTGGTATGTGCAATGCTGTGGCAATGTTTTGGTACCCTTCCCCAGGCTGATATATCTCAAACATGTGGTCCCTTAGCAGCTTTGTCAGCTCTATGTGAACCCTGGCTGTATGGCTGTTGCTGTAGCAGGCAACTGGGTATATGTTAGGATACTCCTGGTAGGACAGCTGACCATTATTTATTGTTAATCACAAGGTCTCTGTAATTGATGTCAGGTGTGTACCCAAAAAGATGTACTGCTGTAGTTATATCGAAAGCTGACTCAATACAATACTAGCTTTAGCCTGTGCACACATATGCATCTAGGTTGTTGCACTGTTGTTATGTTTCATTATTGTTCCCCTAACAAGTTTGTTTGCTTTATAGTTGAATTATACAGGTTATAGGTCACATGAAAGGTTGGCAGTATTTTGAACTTGTCTGTTGTGCTCTCATTTTTGCATAACACAAATATCTGGCATTCTAACAGGTGTGTACACCATTTATATGCACTGTATACCACTAAGTTATACAATATGACCCTACTTTTGGGCCTTTATCCCCCCATTTTGTCAGTCTTTGTCCAGATGTCCTGCAATGACAAGTTGTGAGGTATGCTACAGATATGTGACATCTCCTGTAAATAGGTACCTGTGATGACCACCATGATGTAATGCAGTAAACACCACCACAGGTGAACTTGCAGATATTGCCAAATGGCTGAGTGTAACAGTTGTATGCATAGTAATATGCCTTACTTTAGCATGCTGGGAGACTGGTGAGCCACAACAGGAAAATCCCATACTTACCAGCTTTAGGCTGCTGTTCCATGTGCAGACCAGAAGACCCCATGTAGTTGTGAGGGAGCGGAATTGTCAGCAGATTCACATTAGGCAGTGGTCTGAACACTACATTTCTCCACAGATACAGTGCACACTATGATATTACACAAATTGCTGTCCTTCACCATAGATGTGCACTTGTATGAATTATTAAACCCCACCCACTAATCCATTTTGCACTGACATATGCATTTAGAGACTCTGTAGAAGACAGTTTAAATCCTACCTCATTACATTGATTTGCACTTTGGCCTTACCTGGATGCTCCTCCCCTGTTGCCTGGGTGCCACCCATCTCCACGACTGCTGTTTCCTGTGTTTGAGTTTGTGTGGGGCTACCCCAAGGTTGTCAAGGAGCTCCTCTGTTGCTGTAAGTGGGGCCTGTGTGGTTGGCCCACCACTGGTAGCGGTACGGTCCCTCACTAAAGCAGCATCCCTTTGCCAGGTATGATGTATCAGGTCAGTTGCTCTATGCCTGACCTGATCATATGTGCTTCCATGGTGGCGCAAGATGTTTACCTTTTGGATGATCTCATCCCAAAGGGCAGTCTGTTCCCACAGATTCTGCTCGCTATGGCCAGAAAGGATGGTATAGTTTAAGATTACAGCTTCTATGATGGCTGCTGTCTCTGCATCATTGTAAGGTGGTTGCTGCTGCATGACACCTGGAAAACATAAACAGAGAATGACAGGACCTCAGACATTGCCCAGAGTTCTTTACAGAGCCAGCACATTAATATGGACTATTATTAGCTACCACTTACAAACACATCATACCCCTGTACCTGGCAGCACTGTATAAACATGTATTGTACTCCTGGTCCTGCTGTCTCATGTTCCCCCAATGAGGGCCAGTACTTTGCATAAACCACCATTCATCATTCACGTTTGCATAACTGGATGACAGTGGCCACGTTCCTTGCAGATGGGATGTCAATAGTGCTCATGCTTTGCTTGCATACAGTGTGTAATGGAGCTGGAAGCATATGCCTGGGTTCATGCAGGATGCAGGCAGGAATGTTATCAGTCCCCAAGGGGACTTGCTTTTGTTAACTTTGATTAGGCAGTTTGCACCTGAACCACGATGATGATGATGGGAGGGGTGCATGTGCTGTGCATATCCACCTATACTGATGGTGAGCTGGGGGGTGATGTTTGCCTGTCTGCAGCAGGTTGGCTGTAGCTATGTTGTGTGTGCATGTGCTGTGATTGACCACCATTACAAGGTGGGTTGGGTTGTTGCCTCTGAGACTGCAGACATATGTGAAGATGGCCTTGTGATTGCCCTTAGTGGATGTGTCCAATTTGTACTCATAGTTAGCCTTACAGTACTCCACTTGTGACCTAAAATGCTCATTCAGACAAAGGTTAACTGGCTGCCCAGTTGGTGCCTCCTCCTACTTTGCCCTTTACAGCCAATATAGCATCACATTATGTGCTTTGTGCATTGCTGCTGTCCAGCAAAGGGTTTTACCCTACTTTGGTGGGGACAGGTTTCACAAGTAAGGTATTACTGATGCCATTCTGCTATGTGGGTGGTCATATATCTGTAGTAGGCATGGACACAAGGTAAAAACACAGTTGGCCACCACTACAATTTTAATGTGATACTCATGCTTATTATACTACCAATGTCTGTGTCAGGTCAATTCCACAAACAGTAGCTGTAGAAGTGTAACTTTATTTGAATCACAGAAACTAAGGTTGCACACATGTACAACACGTACAGCTTATTTATTTGACATTTTGCATCCCATGTCAGTTGTTATGAGGCAGCCAGGAACACTTACCTATACATACATAAGCACAGGTAATACCTGCTATACATTTCTGTTCTATGTCAGTATGGCACACTGTAATTACAGTCTTGCTGCTCAGTCAGTCATGTCAACCCATTAAGGCAGGGCATCTGGAGGACAACGCACATACATGGTGTGCTATGGGCCACAATTAGTGAGACTTTCTTCATATTGCTGTAACACACATATGTCATTTGATAGTGCAGTAGCCTTTGCATTCATAGACATACCCTGGATGATGTCTGATGCTCATATGGCAGGCAGAGAGGAGAAAGGCTAGGGGCATGGTAGTGAGGGTAGGAACTATTAATGTTGTGAGTATGAATGGTATGGGGACAGAGATAGCTGACATGCTGGACAGAGGAAAGGTGGATATATTTTGTGCCACAGACCAGATGGAAGGGGTTTACAGCTGTGTGTATCGAAGTTGGGTACAAATAGTTCTATCATGGTGTGTATGGAAGGGGAACTGGTGTAGGGTGTTAACCTGAAGGAACATTATGCCAAGAGTGTTTGTGGAGGTGATAAGAGCGTCAGGCAGAGTGATGTTTTGGAGGCTGGGAATTGATGGTGTAATGATGACAGTCGTCGATGCAAATGCTCCACTAATTGGATGTGTGACGGATGAGTGTTAAATAAAATTAAGAATTCAATACACAGGAGGTTCAGATTCAAAAGTTTACTAGTGTACACCAGGAGGCAAAAAACATACAAGTACAGAATTTTGTCTAACATGAAACAGGAAGCACACAAGTTTATATAGGTTTAACATTCAAGCTGTGCCCACCTTACTGACGTGAGATGTCACAGGGCATCTACATCACTTTAGCTTACAGTCCACTATTCATAAAAACTGCTGATGCTGTATATTTTAAAAAGGTTTTCCTCTGGTAACAATACGGCCTTGCTATCCACCTGGTCAGACATAATGTCTTTCTGTAAAGTTACTTCTTCAAGGTTTCATATCAGTTCGAATACAATAGCAGATTTAGTCTTTTAATACACGTCTTTGTTCACTGTTACACTTTCCCACCAGCTGCATGCTATCTCAGTAACACATATACAAGGCTAAATCATCCCAGCAGGAAAGAGCAAAAGATTTAATTATTTCACATATCTAATTTCCTGACCCAGCAGATAATCACTTGTGAAAAGCATAAACATTAAAACTTGCTAAGCTAGCATCTGCCAGCATTGAAGGTCAGCTTGCTTCAAGCCACACTGCAGTTTCAAAACTACTTACATTTACACATGAATTAATCCTTTCTGTTATATGATTAATAGAATAAAATGCATTATATACTACTTTGCTTTTAAACTAGCATTTCTCATATATTCAAATACACATTTTTTTAATATCCCCCCCCCATTAATACTTTTTATTCTATTTTGAAGTATGCATAGTGTCATTTCATCTCCCAACTTCTTCCACTTAGGATTTTCAGCTAGGTGAGTCATTCAATCTATACTTCAGAAAAAATGTCATCTGAGATCAATTTTTCAATCTCAATATCTTGATACAAAGTTTCAGTAACAGATACATCAATAAAATCTTTGATTAATCTTTTCATGCAGGGAATTCCACAGCAAACACATGCTCCTATTAGGAGTATACCCACACAAATGGCAATCAGAATATTCATTAGGATGGAAAACCCTCTGCCCAAATAGATTCTGGAAAAAGTCCGTCAGTGGGTTTGGACCTGGTTCAGTCATGGCTGATACTTGCTGAATTACCTCTAGGTGATTATTAATTTCATGCCTGTTGTCTGGTATGTACGCACAGCATTCTTCTTTGATAAGCGAGCACGTACCACCTCTCGCCGCTAGGGTGAAGTGAAGAGCCATTCGATTTTGTAGCACAACAGTTCTCATTGCATTCAGTTCATCAGTCACCAGTTCTAGGGCAGAAAGAGTTGCATTACTCATTACTTCGAGAAGTTTTGACAACTTCCTCAGCTCCCAGATTGATTTGACTGCTCCATAGGCTGGGAATATTCCTGCCCAAGATATAACACTGTCACTTAAGTCCATATGTGTCAATTTGCTTTTGTCTTTCACGGTATTATGGTCTTTCCAGCCAACTTCGATCTTTCCAACTGGATTTACAAGTTTTTCAACTGGACCTTCAGGTTTTTGGGCTGCTTCTCTCACGTTTCGTATCTTACCCAAAGGTAATTCTGCAGTATGTCTTATTGCCGGAACCAGGTAACCCAAAAACAACTACCGAACCAATTCTTAGGTAACCATTTATATGCCTTTTTCTCACAAATAAAATAACAGTTTTCTACTTTAGTACTAATACGCATTAACCCTGCATGAAACATTTTCTGATCTATAACTGACAATTGTTTAAACAAAACAGGATTCTTGCGAATGTCATTCATGGTTGTTTTCAATGAGTTCAAATATGAGTCATAATTAGTATTGCAAAAAGTATTGCCATTACTATTCTTAATATAACACCGATAAGATATGGTTATATTACAATTGCTCCAGTCCACCTGGAGAGTATCATTTTTGTAAAAACATACAATTCCTTTTTGTGTGACAGGTAAAAATAAAGCTATTTTGTCCTGTGATCTCACAGTTCCTGTATCGAAGAGCAAATTCTCCCAAGTCTCATTTATCCCTAAAGGGACAGCGGACATTATCAGTCCTCCATATGCTTTTGGTATAGCTGTACAAACCCAGCAATTTGAAATGTTCATAGTCTCTGCATATACATGCTTCATGGCTAGGTATGTGTTAAAATTTGGATGCCAGTCTATAGACGTTTCGTCACGCCTTCCCACTTTCACTTGTGTGGTTGTGTGTAGGATAAACCACAATAAGAGGAAAATTGTCACAATTACAGTCAATAAATGTATACTCAACAAAATGATTATGCAGCATCTCTGGGGTTGATATAGATTTCTATTCGCTTTGTTTTTGGCCATCTTGGTCTGGTTGTGTATCAGTCACAAAGTTTTTATCAAGTTGAAAGTTCTTTACCGGTTTGCAGTGTGTCAAATGAACCCAGGACTCTCTCTCAGCCACTCTAACTGCAGTAGGCATTGCCAACAGAACCTGGTATGATCCTTCCCACTTTGGACTTGCCCAATTCTTCCTCTTCGTCACTTTCAGCCACACCCACGTCCCGGGGGCCAAGACTGCTTCTACCAGTCTGGTCTGTTCCTCAACTGAAAAAGAGTTAAACTGAAAAACAGATTTATTTGTTAACAGTTTCCTCATATAACTAGCTAATGAACTGTCAGCCTCTTGCTCTGCAGGCATGAGAGCTTTCCACTGAGGCACATAATATGCTCTCCCGAAAATCATTTCAAAGGGAGTCACTTCACATTTGGAACCGTTCTCATACTCAGCAGTGCCAAAGGCAGACAGTGTATTCAATTCTTTTGGGTCTCCTCAACTAACTTCCTAAGTTTATTCTTGAGGGTACCATTGTACCTTTCCACCAGTCCTGCTGACTGTGGGTGGTAGGCACAATGGTTCTTTAAGGAGATACCAAAAAATCTCCCAAGTTGCTGAATTGTCTGGTTCACGAAATGTGTGCCGTTGTCACTATAAATCCTTTCCAGAATGCCAAATCTAGGGATTACTTATTTTATCAGGGCTTTCGCCACTGTTGCTGCATCCGGGTTTTTGGTTGGAAAATCTTCTACCCATTTGGAAAACATATCTACAATAACTAAACAGTATTTCTTCCCTTCACACTTACTCAATTCTATGAAATCCATACAAATAGTATGGAACGGATATGGTGATATAGGAAAACTTCCTTGCTTGGTTTTAAATGCCCCTTGTGCATGGTGCTTGTTGCAAGTATGACAAGCTGCAAAAAATGTTTTTGTGTTGTTTGTGAATCCGTATGTTTGAAATATTCAGTTTACTAACTGTACCATCCCCCCTATTGAGACATGGCACTGCCCATGGCTCAACAAAGCTGCATATCTAAATAAATTAGACGGCAATATCGTTTTTCTCTCTTTGGAAATGTACAGTCCATTCTCAAGAATTGCGCCTCATTTTTCCCATTTTTGCTTTTCTGCTTTTGTAGTAAGTGTCTGCATTGTTTTTAACATATCTAAATCTAAAATCTCAGAGGGTTGTAATTCCTCATTCAAAAGTAAAGTTTCTGAGTCTGAGGCTGCTTGCTTTACAGCTACATCAGCTCGTGCATTGCCTTTCGAAATCTTATCCTGTTGTTTTGTATGAGCTACACATTTACAAATAGCTACTTTGGTAGGTAACTGAATAGATTCTAATAACTCCAAAATAAATTGCGCATGATTAATAGGTTTTCCACTAGATGTTATCATTCCTCTATTTTTCCATTGTTGTGCAAATACATGTACTGTAGAAAAAGCATACTGACTATCAGTATATATGTTTACACACTTGTTTTTTGCTAAAGTACATTCCCGCGTCAAAGCTATTAATTCTGCTACTTGTGCAGATAAGTTATGTGGTAAGGATTGGGCTTCTAGAATTTCAGTGTCTGTAACTACTGCATACCCTACCAGATTCTTTCCTGTAGGATCCCTTCTGCATGAGCCGTCCACGTAATATGTCACCTCAACATTATCCAAGGACATATCTGTGAGATCTTGTCTAGGTAAAGCTAACTGTTCAATTTCCTGCAGGTAGCTGTGTGGTGTGCCATCCGCAGGAGTTGGAAGTAATGTTGATGGATTTAATGTCGTACATCATTCAATTGTCATATGAGGTTGGCTCAGCAGTATAGTCATACATGAAAGGTGTCTAGCAGGAGAAAGGTATGCCACTTTTTCTTGCAGCAAAATTATTGCAACTGCATGAGGCACTCTCAATGTGAGAGGGTGGAATAACACCACTGAGGCTGAAGCCTGTACTGCCATTGCAGCTGCAACTACTGCTTGTACACAGTGAGGCAAAGATTGCGCCACTGGGTCTAACTGTGATGAATAATAGTCTATGGGGCATTGCTTATCCCCATGTTGATGCTTCAGTACTGACGTCATATATCCTAGCTTGCAATCTACGGTCTGAAAGAACCATTTGTGATAATTTGGAAGTCATAAAGCTAATGAAGAAGCTATCAACTGCTTCAACCTGCAGAAAGCTGTTTCTGCTTCAGGTGTCCATTGTAAAATATCTTGTGCTGCCATTGGTGTCTTATATATTAAGTCAGTCAGTGGAGCAGATTCCAAAGCATAATTTGGTATCCAGCTCCGACAGAAGTTAGTTGTACCCAAGAAAGACATCATTTCCTTCTTGGTTGCTGGTTTGGGTGCTTGCAAGATTGCTGTTTTTCTTTCCTCATCTAATATTCTACCTTCATTGGATATTACATATCCTAAGTATCTAACTTGTTTTTTCTAAAGTTGTAACTTACTTTTGTTTACTTTGTGTCCTTGTGTTGCTAAAATTTCAATAACTCTACAGTATCCTTCCTGTATTGTTGCTGGGTGGGGGCTGCTAGCAAGATGTCATCTACGTAAAGTAGAATTTGACTACCTCCCGGTGGGGTAAACCCTGCCAGGTTGCTAGCCATTTCTTGTGCAAATATTGTTGGACTTTCACAATATCCCTGTGGTAGTCGAGTATATGTATACCTTTTACCCTGAAATGTAAATGCAAACCAATATTGACTATCAGGATGTATAGGTATTGAAAAGAAAGCATTGTTGATATCTACCACAGAGAAATACTTCTGTTGTGGTTTTAAATCATTTAACAAAGTATGTGGGTCTGGCACCGTAGGTGCTCTAGGTATTACCACATTATTTACAGCTTGTAAATCTTGTACCATCCACCATTCTCCATTTGCTTTTTTAACAGGAAATAGGGGTGTATTACTTGGTGAATCAGGAGATTCTACCAGTACTCCTTCTTTGAGTAATGCTGCTATTATAGGCTTAATTCCTATTTTTGCATCCTTTCTCAAAGGGTATTGTCTTTTCTGTGGTCTAAATGCTGACTTCAGGGTAATTGTAACTGGTCCTGCTGTTCGAATAAGTCCTACATCTGACTTACCTGTTGACCAAAGAGTTGTTGGAATTTCACATAAGGCCTTTTCTTCTTCTTCTAATAAAAATGCTAATCAGCTGTCCTCGCTAGATTGCAAGTGTACAGCTGGATCTGTCTGTGCCAACCAATTCAGTTTTTGTTTTTGTATCCCTTGTTCTGATAGTTCTAAATCAGTCTGTTTGTTTCCCTGAGCATTCTTCTTACCCTTTTTACCTGATTGTAACACAAATACTTTAGCTCCGTCTTCAGCAGTGAAGACTTGCGCCTTCCTTTTCTTTTTACTATTAAAATGTCTTTCAGCATGTCTAGCGTATTCAAGTAAGGCTTGTAGCCTCCCTGTTCGATGGTCTATCATATGCTTCATAATGAAGCTACTAATAGGTGCAATGCAACCTTTCAAAAATGCATTTTTCAATTGTTGTTCATACGGGGAATCATTCGTTTGGTTCTCAGGAACCGACATACCGCTATGATTATTAAAACATTCTAATAATCTAGCATAGTACCCATCTATTGTCTAATTTTCCTGTTGTATGCATTGATTAATGCAAGTCCAGTCTGCTCTAGGTTTCCATTTCTCAGAGATTCGGTCTGTTAGACCTTTCACTCTGTTGTCTAATTCTGTATCACTATGTGGGAGTGGTTTAAGCTCTGCATTATGAGGATTCCAGGTGCCACAAATCATGTGCCAATCTGGACCTATAATTTGTCTTACTAATTTTTCTACTTCTTCCCCATTCAAGTGGTAACTCAACCTCATGCCTTATAAATCTTCCAAAAATTTCGTAAAATTAACTTTCGGTTGGGGGATTCCCTCAGTAGCTTTCCGGATATCCTCCGGTGTCCATGGTCTATATACTAAGAGTGTTGGGTCCTGCCCTTCCTGTCCTGCTTGAGGATTTGGAACTTCTATAAGTGGGCATATTTCTTCCTCACTCTCATCCTGTAGGTTTCTCTCTATTTGATATGATTTTGCATCCCTATGTATTTTACGTGTTCTGGACCCAGTTTCAATAGGATCTCTAACAAATGGTTGTGGTCTTGCTGAAACTTCAGGATAACGCGGAGGCGGACAAGCCTGTCCACTCACTTCATATCCTGAAAAGGGTAAGGGAGGGGGCAAGGGAGGAGGAGCTGTTGCTATTACCAAGTTATTATCTTCTTTGTCTAAAAATAATGTTTTTGAATTTTTAAGCTTCTGTTCTCTACGATTTGCTTCCTCAATCCACCTGTGTGCCTGAGGAATGCCTAATTGGCATTGCTTTTTTGCCTGACCTCCTGCATCAGATTTAAGTTGCTTAAGGAGTTTAACTAGTGAAGTTTTATCTAGTTTACCATCAAATTCATATTTGTTAACCCATTTCGTATAATACCTAACGTTATCAGAACGTTGTAATTGCATGTATTTTGCGTCTTCGGTTAGGGGCGGATCTTGTGATGTTTTAGTGCACTGATTTCCCATGGCAAAGAAAATGTTACGTAACCCTTTTTTTATCACGTGATATCAAGTTCTCAGTTCCTTTTCACAGTTTATCTAGAATAACTGCCTACCTTATTCTGTTACCCTGATCTATGACCAAATATACAGAACTTCCTCTTGTCCCTGATCTGCAAAACAAATCTTGACAACAATATACTGTAACCTAGTCCCTGATCTAAAACAGAAAAAAGGCAAAATCTTCCTACCTGAGCCTCTGGTATTGAATCATCCAATATCCGCTCTTCGGCCACAGATCAGAAAGTGGCCAGCCTCTTTAAACAACAATTCAGTCGGAGGTCTTTTCACCCAAGAAGAACCGTTTCGGTAACTTCTCCTGTGCAGTATTCGACCACCGGTAGACTCTGATCTGCAGCTGTCCGAGGGAATTCCGGCTAAGAAGGACCAAACTGTTAAATAAAATTAAGAATTCAATACACAGGAGGTTCAGATTCAAAAGTTTACTAGTGTACAGCAGGAGGCAAAAAACGTACAAGTACAGAATTTTGTCTAACATGAAACAGGAAGCACACAAGTTTATATAGGTTTAACATTCAAGCTGTGCCCACCTTACTGACATGATATGTCACAGGGCATCTACATCACTTTAGCTTACAGCCCTCTATTCATAAAAACTGCTGATGCTGTATATTTTAAAAAGGTTTTCCTCTGGTAACAATACGGCCTTGCTATCCACCTGGTCAGACATAATGTCGTTCTGTAAAGTTACTTCTTCAAGGTTTCATATCAGTTTGAATACAATAGCAGATTCAGTCTTTTAATACACGTCTTTGTTCACTGTTACACTTTCCCACCAGCTGCATGCTATCTCAGTAACACATATACAAGGCCAAATCATCCCAGCTGGAAAGAGCAGAAGATTTCATTATTTCACATATCTAATTTCCTGACCCAGCAGATAATCACTTGTGAAAAGCATAAACATTAAAACTTGCTAAGCTAGCATCTGCCAGGGTTGAAGGTCAGCTTGCTTCAAGCCACACTGCAGTTTCAAAACTACTTACATTTACACATGAATTAATCATTTCTGTTATATGATTAATAGAATAAAATGCATTGTATACTACTTTGCTTTTAAACTAGCATTTCTCATATATTCAAATACACATTTTTCTAACAATGAGACAGACATACTTTGGTGTGGTTGGATGAAGTGGTGATGAGTGTACCCAAGGGTGGAAAAGTGGTGATTGGAGCAGATTTCAATGGGCATGTTGGTGAAGGGGACAGAGGGGATGTGGAAGCAATGTGTAGGTATGGTGTTAAGCAAAGGAATGCAGAAGTTGAGATGATATTGAAGTATGCAACAGAGGGTGGACATGGCTGTGGTGAATACATAGTTTTACATGACCAAGGGGCATAGGGTGGCATACAAGAGTGGAGGATGATGCACACAGCTGGATTATTCCTATGCAGGTGGGCCTGTTTGAAGGGGATTGGTAACTGTAAAGTGGTGACAGGGGAGAGTGTAGTTAGGCAGCATTGAATGGCAGTCTGTGGGATGACATTGATGATCAAGAAGAGGGGGAAGAGTGTGAGGGCAACACCATGGATCAAATGGTGGATACTGAGAAAGGGTGATTGTGAGGTTGAGATCAGGGTAGAGGTAAGACAGACAGTGGGTGGCAGTGAAGACTTAGCAAATATCTGGGTAACTACATCCAAGATAGTAAGGGAGATGAGTAGAATGGGGCTTGGTGTGACATCTGCACAGAGGAAGGAGGACAAGGAGATTTGGTGGTGGCATGAGGAAGTACAGGGGAGTATACAGAGAAAGAGGTTGGCCAAGGAGAAGTGGGATTGTCAGACAGATGAAAAAAGTAAACAGGTGTATAGGGAGATGGGGTGCATGGCCAACAGAGTGGGGGCAAAGGCTGAGGATGGGGTATCTGAAGGGTTGTATGTAAGGTTGGATATCAAGGATGGAGAATAGCACCTGTACCAATCGGCTAGACAGGTGAATGTAGCTAGGAAAGATGTGCAAATAAAGCTGATAAAGGATAATGATGAAAGTGTAATCACAAGTGAGGAGAGTGTGTCAAGCAGGTGGACACAGTACTTTGATGGGCTGTTGAATGAAGAAAATAAGAGAGAGAAGGCTGAATGATGTGGGTATGCTGAATCAGGATGTGCAACAGATTATCAAGGGAGAAGTAAGGGTAGCTATGAAGAGGTTTAAGAATGGAAAGGCTATTGGTCTAGATAAGATACTTGTGAAAGCATGGAGGTATTTAGGACAGATGGCAGTGGTCTTTTTACCCAGATTGTTTACTGTAATCTTGAAAAGTGAGAGGATGTGTGAGGAGTGGATGAAATGTGTTTGGGTACTGATTATGAGAATAAGGGTGGTGTGTAGAGCTGTAGTAACTACAGAGGGATAACATTGATCAGTCACAGCATGAGTTAATGGTAAAGGGTGGTGGAAGCTAGGTTAAGAAGGGAGGTGAGGATTACTGATCAGCAGCATGGTTTCATGCCAGGAAAGAGCAGTACAGATGCAATGTTTGCTCTGAGAGTGTTGATGGGGACATACAGAGAAGATCGGAAGTAGCTGTGTTGTGTCTTTGTGGACTTAGAGACAGCATATGACATGATGCCTAGAGAGGAGTTGTGTTATTGTATGAGGTGGTCAGGAGTGGTGGAGGAATCCATAAGAATGCTGCAGGATATGTACAAGGCTAGTGTGACAGCGGTGAGCTGTTCTGCATTGCTAGTGACAGGTGCATTTAAGGTAGGGCTGGGAGTACATCAGGGATCAGCTATGAGCCTTTTCTTATTTGCAGTGATGATGGACAGGTTGACAGACATGATAAGACAGGAGTCCTCGTAGACTGTGCTGTTTGCAGATGACATTGTGGTCTGTACTGAGAGGAGGGAACAGGATGAGGAGACCCTGGACAGGTGGAAGTATGGTCTAGAGAGGGGAGGAATGATGGTCAGTAGGAATAAGACAGAATATATGTGTGTGAATGGGATGAAGGATAGAGGAATGGTGAGGATGCAGGGAGTACAGTTTGCAAAGGTGGATAGGTGTAAATACTTGGGAACAACAGTTCAGAGTAATGGTGAGTGTGGGGGAGAGGTGAAGACGAGAGTAAAGGCAGGATAGGGGTGGTGGAGGAGAGTGTCAGGAGGGATTTGTGACAGATGAGTACCATTAAGAGTGATAGGGAAGGTCGACAAGAGGGTAGTGAGACCACCTATGTTGTATGGGTTGGAGACATTGTCATTGAAAACAAAGGCATGAGTTAGAGCTGGACATAGCAGAGTTAATGATGAGATTTTCACTGCGTGCAATGAGGGTGGACAGGATTAGTAATTTGTATGTTAGGGAGTCAGCCCAGGTTGGACAGCTTGGCGACAAAGCCAGAGGCAGGATTATGTTAGTTTGGACATGTGATGAGATATGCTGAGTATATCTGGGAAAGGATGAGGCTGCCAGGTAAGAGGAAAAGTGCCACGCCTGAATTAAGGTGTAGGTATGTGGTGATAATGGACATGCAGGTGGTTGGTGTGACAGACCAAGATGCAGAGGCCTGGAAGACATGGAGACAGATGATGTGCTGTGGTGACCACTAACAGTCACAGCCAAAAGAAAGAGAAGGTGATGTAATGTCAGTGTTCACAGGTTTACAATTATTTGCCAGATATAACACAACTCTTGATGACATAACTACAAATGTGAGGCACACATAAGGTCAGTGTGCATAACACTTGACAGTTGAATGGTATGATCTCATTATATCACATGCAGTTCAACACACACAGCTGCTACAGTATTTCAGTATGCAAATACCCTGTATAGGTCCATCACATGTCTGAGACAAACATGTATATCATATTTGTATTGACAATTAACATATGGATATCTGCAACATTCCATTAGCGAGCCTAGCAGTGTCATAGTCAATACTGTGCAACACACACTCCAGTAGTGTTCATATATGAGCCATCCTTTCCTGGGGTGACTCAGGGCCCTGAGTTGTTTTCTAGGTTACTGCAGACAGACATAGATGCTATGGCCAAAGGTTCTTCTCAGCAATATATCAGTACAGCATGTGTTGTTGAGACATAATATTGTTTGAACTTACAATTTTCCACATTTACATACCCTCCTAATACATTCCATTACACGCTTAATTGTTTGACATACCAGCGTTTTCTTTTTTTCGGTTCAGTTGGTATAATCCATCAATTTCAGTGTGTGTGTGTGTGTGTGTGTGTGTGTGTGTGTGTGTGTGTGTGTGTGTGTGTGTGTGTGTGTGTGTGTGTGTGTGTGTGTGTGTGTGTGTGTGTGTGTGTGTGTGTCTATCTGTCTGTTTGTCTCTCTCTCTCTCTATCTCTGAGACAGATGTAAGATATACATCTGTTTTGTATTTTCAGCAGCTTGCCTTTTGTAGGTAATGCTCATGAGCAGCTGATGGCCTGTGCACCAGTTGAAGTCCCCCACTTGCTAATTGCATGTAGAACAGCTGTGGTTTCATTCCCATACACAGTAGCATGGAAACACACTCCTATAACTGAGCACTTCATGTGGGCATTGCCCCTTTTCCTTGCCTGTGAGTAGGACTTCATGGAGGTGTGTGACAAACAGCCTCACAGAGGGCAGTTGGAAATACCTCTTACAACAAACACTGTGGAGACAGCCCAACAAACTGTGGGAGAATGTTCCAAACATAAGGACAGAATGTAAGTATTGCTGTTATAAAGTTGAAGTAATGCTAGTTTGACAGGGTTTGTGTGGATATGGCTGCTCTGCCTGAATTTAAGTCTGATAATGTTATGTGGTTAATGTAACTCTCATCTGAAGGGTATCCGCAGACTGGCCAGTGTTTGGACTCTTATTTTTGGTGTGTTACTCACACATTTTTTTGGCCTTGAAATATCAGTTGCATGATCTCAGGATTGCAGGCAGTAAATGGTAACATTCATGTGTGTTTCTGACTTCATATCCCTCAGAACAGATATGTTACAACAACCCTGTTACACCAGCAACTTTCTGAATTTATAACAGCAATATGTCAATATTTCCCCTGTGTTTGGCCCTCTGCCTCCCAAGTATGTCAGACTTTGTTCAAATGTCACGGTGTAAAAGGTGGATAGGTATACTATTTCATTATATAGTGACTTCATTTCTGATATCATCCCAGTGATGTATCAGTCTGCCAGACATGTTATGTGTAGGAGGCCTTATATATTAGGACAAAGCCTGGATGTTCTGGGGGACTCTATACAGTTGAAAGGACTGTGTATTTCTGGCAATTGTTGACAGCCTGTCAGGACTGTGTAGCAGCGTATTGTGAATGTGTTATTTGGCCTGTGTAGGGAGGGGGTAGATGTAAGTGTTATGGGTCCTTTTCTATCTGACATTGCATGCTGCTCCAGTTTCTGGTGCTCTATCAGCTTTATATGTTTGTAGGGGCAGACTGACACATGTCCCATACCACAGTCAGGTGTCAGATTATACTATGAATTGGGCCAGTATATGCAGGGGCAGTGTGTGAGTGGCAAACATGCAGATTATTTTGTTCATATAGTCCATATAAAGTACTTTCATGTGGCTTACCAGTATGTCAGTTTGAATGTGGTGAGGTTGGTTATGGATATGTACTTTCACACTGGCATCTGTCAGTGCTGTTATATCCATGTAGTGCCTGATATATTTGCAATTACATGTGTATTCCCCATAGCAAACTTAGGTAAGTGTTGTATCAGTCTGCCTGTAGTTTTAGACAGTACTTGCTGACATGCCTAGCAGCTCAGTGTAGTTTCCCTACTGTGATGTTATGTCCAGATATTTATCAGATGTACTGTTGCCTGGCCCACGTAGGTGTTGTGTATTTCTGACATATCAGTGGGATGATGGGAAGAATTATGTCAGTAACTAGTGGGGAGTAATTTGGTTTTGGACTTGGGCTAATCCAGTCAATATATTTTACAACAGACAGGAGGGTGCTACTGCATCAACTGTGTCTCCTTATCTACTCCAGTATTTGGGATATGTTCCCAGTTTCATGGCTTGTTCAGGCTTGGTCCAGATTTGTTGCACTAAGGGGTTCTGAGCATACCTCTCAACTGGTCAGATTGTTTTGGACTGTCCAAGTTTATTGTTCATATTTCTTTTCTGTTCCACATAATCATTATTTTCATTTCTGTGGTAAATCACTGTGACGATGTGAGGATTTCTGTCAGTAAATAATGACCTACATTTCAGTTTCAGAACTCACATCCTTCTAAACATGTATGCTGGCACAAACCTTGTTACTGTAGCAACATTATACATTTATAACTGCAGTACATACATTATGTCCCCGGTCTTGGCCTATTGTCCCCCTATTTTGACAGCCTTTGTCCAGAATTCTTGCAGAAGATGTGGAGAGGTATGGTGCTGGGTATGACTCCACTACATGTTATGAGCATACATATATACATATATATATATATATATATATATATATATACACATGTATATATGTGTATATATATATATATATATATATATATATATATATATTCTTTTTGATATCTATACATATATTTATATAACAATATATATATATATATATATATATATATATATATATATATATGTATATATTCTATATGTATTTGTTTTATATGTATAGCTCCATATATCTGATGTAAATACTTTTTCATATTTACTAATTACCATGCACATCTATACGTGTATATTTATATATACTAAACTTGACTGATTGCACTGTGTTTGTTTCCTACTATTCTATACCTGTACTGAATGATATATTTAAAACAGCAGCATTCATTTGCAGAGCTCAGATGGTCTGGTGGTGCATTGCTTGGAGGATGGTGTACAGGGTCCTGGGTTCAAGACTTGGCAGGGCTGATAATTTTGTTGCTGGACAGAGCAGTGGCTGATGGGAGACAGGGTGATTAAGGTAGTTTTAAGCAGTTGTAAGTGGGTTTATGTGGGTTTGCGCGATGGTAAGCGATGCCAGCACATGGTTAAATGGGAAACTGCTTAATCTGTGTAGGTATTACTTAGCATCGCACAAACTAGCTTACTGCCACATACCCCTGCACTAATTTCTTTAAAAGAAATGAACAAGGGGTTATAGGACAGTGGTGAAAAAGGGGCATGCAGAGGGAAAAACAATATGAAAGTTAGCTAGGGATGTGCAGGACAGGTGTAGGGAAGGTGCATAGCTGTCCATTTCTGATACAGCAACAACTGTGCATTTGTACATAATTTGGAGGTGAATTTGGACACTCAAACCCCTGAGAGAGGGGTGAGGACAACAGTAATGTGTTGTTAAGCCAGTTACACCAGATTACATGTGTTCAGTAGACACTTGTGAAAAATTGACAGCTATATATGGGGCAACATTTTTGGGGGTAACAGATTGTGCCTTTTTTTAATAAGGTGAGAGTGGGATTTTGGGGAAGGATAGTAAGTACATTTGGGGAGGTAAGTTGGATAGGAAGATATTCAAGACAGACAAGACAGCTGATAGGGGCAGTATATGACACATGTGGGGGGTAAACACCACATGTGTCATATACCACCCCTGTCAGCTGTCTTGTCTGTCTTGTCTATCAGACAAGACAGACAACAGCTGACAGGGGCAGTATACAATACATGTGGGGGTAAACACCTTGGATGGGGAGGGTGGTTGGGAATCAGACGCACATGAGCCTCCACATGGTTACAGTGGGACTGAGGTCCCCGGTCATGAGCAGTCACCACTGCACCTTCACAGCCCCAAAAGTGGCTATGTTGGGGGCTGCACATGAGGGGCAGGCTGACCCTCAAGATGCACCAGGTGGCCCTCAAGCTGGCACAGCTGATCACTGTACTCTGAATGGAAGATGCTGTGCACCAATCCCCAGACCTGTCTGCGGGTGACAGTCTCCTCTCCATGTCTGCTCCCAAGGGCGGACGAGCCCCATCCCCTGAGGCAGTTCCACCAAAAGGTGGTGCAGTACCAACTTAAGAGGGAGGCCTGGGTTGTGTCCCAGATGTGCTGGGGCCTAATGCCATGGCCAGATGAGGCAGGACAAGTGGATCCGCTGGAATCTGTCTTCCCAGACATGCTATGGTGTCTCAGTTTAAAAAAAATATGGTGGTTTGTCAAGAACAACACATTTCAGAATTAGTTATAACAGCATGCATGGGTGGTCCAGTTGACCCCATAAAACAGAATTGAAATAGTTGCATAGCAAACAGAACACATGCATATATGGAACCACAGTAGGCATTATACCAGCATGTAAGTGACATTGATAGCAACAGGCCACTAATGATAGTATTTGAACAGGGAACATTAAAATTCAAATGGTTCAATATTTGTATACCAATAGGACACATTTCCCAATAGTAGGTTTGGAGATGAACATACCCATTTAATGTGTATGAAGTATTGGTGCAGATAAGATGGGGAGAGAGAGAGAGGTCAATTAACAACTGTCTAGGCTTCACTTTTCAACAACTGCACAGATCATTACTCTACTCATTACTCTCCATGGCTGACCTCACTGTATATCTACCTATGGCCTGGGGATGGACAGCGGGATTGTTGTACACAGTGTATTGGTTAAGCATTCTTACAGCTAATGGACACATTTCCTTACCTTGCAGGCCTGTTGAAAAATATGTGTTAACTCTACCATATTCACATCTTCACAGTTACATATGTGACACTGACAGGAGTTTCCAGCAGTTGTGCCTGGGGGGTTTAGTACTGGCATACTCCACTGGAGTATCTATCTGTCTCCCTGGTTATTATCAGTAATGGCCATTACCCGTGATAGCATGACACTTGAGGGACATGTATCGGAACAATGTGCTTGGTGTATGTACTTATCTTGCTGTCATTTGCAGCCTTGGGGTTGGACAGTAGATATGTTGAACACAGAGTGTGTTGGTAAAGCCTTCTTGCAGCTATTACAAACATTTCCTTACCTCGCAGACCTTTGGAGGTAATTTATGTTAATACTACCTGACTGTATATACAAATAGTCATATATTCTTGTTTGACAATATGCATTCAGTGTACTACCACTGCCAGGATTCAAACAATGTCTGTTTGTGCAAAAAGGTACACCACAGCTGTATTTCATCACAACAAACTACAGAGGAACTGCTGACGCATACTTGACTTTTTTCTCCCTAGTACTCTCTGGTTTGCACAATCTGACCTTGTAGTTAGACAAATACCCTAGGTAATGACAGCTGTACTGCAATTTTCAGACAACAGATATGTGTTAAGTTTTCAGTAATAGTTGCATAAAACAGTTATTTTCAACCAGAAACACATACCTATGCAGAACCTGTACACATTTCTATTCCTACCACATGACAAAGTAAACACAACAGTATGAAGTTTTTATTTTTATTCAGTGTTACATAGATGTTTATTCACCTTATAACAGTCCCTTATTCATTGCACACAGTACACAGTTTACCTATTTGTTGACAAACTACTACTTTCTATTTATTTACTCTGAATAATGCAAGCTAGATATTTACTCACCAGCCTCCCAGTGCAGACTTAGCAGCCTGCTGACATGTGCATCAATATTTACAGCCCTCTCATCTGCAGCTGTATGGGAGATAAACATTTATGCATACCTATTGATTACATACTCAAGCTGGACTTTGCAGAACACTAATTGATACTGATACTTACACACTTCAGTGACATTCTGTGCTTGTGCATCTTGAATCCACTGGTCCAAGAGATCCCTCTTCCTATGCTTCAGGTCAGTGTAATGGTGCCAGACTTGCTCAGCAGTCCGAGGGATACCAGTAGCACTGGTGATGTCACATGTGAGACAGTCCCAGGCCTCCACATTGTATTGGGAGCCCTAGTACTGGTCCTGCAGCAGTCTCCCTTCATGGTCTTTTACAAGGAGTCTAATCATGACCCTGGACTCCTGAATGCCCAAACACTGAGCACTAAAGCGCACACCCTCCCCAAGCCATAGTGCCTGCAGTGATCAGCTACAACTGGTTATGGTTATATTCCTGCCTATGAGGTTTAAATAGGGCTGATTTAATGCCCTTTGCCGAGATTGAACAATTTTGAATATGCTGAGCTAAGCGATGGATAAACCTGCTTACTAAGATAAGCATTACTTAAAGGGGTAGATGCTAAGCACTTCTTACCAGTGTGCAAATCTGCTTAGCTACACTAATTATTGTTAAGCATTTAGATTTAAGCAATGCTTACACCAGGTTAGCTGAGCACTACTTAACATTGCTCACATTTCATTTTATGAAGTATCAGGATTGTGGGACTGATTCCTCATTACTGACATATTATACTTTTATGATTTCCTTCCATGACATCCCCGTATGTGCTTTCATAAATTCTATTCTTGTGTAATTATACTGTATGGGACACTTGTGTTTATACAGGGTTTTCACATCTTTTCTACACTGACACCTCACATTTGGACATGTTACACTACCCTGGTTAACAAATATATATTATTCACTACCTATTAATAACAAAAAAGATATTTTAGTGCTGCTTTCACATATAAAAATGAATGGACTGTGTTGGGACTCCAGCCATGAATGACTGCATGCTAAGCAAAAGCTCTAATCATAATGCTATCTTGCTTTGGCTATTTTTGGCTGTATATTTCTATTTAGCTCCTTTGGATGTTTAGGCTATGCTGAACACAGCTGTGTGAAGAGCACACTCACACAGCTATGCTTAAACTTTAGTAGGGATGGGAAAAATGGAATTATTTGTTTTATTTTCTTTACTTTAGGGACATGCACATAGCTAACAGTCATACCTCTCCACCACTTAGAGCATAAATCTGAAGAAAGCCTAATATGATGGGGTGACAAAGAGGGACAGATTTTAAATATTGCTCTTACAAACTTAGAAAGTGGATAGAATAACAGGTTTTGCATTAGCATAACTTATTTGAAGGATGCGGTGTTTTGCACTCAAATGTTTGTCATTATTTCATGACTTCCAGCCTCAGCTCTTTGCCCAGATTGTAGGAGGAAAACACCTGACATATGAGGCACAAATCTGGACATTCTGTGAATATCTGTCCAGTCGGGGGTATACTAACAGTGTCCACGGACACTGTTTTTGTTTTCAAAGTGCCGTACAGCACTTCCTGAGTGCAGGGGGCATGTTTACTCTAAGAGCACTGCTCGGACACGCTCCCTGCACTTGTTCACAGATCATGCCCATGCGGGTTATACAGCAGCGTGCCTTCATGAATATGCAAAGCGAGCTCCTGTGCTGAATAGGCACAATCCCCTTTGTGCAATAATAGCCTTATACTTGCATGGAGCTTTCATGAATCCCAGGTTGTAAGTTTTAAGTAGTAAATTAAGGTAAATTAAGGATTCTAGTGGGTTAGTATTTCAACAAGATCAGCATTTGCTTATTAATAAGAGTTTGGTAAGATAGTAATACTGCTAATGACATGCAGAACATAAAAACTAACATGAGATAATAAAGTTAGTCTCTTTAATGATGTTAAATGTAAATTCATTTTTTTGTATTTATTTTAAGTTGTTTACTGGATAGTACACTGATTACAATAGCCCAGGGGTTAATAAGTTACTAAGTTAGCTAGTTAACAGTTACTATTTTAGGATACTGTTTACTTGTAATTAATTAATTAATTAATTAATTAATTAATTAATTAATTGTTTGATCTATATTCTCAGTGATTTTTGATCTTAGTATACCTTAGATCTTAAATCTGACAAGATGTAGTTATTTGATCTTTATGTTTTTTCCTTCATTGTACATATGATGGTTTGGTAAGTTTGTATTTTGTCAGTGTAAATATAGAATAGTAAGTGCACATAAAATGCCATATACACAACCTTTACACATGATTAGTTTTAAAATGTTTAATGTCCAGGTCTAATTGCTAGGTTCATAAATTCAAAGGATGATACCAGGCTATTGGCCCAGAGGCCCTTATAAGCCTAGCCAATAATTTTGCTCATGTTCCCTCAAATTCAGCAAGTTTCCCCTGTCCAGCAGGGACACAGGTGGGATCCCAGGGGTGTATTTTCTGTTTCCCATCTAGTCACTCAGGTTCATCTTAAAGAGGGCTAGAGAGGTACTCTGCTTGACATGGAGAGGGAGTCTATTCCACAGATGTGGGAGTCTTCTGACCAAATGTATCCTGCCAACAAGTTCTATTAATGTCACAGACCAGGTCAAGGCCTTGAGTATGGGTTGTGTAAGGGGAGTTTGACTTACAGATATGCAGCAACTCCATCAAGGCTGGGTCTGAGATGACCTTGTATGCTAGACACAGGTCACCTCTGAGCAGTCTGTATGAGACTGAGTAGAGGGACAGAGCTTTTAGCCTATCTGTATAGGGCAGGTGTTTGAGACCCTGGATTTTCCTGGTTAGGAATCTCTGTGGTCTCTCCAGTTGCTGCATGCGCTTGGCAAGGTACAGGCTGATGGGGGCACTGTACTTGATGATGGGTCTGATAAGGGAGGAGTAAAGGGATGTTATGGCCTCTTTGTTCCTGGATGAAATACCTTTATTTATGAGGTGGCCCATGTATAAAGCCTTCCGTACAATGGAGGTGACATGGTGGTCAAAAGTAAGTTTGCTATCAACCTGGGTGCCCAATTCCCTCACAACTGATTGCATAGATAGTACATTGTTATTAATGTGATAATTAGTGGGGATGCCATTTTCCACAAAGGGGATAATGATGCATTTCTTGGCATTCAGTTTGAGGCCATGCTTCTGGCATCAGTCATCAGTTTGGGTAAGGCCCTCTTGGAGGATGTTCACATCACTAGGGGAATTTAAGACAGCATCTAGCTCGCAGTCATCTGCAAGCATGGTCAGCCACAAACCACTGGTTTTGGCTTGCATCTCAGAAAAGTATATTCCAAACAGCAGAAGCCCCAAGACCAATCCTTGGGGTACACCGCTCGTTACAGGTCTACTACTAGAGGCCATAAAAATAAACACATTTTGGAATAATATGTTTGTTTTTTGAGAAGATGAAGATGATGTATTTGGCAAAAGGGCTCTATTACTTTTTGTAGGTTCATAGATGTTTACAAGGCTAGTGACCCCATGCTGGGGGTGCTTTTTAAAACCTACCTTGGTTATTGTAAGGGATATGTGGTCACTTGGGTATGGGTGGTCAAGTATTTACAGGCTGCCTCTGTCTATCAGAGACATAGCTGCCAAACTAGGGATACAATTCCGATTCCTCATCCACTGGCCAAGTTACAGTTGAACTGAGTTAGGAAAGAGCTCTTTTTTTCACATGGATGAGAAGCCTGTTCCAGAGAATGTGTGGTCTCTGAGATACCTACATGTGTCTCCAATATGTCCTTTTTATATTGCAGAAAAGGGTTATTTCCCTAGACCAGGTAATTCTAATGATATTTGTTTTATGGATGTTAAACAGGTCCATTAGAGCAGGATTAGAGTATGCTTTGTAGACCAGGCATATATCACCTCTCAGCAGTCAGCAGGAGACCAAGTACAGGGATAAACCTTTGAGGTGGTCTGCTTAGGATATTTTGTTTATGCCTAGCATTCTTTTCATGAGGAACCACTGTAGATGTTCTAGTAGTTGCATATTCCTGGCCAGGTACATACTGAAGGGGGTGTTGTGCTCAATGTCTGATCTAATGAGGGCTGAGAATAGCCGAAGAATTACATCCTTGGACCTAGATGACATATAAGAGCTTATAAGTTGTGTAAAGTAGAAATACCACTAAAGCATGATGGTCAAAGGCCAGGTTACAGTATGCATGCAATCCAAATCCCTAAGCACTCTGTTTAGTCTTATGGGGTGTATTATCATTATTGTAGATTCCAGGGGTAGCAGTCTTATCAAAGGATATTATTATGCATTTCTTAGCATTGAGTTTTGGACCATGCATCTGGCACCAATTATTAGTCGGTGTCAGGACTTCTTGGAGGGTACTTGTGTTTTTGGGAGATTATATGACTGTACCTTGTTTGCAATGATATGCAAACTTGGTCAGCCAGAGGCCCTTAACATTGGCCTTCACATCAAGGAAGTGGATGCCAAAAAAGGTGCAGCCCCAACACAGAACCATGCATGACTCCACAAGTGACTGGCCTTTTTGTGGAGGTAGACTCCCTTACACTAACTCCTTAGGTCCTATTTGTGAGCCAGATATCTATCCAGCAGGATACACAGGGGTTTGCAGCTAATTTCATGAGTCTGTCTACAATGCCTGAGTGCCCCAATATTGTGTTGAATGCTTTGGCCAGGTCAAGAAAGGCAGTATGCATTATTTTGCTCTTATCCATTGATTTGGTGACCTTCTCGAAGAAGTCCCCAGGCAGAGTAGGCTTATCCTGTCCTTGACAAAACCTAACTGCATTGGAACCAGTATCTCAAGGTTTTCTATGTCATTGGAATAATATGTTTGTTTCCCTGGCCATGAAATTTCCATGTTAAGTATTTCCATGGCCTTGCTTATAAAATTAGTCAGACTTATGAGTCTGTAGTTACTTGGGCTCATACATAGCCTACCCTTGTGCAGGGAGATAACAGTTGCAGTCCTCCATTTGCTTGGCATTAAGCCTTTTTGAAGGTTACAGTTAAATAGTGTTTCGAGTGGTCTCAATAGGTCTTGTTTCATAGGTTCATAGGTTCATAGGTTCATACTAGGCTATCTGCCCTGGGGCAATTATAAGCCTAGCCCGATTCTGTATGGCTTACACCACCCCTTGATTTGAGTATACTGTGCCCTTTTTAAGGTTTAGTTTACTGTGCCTCTGTCTAATAGTGACACGGGAGTAATCCTTGGGACAAACCTACGATCCCCCATCCACTTATCGAGATTCTTCTTGAAGAGATTCAGTGAGGTGCTCTGCCTCACAGCGAAGGGAGCCTCTGGGTTATGAACCTGTCCCTCCAGCAAGTTCTATTTATTTCTGTGCTGAGGTTCAAGTCCCTCGAGCGTGTGGCTCTAAGGGATTTAGATTTACTGAGGTGGAGCATGTCCATTAATTCTGGATTTGACATAGCTTTGTATGTCAGGCATAGATCGCCTCGAAGTAGGCAGTATGCAACTGAGTAGAGCTGGAGTTTTTTTAACCAAGCAGCATATGGCATCTGTTTGAGACCCTTGATCCTCTTGGTGAGATACTTTTGGGGTCTTTCTAATTGCTGCAGGTGTCAGGTAAGGTACATCCCAAAAGGGGCATTGTATTCTATGATGGGCCTGATGAGGGATGAATAAAAGGGCACGATTACCTCTCTTGATCTAGATGTGAAACCCTTCGTGATGAGGTGGGCTATGTAGAAGGTCTTTCTAACCACTTTGGCAATGTGGTTTTCAAAGGCGAGATTGCTAGCAACTTGGGTCCCCAGGTCCCTAATAACTTTCT
The DNA here is from genome assembly GCF_019279795.1 of Protopterus annectens. Lineage (NCBI taxonomy): Eukaryota > Metazoa > Chordata > Ceratodontiformes > Protopteridae > Protopterus > Protopterus annectens. The sequence goes on along the minus strand of NC_056729.1, from coordinate 607,413,642 downwards.
CTGTACTTAATGGGTTTCCGCCTATGTGGTAATTTGTGGGCACATTGTTTTTGCCAAAGGGTATGACTATACATTTTTTGGCATTTAGCTTTAAACCATGGCGCTGGCACCAGTTATCTGTCTCTGTGAGACCTTTTTGAAGGATGTTTGTGTCAGCTGGAGAGTTGATTATGGTGCCCAGTTTGCAGTCGTCTGTGAACTTGGTGAGCCATAGTCCTCCCACGTTTGCCTGTACCTCGGAAAAGTATATACCGAACAAGAGTGGTCCCAGGACAGAACCCTGTGGGATGCCACTTGTGACCGGTTTCAAGTCTGACATGGCTCCAGCAACTCTCACGCTGTGGGTTCTGTCTCTGAGCCAGTTTGCGACCCATCTTGTGACATAGGGGTTTATATTTAAGCTGGATAGCTTATCTATGATGCCCGAGTGAGGTATTGTGTCAAATGCCTTTGCAAGGTCCAGATAGGCTGTGTGAACTACCTTCCCTTCATCTATGGCTTTGGTGACTGTTTCAAAGAAGTCAACCAGGTTCAAAAGGCAGGATCTGCCCTTGACAAAGCCGAACTGGGTAGGATCTAGTGTCTGTAGGTCCCCAATGTCTTTGTTTATGAGCTCCATGATGATCCTCTCCATAGCCTTGCAGACTAAGCTAGTCAGGCTTATGGGGCGATAGTTTCCAGGGTCCGTAGAGGCTCCACCTTTGTGGAGTGGGACCACTGTTGCTGTATGCCATTCTGTGGGCACATATCCTGTAGTGAGGCTGAGATTGTATAGCTGTTTTATTTGAGGGATTAGTTCCTCTTGTAGTTCATGTAGGACGCAACCTGGGATGCCATCTGGTCCCATGAAAGCAGTGTTTTTTGCTTTGGAGAGGGCAGCCTTCACCTGAGCATCTGAGATGTTTGGGAGGCAGCCCTCTGGTGGGATAGATACTTGCTCTTTTGGGGTGGAGAAGTTTGCACTGAACCTGTCTGCCAGGATATTGGCGATGTCTGTGGGTTCAATGTATTTTTTGTCATTTAGAATCAACTCAGAACAAGTCTGGGAGTTGCATCCCAGGTTTCTAACATAACTGAAAAAAGCCTTATGATTGTCTTTGGTGTCCTGTGCAATTTTTCTCTCGAAGCTGGCCTTGGAGGATTTTATGAGGGATGGTAATTTTTTGCTAGTACTGATCAGAGATGCCTTCCCTATTAGGGATTTTGCTCTATCATGTAGTAGCTTCCTCCTTCTGTTGTACAGTTTATTTATGGCAGGGGTCCACCAGACTGGACGCCTGCCTTTGGATGATTGGGTCTTGGTTTTGTTTGGGATAGCATGATCCATGCATTCCTGGAGATGTCCGTAGAATGCATTTATATAGGATTCTGCAGTTTGGGCTGTAGTTTTCACTGGCCCTGGGGCCTTGAAGGATTCCACTTCAGTTTTGAGAAGTGAGAAGTTCGCTTTTGAGAAGTTTTTCACTGTGGTTTTCTGGGCTGGGGTGGGGTCGGGATGTGGACATCCAGTGAAATTAATTTATGGTCTGATCTTACCAATGAGGGATATACTTCTGGTGTGGAGCATAGAGTCCCCATGTTGGTAATGATCAGGTCTAGTATGTTGTCCCCTCTTGTGGGAGTGGTGACTAGTTGTTCCATAGCATTTGAGTTTATAATTTCCAGGAATCTTTGGGCTAAGGTGCTGGGGCTTGAGTAGTGCTTCCAGTCAATGTTTGTCGCCCAATATAATGGTGTTCGGAGAGATCTTCATGTTCTCCAATGTTTTCAGGAAAGCCGAATGGGATTCCTGACTTTGAGAGGGTGGTCTGTAGGATGCTATAAACTGAAAAGCAGTCTTGCCCACTGCTAGTTGCACATGGATGATCTCCGATACTTCGTGCAATGCCACTAACCTGGAGGTGTGGATATCCTTGATAAATATGGAAACTCCCCTCCTTTTGTGGTTTGGTCTGGGTTTTGGGGCCGAAAAGCATGATATGAGGTATAGCCTGGTAGTGCTGGGGTGCTCTCTGGAGCCTTGAACCAGGTTTCTGTCACTGCACAGATATCGATGTTCTCCATACTGAGGAGAGCTTTGAGTGCGTGCATCTTGAGGTTAAGACTTCTGGCGTTTAGCAGCATTACCCTTAGTTTCTTGTTCCTTGTGCTGTCTATGGGGGTGGGTTTGACTTTTGAGCCTTGCCTAAAAAAGGCACTATGGGGGTGGCAAGAGCCTTTGCCAATATCTGAAAGCCCAGTGGTGACAGGTGCAAGCTGTCCCTAGCGAAGTAATGTGGCTTGTCGAGCATGTCATCCCAGGCTGACAGACACTGGATCCCCTTTGAATGACACCAAAATTTTAGCCATTTGTTAAAATCAATCATTTTGTCTTTGTACTGTGGCATCATTCTAGGTGAGGGTAAGATGCTGCTCAAGGTCAGGGTCATACCAGCCTGGGCTACATGATCAGAGAGCTCCTCTATGTCTCTTTTCATGTAGTCCAGGGAGGTACGTCTCAGGTCATTCACACCAGCATGTAAAATGACTGAGTCATATTTGTATTTGCTTTGGAGTGACCTGAGTGCTTGCATTATGTGTCGGATCCTAGCACCCGACAGGCAGCTCACTGTGACCTTCTCTTTATTCAGCCTGCTGAGCGGGACGTCAGTGTGTCTGACAATAGAGTCACCTATAACAAGGGTATCAGGTGTGTTATTCAGCCTTAAGGGCTGTGGCTGCTTGGCACACTGACTTTGTGGGTTATGTGTTGTGTGTGTTTTGTTTTGAGGTAGCGTTTGCTTGGATGTCTGCTTTGGAGGTCTCTGTTGCTTAGGTAGATTTTTATTTAGAGCCTCCGAGTATGTTTTTGTGTATTTATGTGTTTGGTTCACTGATGTGGTGGGACTATGTGATACAGGAATTGTGTTGTGTGAGGTTACCTTCTCCTCCTGACTGGTTACACCAGTTTTGAGATGAGAGAGCTCAACCTCCAGTTTGGCTAAATAGTTGCATCTCTCACATATATTTGAACCTGTTTGGAGGAGGAGAGGGTTGTCCGTGTACATGAGACAGTTGTAAGATTGCCTCAAAATTCCCAGATTCACCAGCTGGACCGGAGAGGAAACCATTGACTGACCTTTGGACATGCTAGAGTAATAGGGAAACTGAATTTAAGACGGACCAATAGAGGACAGGGTAATTGTAGAGAGTATAAGAGTAAGTAGTGCTTATGGTTTAATAGTGCTAACTTGTAGGATTACTTAATTGGACCAGTGAAGGGCCTTAGAATGAGAATATGGTGTTTAAATTGAGAGATAGAGCAGTTCTAAGGGAAAAAGTGAAGAGCAGACTTTGTGGAGCCAGGAATAGTTTAAACCCAATTAGGCAGCGCTGCCCGCTGTTGCGCTATGCTCAAAACCATGCAAAACCGCGCAAAAGAGGGTTTTAAGAGAGGAAGATGAAGGAGTTTTGGAATTGACCCAAAATGGCCAATAAAACTACAGTTTCAAGTCAGTAACCACTCCCACAGGGGCAGGCAGGCTGCTCAATGTTTTTCACTGCCACTGATCAACAGAGAGACTTTCCTTTAGCCCAAGCAAAAAATGGCCTCACAGAAACTTACAAACAGTTCAAGAATAGCAAGCCTGTAACTGAACTTTTTTAAATCTCAGAAAAGTGGGAAAAGCAAGATTTTTTGTTTTTTTTGTTTTTTCAGAGATAGCAGAGGTTAACAAGTATCAACAAGTTATAACAGTGCAGTAAATGACCCCACACAAGAGTGCTAGGCCAAAGACAGATAAAATGCAAGTTTTGAGAAAAAAACAATTTTAAAAATAAGTGCAAACAGGAATATTAAAGAAGCATCCTAGGATATTATTGGGGCTGATCAATGCAGTATTATCGGCCTTGGAGAATGCATTGAGGACCTATTCCCTACTGATAGATGAGTTATGGTTGATTGTGCTTTCTGAGATATATCTGGGGGAGAGGGGAGTAAAATTGGAGCTAAATATGTCATCCAGATGATTTGCTATTTTTTCCAGATCAGTATAATAGGTGGCTCCATTTGTAGTTAGTTCTGCACATTGTTGTGTATTACCTTTGAGGTTGTGGACATAGCTGAAGAATGCCTTGCAATTGTCATTATCTTGGGAGGTTATGTTTACCTCACATCTGGCTTTGACAGACTTGATTAACCATTTGAGTTGCTTCTTTAAATTGACAAAGGAGTTTTTACCTTGCTGGAAATTACTCCAGGATGGCTTCTTTTATGAATTTGTTTTGTGCTTATTCTGGGTATGTACAGCTATCTCTATGTAGCCATTAACATGAATGTAGAGGGTTTCTATGAGCAATTCTGCATAGGCATCAGTGTTCTATGGGTTGTTTGGGGACTAGAAATTTTGCTATGGTGTCACTTAACAGTAGGAAATTTTAGTTATAATAATTCCTAAACATTCCAATGTTAATTTAAGGTCCTGGATTTTATTTTTATTTTAAATGGGACAGCTTTATGGTCAACCTGACCAGTGAAGGAATTACACTGGGGCAGGAGGATACAATGTTCAGCCATGTTTGTTAAGACCTGGCCAAGGATGCTAGCATTCCTAAAAGGCATAAAAACTAACCGGCTCAGGATGCTTGTGCTTGCAAAGTCCAGGAATCTCTGGGCCTACATGTTTGGGATTTTGTATGATTTTCAGTTTAAAGTGGGGTAGTTAAAGTTGTCCATGAATATGGTGTTGGGGTAAATGGGGATTCTCTCCAGTATGTTTAACTATATGTTATGGGTTTCCTGTTTGTAGAAGTGGGATCTACAGCTTGCAAGGATATGGTATGGGAGTTTGCCTATGGTAATTTGGATGTGGAAAATCTCAAGCATGCCATACCATTTCACCAGCCTTAAGGTGTGTTTGTTTTTGATATAAATTGAGACATCTAGAGCTTTTATCCCTTCTTGTGCAGTAGTTGGTCTAAATGTATGGAAGACATTATAGCTTTGAACTGCCAGGGTGCTCTCTGTGGTTTTAAACCATGTCTCAGTAACAGCACAGACATTTGCATTCTCCAAGATGCAGGGACATGAGTTTCTTGTTTAGATTACTGGCATTGAGCAGTAATACCTTTAGATTGTCTTGGGTTGATATTGTTATTTTGAAGGTTTTTCAGGCTGGCAATGCTTAAAAAGGCACTATGGAGTATACAAGGTTTTAGTCAATATTTGAAAACCTATAGGTGACAGGTAGAGACCATCCCTGGCAAAGAAGCATGCTCTGTCAGCCATATCCTTCCAGGCTGACAAATAATTTATTCCCTTTTGAATGACACCAAAAACTAAGCCAAGTATTACAGTCAAATATCTTCTGGTCATATGCTTCTCATTGCTAGGCTCAAACTGGCCTAGGACACATAAATGAGAGCTCCATCATGTCTCTGTTCATATAGTCCATGGAAGTAGGTTTTAGGTCATTTACACCTACATGAGCTATGGCTGCATCATACTGGTACTTTTGGTTCAGCGACCAGAGTATGTGCATGATCTGGCAGATACTAGCCCTGATAGGCTGACTGTGACTCTCTTTATTCAACGTGGTGAGTGGGAAATCTGAGTGTCTCACAAAAGAGTGCCCTTTGACCAAAACACTGAACTATGTGGTGGTTTGTCCTATGTGCTTAGAAGTTGAGATGTTGTGAGATAGGACTGTATTGTGTTGTGGTGGGTGTTGTTTTGTTTGAGTGCTTCTGAGGTTGCAGAGGATACTTATAGTAAATGCAATAATTCGGAGGCCTTTGGGGTTTAGAAAAATTACATTTAAGAGCCTCAGTATATGTAGGTCTATGTGTCTGGTCCATATAATGTGTGGTTGGTATAGTATTTGTGTGTCTGACAACCTATTTGGGATTATAATTTCTTGTATATCAGAGCCTTGCCTCCAGTATCCTCATGTAACTACACCTCTCATATGTGGTATCAGGTGGATAACAGTAAAACATGAGACAATTGTTATATAACCTCAGAACACCCCTATCTCCCAAACTGGCTGCAGAAATAGTAGGATAGTGCATATGATCCATAGAGGCAGATCCTTATTACTTGGTCTATAAGGGAATAATGCAAGGGGGGTTTACAGCTGGGTAGTTTGGGTAAGAATAAGGGCTAAGACTAAACTCATGGGGTGGTACTTCTCAATGTGTGAACTAGCTGATCTTTGAGAGGAAATTTCAGAGGTAGTTTTATGGGAACATTTGAATTCTAAGTGCCTGTGTCAATAGAGGGCACTGTTAGCTGCCACTTTGTGATGCTAACATTCGTGCAAATTTGACATCTTTATGCAGGTTCTAAAAACAAGTAAACAAGCAAAACAGTGTCTTGCAAATCATAATAAGCAGAATCTAAGTTTTCCTCAGTGATTTTCAGCACAGGACAGATTCAGGGTACTCTCCACTTTCACTAGAGTGCAGATTTAACCCTTCTAACATTAAATCATTAAAAGAGTTTGGAAGTACTTAAATAATCAAACACTAATCCAAGCTGAAAGTGGAAAAATAATCAACTTCCACAATAACTCAAATAAAAAAAAAACATAAAATGGGCAGGGATGCAGAATTCAACAGTTTAAATAAAATGGTAAAAACAGCAGGATTTAAAGTTAAATCTGTTCCTTCTCTCACCAGAAACAAAAGAGTAGTACCATACCTCTCAACTGTCCAGATTTTTACAGAATGTCCAGATTTTTGCCTCATATTTTTGGGCTGTTACTCATAAAATTGCCGTTTCCTGGAAAATCACGTTCAAGCCATTCAGGACTGAAGCAAAAAAATGGCAGACATATGAATTTCAAACATTAAATCCTTCAGAAAAGTCATGATAATGCAAAACCTGTTAGTCTATCGACTTTCTAAGTTTGTAAGAGCAATATATAAAAAGTGTCCCTATTTTTGTGCCTTTGTCCCCCCCTATTATTTGTGGCTTTGTCCAGATTTTTTGCTCTTAGGGTTTGAGAATTTTGAGTAGTACTAATCCCAAGCTGCCACCTAAAAAGTAGTATTAATCCAGATGTTTATGGGTTCAGTACACTTGCTATTGTATTTTAACAAGTGGAGGCAACAGAAAGCCATGCTGCACAAAAGCCCTGAAGAAGTTCTCAACAAAACTGGAATCAGACCACTCAGTGGAGTCCTATATATATATATATATATATATATATATATATATATATATATATATATATATATATATACTGCCCTATCAGAGACCAGTTGGGACGAATGTCCCTCTGCTCCTTCCCTCACCAGGAGCAAAGCAGTTGCATAAATCCCACACTGGCTCCTAAGAAGCGATTTTCAAACTTACTAATGATCAGTAATCTCTAGGAATGCAGGAAATAATGTTCCTCTGTTCCTTTCCTCAGCAGAAGCAAAAGAGAAGCAATCATTTTAAGCTGATTTCCAAGAAGCAGTTCATAGGCTCACAAGTGATTGGTGTCCTAGTCTTAAATGTTATATATTTTAAAAGTCAGATGAAAAAGGATTGACACTGTGAAATTTGCTGTGTGTACTAAGTGAGTGTGGTGGTATGAAACAGATGATAACTCAAGCTTTAAGAGTCTAATGGCAGGGCCTTCCCAGTTTATCTCTCAGTGCCCAGTAGAATGAGTAGATGACATGAGGCTTGTAGGAGTGTTCAAAGTCAAATTTATAGTAGGGGGAGCTTCTCAAAAGTTATCAAATGCATTTAGTCAACAGCAGTAGTCACGTAGAACTTCAGCTAAATAATAGTGCAGCTAAATATTTGCAGATAAATAAGAAATCTTATATTTTATAGCTCCTCCTACTAATTAGCTACACTGGATTCCCTTTCAGTCCGTGAATGAAAAAAGGAATTATTTTCTAACCGACCCTAGCCATGAAATTTAAAAACACCAAGTAGAAAAAACTTGGACAAAAGCTTAATAACCACAAGAAGTAGTGTGTCCATGCAGCAAAAATCAAGTAACAACCAAATAAATCGAAAATGCTCAAGTAATGATGCTCACTTGCTCCTGATGCCATCGCCTTTCCCATCTCCATTCTAATAAACCGCTCATTCCAAGAAAACTATGTACCCCTACTCTGGAAAAAGGCCTATATTATTCCCCTTCACAAAGGAGTGGGAACAGCGTTCCCAATTTCCGGCCAATCGCTATTTTATCCCCTATCTCAAAAGTTCTAGAAAAGTGTATGCACCTTCAACTTCTACCCTACCTCACAGACAACCACCTATTTACCCCCACACAACATGGTTTTAGATCTGGCCACAGTACTAGAACCACTCTCCTCTCCTTCCTCCAAACCATCAACAAAGCTCGGGATTCCGACTGTCTAGTGTCCACCCTGCTTCTGGACTTATCGAAGGCCTTTGACACTATCTCCCATAACCTTCTCCTTTCTAAACTCTCTAATCTAAACCTCTGCCACTCTTCTATCAACTGGTTTTCTATTTACCTCTCTGACAGACAACAAGCTGTCAAATGGAAAAAAGCCACCTCCTCCTTCCTTAATACACCTACATGCATACCCCACAGTTCCATATTGGGGCCCCTACTGTTCAACATTTTCATAAATGACTTCCACCAAAACATTCCTAGTGTTATACTGATTCAATACGCAGATGACTCTACAATCATCTGCTCCGCTACTTTCACCTCCACTCTCTTAAAACTATCTCAGGATGCTTTCTCTTATACCGAACGTTGGATGTTAGACAACCACCTATCACTCAACGCATCAAAAACTAAAATTATGTTATTTTCCCCTTCAAAAAGTACCATTATAGACAAGAACTCATTCTCCATTACTAGTCAAAACAATACCTCTCTCAAGGTAGCATCTCATGCAAAGCTTCTAGGAGTCCTTATTGATGAACAGTTAAAATTTTATACCCATCTACTAACCAAGATAAAGAAAACCCACCAGAAACTAGGCATGCTCTACCACCATAACTGCTATATCACTCCCACTACTAAACTTGTACTCTCTAACACCTTCCTCATTCCTTCTTTCCTATATGGTGCCCCACTTCTTACCAACTTTCAATCTTCTCTAAAAACAAAGATATCCTCCTATTAAAACAAAATTTCTAAGTTTGCGACCAGCTAAAAAGCCTCGTCCCACAACTGCAATGTCCTACACAAACTAAATTGTCTCGAACTTCCCAAACATGTTACCTAAATTCAACTTACTCACGCCATTAAACTCATCTTTAATCCTTCCATCTGCCCCTTCCTTGCCTCCTCCTTCAAAATGCACCTACCCAACAAACTTCTAAAATCTAGTAACCAGAATTTGCTTGAACTGCACAAGCCTGCTCATCCTCCAGGCAAACACCTACTATCCTTTTCCCTAGCTCACCTCTGGAACTCCTTGCCACCTCTTATTCGTACTACTGACAACCACTCTGTTTTTAAGACCCTGCTTCATTCCCATCTCAAAACCGTCTGGGAATATTTCTGCTCTCATCCCACATGACTCACCTCTTTTTTCTCCATTTCTCACACTCCTTTACTTCTCTCTTCTCTTCATCATACTGAGCTTCTCTGACTACTACCACCTTCATTTTTTTCATTTACTTCTACTCTTGCTCTACGTTTTTTTTCTTATCGTCTCACTCTTCTTAGATTCAACAATTAACACCTCTTATCCCCCTATCCTACTTTAACTCTGCTAAGATTCCATGTAAAACTGTAATGTCAATCCTGGGTTATTTCACATTGTAATAAATCTAACTGCAATATGCGCCAATGGTATTTTTCTTATTTTAATTGACTTATTTATGTGTGTGTGTGTGTGTGTGTGTGTGTGTGTGTGTGCGTGCACACACGCGTGTCCACGCACAAGTGTGTGTAGTTTTACCTTTTGCTTTTTTGACTGTATTTTCACTTCAATTGTGGATTTATTGTCATCTTGCATAATGCCATCATTCTTCAATAGTATTATATTGCCTTCATATTATATTGTTCATGGAGCTTTTCTACCCAGGCTCCATTGAAAATGGGCTCTTCTTAGCTCAATAGACTATCCTGGTAAACAAACTGTAAAATACAAATAAATAAATAAATAGTGTTTCCCCAGTCTTGATAAATCACTCAGTTCATGTTAAGAAACAAATGACCATTAAGGATCATATTAGAACAAAAAGAACAGTTTTAATTTGTTCAAGAAACATACCTTTCAAACAAAACCATTAAAAGTTAAGCACTTTTATCCTTATAGGTAGGACTTCATCAGAACTAGCTATCCATTACATAGCTATATAACATTGTTCAGTATTCTCATAACTTTAAGGAACCAATCAAAATTCAGTTGCCATGGAAAACTGGTAGAAGCATAGGATGTAATGTGATCTCAGTAGTCATCCAGTTGCCTAACAAAGAAATCAGTACCCTACACTGACATAAGTAGTAAATGAAATAAATATGTAAAAAAATGTATGTTTGCTATACCAATAATAATTCCTCATAGTCTTATAACAATCTTAAAAAATCTTATATAAAGCTTGAGAAATAACTTTAAAAAAGCTTGTAAAAAGCTGATAAGAAACTTATAAAAAACTTTAAAAAATGTGACAGTGTTCAAAGTATTGCACTCTTCATCTTGAATGTAGGTGTAATGGAAATATGCTTGTTGAGTTCTAGGAAGTTGACAGCATTTAACTTAAGTTGCCATTTTAACTCTTTTTATTCTAAAAAGTGTTCCTAGTTTCCTCCCCTTTCATCAATAGCAGTGATTTCTAGGATGCCAAATACAAATTTCTTAAAACCTTGGCATGCCACAGAATGTTTATACAAGGCATTGTCAGTGTTTTGGGTTTTTATATCATAGTTGTGTTTGTATATCCTTTTCCAAAAGGTCTGCTCAGTCTCTGACATAAAAAGTGGCACAACTGGTGCACTTTGCTAGGTAAAGCATCCCCTTAATATGACAGATCCCTTTAACTAAATTGATCTTCATGCTTGTGTAGCAATCCAAAGTGATATTGGGGCTGTCCATAATGTAGCTGCATTGGTTACACCTCACACATTTTTTGGTGCCAACATCAGTATTATGTCTACTAAACTGATTATGTTCTACAAGTTTCTTAACGTTCATACCAGTTTTGTGTATGAAGGTGGCTTTCTCTATTAATTTTTGGTAAACATCGTCATCTATCCTAAATGTATCCCAGTTGTCCTTAATAATGTCTTTGATGTGCCTGCTTTATTCATTATACTAGAGTATCAGAGTCTGTGAAAATTTGTTTGTAGAGCTTAAAAAAGTTTGAGGTTAAAGCACTTCAAGCAAGCTATAATAAAAAGCTTGAAATGTAAGAGCAAAAGAAGTGCAGCTAAATTCTTGCAGCTAAATAAGAAAGCTTAATATTCTAAGCCTTGTTTTGTGGTAAACACAATGGCTTGGAGTTACTGCTGTTAAACAAATTAGCCAGCCCTTTCCGTTCCATTACTTCAGTTACATAGCATGTTCTTAAGAAAACTTTCTTGTTACCCTGTTGATCATACATTTTCTATATAAAGGTTTTAAATGCATGTAAATAGAAGATAAACCTGTGATTAATTTCAAGTAATCTGAGATTTACAGTAAAAAAGATACTTTTTCATTTCTTGCTTTTTCATTGCCCCGATTTACTAGCATATTTATTAAATTATACTTAGAAATAGCTCCAAGTGAATTCATTCTGACATAAAGAAAAACCTAAGAAATGTTATGCAGATCCATTAACACAAAACATACAATTGAACACAGAGGTGATGTAATAGCTATTAATAGGCCAATAAAAGTGTCCCATTAAGAGTTAAGTGACTAATATCAGATAAAGCATTTTAATATCCAATAGTACCTACAAAGAGAAGTACACAGTTTATTTCCACCTGGCTGAAAAGATACTTGAAAATGCCATTTAGCAGATCAGGTTCATAGTATGACAATTGAATCTCAGAGACAGATAGGTATGTATGACTGTGTGTGAGTTTGTGAGCTAGAAAAATTAGAAGAAGAGTCAATAATCTGAATCTGGATGTTGATTTTATGAGACATAGGTATTAAGAACTTTTTCTCTCTGAGCAGCTAAAAGCTCAAACAAATAAGGTGACTGAAGGGTAACATATGTTTGTCTAGTAATGTTTGATGATTATCTCGGAAAGGTAATAGAACTGGAAAGATTACTTGAGTTTGTGTAACGTTAATCACTGTATTTCACTCATGAGAACAGCGTAGTTAAGATATTATGTGACATTCTAGTCAAAACGCTAGTAACCACAAGCTTATCTGTCAGGCAAGGCCTTAATACTCAGATGCTTTTAATGGTATAAATATAACAACATTGTGTTTATTACTTCGGATCTTTGAAGGTATCAGTCAGAACCTAAAACTGACATGCCAACACACTTCTTTCTTTACTAATTCGCAATTTGGATTGTATATTATCTGCAAATAGCATCCATACAGTCTAATCCAATGTCTTATTCTCTCAAGTAGTTCATGTCTTTTTCATAACACGTCATCTCACTTTGACATGGACATTACTGCAAATTCACATTTTTGTTAACCTGAGTTATTGTCTTACAAAGAATACTTTTCTAGAGAGACTACAAAATTACGAATACTAACATTTTGGCTGCCTCATCTGGATTTAACTAACTCCTGACAAATCTTTCTTTTTGTGATTTATTTTTTTCCCCGTTAACTCTTCTATGTTAGATAACCTCATTAGAACTGACAGGACCCACAAAAAGGTTAGAGGACTGACTCTTTTCTATTATAACTCACTTAATATTACACTCTATTGAAATCTCATCCCTCAATTTCAAAAGGCAGAAATACTCATCACACTCCTAAACATTAACAACACCAAAGCAGTATGCCTTACTGTAATATATATTCCCCCAGGTCCAAACATCTCACTCCTTAAATATATACTTTCCTGGATATCTAATGATATACAAAATTAAACTATAATTATAGGAGATAATATCTGCTGTCAGAACCTCACTGGTAATTTTTCTACCTCTAGCATAAACCTACTTAAATTCATCCAACTTATCACCACAACTACTAGATTCCCTAACAACAATAATAGTCATGCCTCTATACTTGACTGGATCTTAGTTACTGACCCCACTAAATTCTCTAATGCTGGCACTCTCCGATACCTTGAGTAACTACCTCCCTGCCTATGCCACTAGAACTATATCCTACCCCTCAAAGAACACCACTACAAGACTGTTAGGAACATGTCTAACGTTGACCAACATTCATTCATCAAAACACTAAAATCTACCAACTGGTCCAGCATCAAAACTCTACCTCTAGATGAAGCAGTCAGCCACTCAACTTTCCTAATGAATCCCCAAATGATGTGGACACTCTACAAAAGGGCCTTACAGAAACAGATGCTTGGTGGCAGAGCCATGGGCTCAAGTTCAATGCCAAGAAATGTATAGTTATCCCCTTTGGGAAAAAAACATGTACCCATGAATTATCACATAGGTGGCAGTAGAGTAAACACCGAAAGTGTGATAAGAGACTTAGGGACACAGGTAGACAGTGGCCTCACCTTCAATAACCACATTGCCACAACAGTCAGGAAATCCTTCTATGTGGCACACCTCATCACTAAGGGCTTTTCATCCAGAAAAAATGAGGTCATTGTCTCACTGTACTCATCCCTCATTAGACCCATTATAGAATACAATGCCACATTTGGTATGAACCTCTCAAGACATCTGCAACAACTGAAAAGGCCGCAGAAATACCTCCCTAAAAGAATCACAGGCCTAAAGCAGATGCCCTATGCTGACTGTCTTAAAAAACTCCAGCTATACTCTGTTGCATATCGTCTACTCCGAGGCAATCTCTACTTAACATATAAGGCCATGTCAAACCCAGAGCTATTGGACATGGTACACTTAAAGAAATCCCAATCCCTCAGAGACACACGCTCCAGGTATCTAAACCTTGTCATCACAACAAATAAAACATGCTGGAGGGATAGGTTCCTGACCCAGAGACTCCTCAGACTCTGGAATAGACTGCCCATACATGTCAGACAGAGTGCCTCTTTGGCCCTCTTCAAAAGGAACCTTGATGACTGGATGGAAGAAAGGAAATCCACCCCGGGATCACATCAGTCATCCTGATAGACAAGGGTCCAGGAAGTAATAAGTGTGGGGAGAAATAGCCAGGGAATTGTTATAGTACCAACCTATGAACCTATGACAACTCTAATTAGATCATAACCTCAGTTATCATTACAGATCAAAATTATGTACTATTAAAAGTGTACTAAAACCTTTAACATCAATATTTTGAGTGATTTGATTTCAATGCACATTTTAAATTTGGAGCACCATTTAAACTTAGTGGCTTGGATGCCTCTGTCTAATCACACCTTCTATTTAAACTCTTAAATCTAATTAATATTTCAAATTGCCACATGCCCCATTTAGTCACTGTTTAGCACCAAAAAAACAAAATCCTTCTGTAGGTGGGACAATTCTTGGTATGCTTATAAAGTGCATTATTTTCATTATGATTCCTGATAGTGTATGTATGCGTGTTCACAAACTGCATGTTTTTTAACTTTCTTGTTGCTCAAGAAACATGACAGGAATCAAACCCTGAGTATTGGGAATCTGAAATCACATTAACAGATTTACAAATAAAGTATAGGGGAGAACAATAGCTCTTCTTTATAACAGAGTTGCAGAAAAATGGCTCATCTAAAAATAAAATAAAACAATAACATATACATTTGTATGCATTCTGTCTTCCTGTACTACCCTGCTTTACTTCTTTACCAGGTATGTTTTTCAGGTTATTTTCAAAAATATACCTAATTTCTAAAATATTGTACTTGTGTGAAAGGTTTAAATGATTTCCATGCTTCAACAAAAAAATCATTGCCAAGGGATGAACTGAAAAAGTAACTGGCATAGATTTTCTTCTATCTATGAAGTTAGATTCAGGGGCTTCACGTAACAAAGATGCTTCTCCCAGGATTCTGTCTAATGGTTCCTGTCTTTCATTATATTCCTTACATAACACAGGTTCATTTTCACGGGTTCCTATTAG
Source organism: Protopterus annectens (assembly GCF_019279795.1). Classification (NCBI taxonomy): domain Eukaryota; kingdom Metazoa; phylum Chordata; order Ceratodontiformes; family Protopteridae; genus Protopterus; species Protopterus annectens. Next base: position 607,398,555 of record NC_056729.1, on the reverse strand, counting down.
AACGACGAAAACACATTTTGTCGAATGCATTTTTGTCAACACATGTAGGGCGAACAGGCAAAACACATCATCTCGTCCTACTACCTCAGCCTACTCTCTCAACACATCTTCTCTTCCCTCCTCTACACTCAACTCTCTACTAGCACATCCTCCCACACAAGATCCACTACCCCCCCACACCCTGAATCATGCCTTCACTCTACCACTTCCTCAGGTTCTACACCTTTCTCATTTCACTCTGTTCCTACAAGTACTATTAAGAAGCTCCTCTTCAAATTCAAACCCTGCTTTAACTCTCCTGACAATCTTCCTGCAGCATATCTCAAAATGGCAGCTGCTGCCATTGCTTATCCTATATCCATCCTCATCAACAGATCGATTCTAGAAGCTTACGTTCCAACTCTCTGGAAAAAAAATCATTCATTCTACCACTTCACAAAGGAGGCAGCTCCACTGAATTGTCACTACAAACCTATTGCCTTACTATCACCTATCTCCAAACTCCTTAAAAATGCATCCACACTCAACTACTGCACTATCTCCTTAGCAATCAACTCCTCTCTTCCACACTGCATGGTTTTAGAACAGGACAGAGTATTATCCTTCACTGACATTGTTAACAAAGCCCGTAACTCTGGTAAACTCATTTCCTGCCTGCTCATTAACCTCTCCAAGGCCTTTGATACTGTTCCACACCATCTTCTTATACAAAAGATCAATAGCCTAGCAGTATCCCCTCCTTCCACCAAGTGATTCATTAGTTGCCTCTCCAACAGACAGCAGGCAGTTAAATGGCTAGGCTTCCTCTCTTCTTTCCAGGATACCTCTACTGGTGTTCGTCAAAACTCTTTCTTTTGCCCCCTTTTAGTCAATATCTTTACTAATGATCTATATACCTCCTTCCATCAGAGTACTGTAATACAATATGCTGATGACTCTACAGTCATTTGCACATTGATTCTGTATCTCATCTACAACAAATCACCCAAACTGCTTTCACATCTATCGAAAATTGGCTTAAAAATAATCAACTACTGCTCAACCACACCAAAACCAAAATTATACTTTTCACACCTAAAAAGCTGTGTCTAAGTACTACTTAATGTTCTATTCTCTCACAGAACAACACAAAAATTGAACATTTCCCCTACACAAAACTACTAGGTGTCACCATAGATGAACACCTTAAGTTCAATCTCCATTTTCAAAATAGTATAAAAAAAAAGAGTCCCTATGCAATAAACAAAAAGTAGAAATGTCAAATGGCCAAATAAACAAAAAGGCCATTCCTCGATATTGCTATTGTAAGATCGCGGAATAGGGAAGGCTGGAAATTTTGCCCTTGCTTCACTGTAGTGCAATCTCAGAGTTGGTCTATATAATTAGCGGGGAGTGTGGGGAGTGAAACCCTCCACAATATACATTTCGAGGAATGGCCTTTTCATTTATTTGGCCATTCAATATTTCCACTTTTTGTTTATTTAATAGGGACCCCAAAAAAACTCACCAGAAACTTGGAATACTCTACCAACACAAGTATTACCTCAACTCTCACACAAAACACACTCTAGTCATTTCATATCTCCATCTCCTGCCCACTCTTCTTTATAGAGCCCCAGTTCTAACTAAACTTTAAACCAGTCTAAAATCTAAGCTTGAGTCCTGCTACAATAAAATTTCAAAATTTTCTACTAATGCAAAATACTCCACTCATCACTTCATACCCCTCCAAAACCTTTAATGGCTGGAACTTCCACACCGCATTATCTTTATTCATCTTAATATGACACATAATATCATTCACAGACCCATGGCTTGCTCAGCCCTAAATTCAGCCTTCCAGAGCTACTTAGCTATTAGATCTCTCAAGTCATAAAACAAACAACTCTTATAAGAACATTGTTCCAAAACATCAGCTGGAAACTACCTATACGACTTCTCTATAGCAAGAATCTGAAACTCCTTCCCTTTAGCTATAAGACCCAACCACTCACACTCAGCCTTTAAATTCACACTCAAAGAGCATCTCTCAAAATCCTGGATCTGCTCCTGCTCACCCCCAGGATGCTACCTTTTTATGTTCTCCTCATAGCACTTCACCTCCTTCCATGATTCCTTCTAATTCTATCCATCTACACCCTGTTCCAACTACCACACCTTTCCCTTCTATTCCAATCAACCACTGCAGCTACTTTCTTCCTCATATCTAATAAAGCCATCATTTAGATCAAGTATGCACTGGAGTAATATCCTATGATTCTAAAAATTTCTACATCATTCTACTGTCACATTGAATAGTTTTACATAATTGTTACTGTCATGCTGAATATATAAGTCTACTCCTTAGCAAATTTTGCTGTATTATTGCTGCTATTGTATGAATATCCATGTCTACATCTAAGTGAATTTGTGTTATACTTCTATGCTTGGTCACTGATATACATATTTTAATGCAGCTTTTCGCCCCTGTGCCTCCACTGAAAATGGGTTCTTTTGGCCCAGCTGGACATTCCCAGTAAACAAAGACCAAATAAAATAAATAAATAAATACATACTGATTCTAATGAACATGCAGGGAAATACCGAGATTTATAGAAAGCCATAACCTGGCCCTAAAGTTTCAGGCTTACACATTCACAGGCACAAACTGTATCTGTATGTTGTGCCTTTCGGCTTTTCCCGGTTAGGGGTCGCCACAGCGGAACTCCGGTCCGCTAATGATTGGCAGTAGATTATTACATGCCGAGTTGCCAGCCCTGACGCACAACCTTCTACGAAGGTACGCCCATTCACTCATGTCTCCACACAGAAGACGCTCTAGCTGAGAATCGAACAGGACAACATCTTACTGTGAGGTGACAATGATACCGCAGCACCACCACCGCAGATACAAACTGTATCTGATGTTTATTTATACTAAGCATCTGAGCTGCATGACTTACCTGCTTTCTATGTTGCTACATTCCTTAAGTAGTTTTAGTGCTAGAATTTAAGGTTGCAGTGAATATCAATGCAATGTACTGTAGAGTGCGAACCAGAGGTGCACTTTTCAGGGGTCCCCCCCCTTTTTTTTTTACTATGGTGATACCCTACAAAAAAAGGTTTTTTTTTTTTTTGTTAGTTTCAATTTTTTTTTCAGTTCACAGTTTTTGCTATGTAATTTGAGATGAACAATGAGCTGAACATTCATTCCTCACATATGTGTAGGAAACCAAGCTGCATATGTGTTTTACCATACTGGTATTTTTCAAAGGCCTTTTTAGACAATAAGAAAGAAATGATGTGCTTAATTTTTTATGAACAAGTGGTTATTAAAGCATTATAACTATCATCAGTAATTATATCCTGATGAAGGACTCCTGTTAATCTGAAACCCTGAGTACCAGTGAAACCTTTAAAACGTATTACATCACTTCTGTGTTCCGATGCTTTTGTGTTTTCTGTTCGGAGAAGCATGACATTTCTTATTTTTGTCTTCCATCATTTGTTATATGCTTTGGCAGTTGCCTAACATCAAGCGGGGTGCACAACTAGGTAGTGACTTAGTCATTTTATCCCAGTGTAAGAAAGGAATATTACTCCCAAAGGTTTACCCATAAAAAGGCAACTGAAGAATATTTGCAGTTCTTTGTATGCATAGATGTGCAGAAGAACCACTAAGACATTGAAGAATTGCCTGATTCATGCAATTTATGCTCTGAAAAGAAGGATTTCTTAAAGAAACAATTCTATAATATACTTTCCTTACTAGAAAAGATATGTTTTGAGCCAGAGACTGTCTTTCAGGAAGAAATAAACACAAACTGCAAGGGAATGTTAAAAAGAAAAAAAATCCAACTTTTAAAATGCCAGATTCTCAACCAATCAGAATGTGTTTGACAGCACTATAGGACAACAGCACATAACAGTTTGGCAGATCTCTCTTACTAAAAATTCCAACCACACATTGACTCCCACTGGATTATGAATCATTGATGGATGCCATATATTTTGTCCCATTAAACCACTTCATAGAGTACAATTTTTAAATCTGAGGAATATGCACACTGAGGCTTAGAGAATTCTTCTATGATATAGAAAGAGAGGAAAACACAGATAATATGAGTCCAGAAACAGCACTACAAAATCTTCCGCTGTCACTCCTCCGAGTGGATGCAATGCAAATCTGGATAGCTATATTAAATGTCTTCACATCCTGATTGTGTAATCATACTGCAGCCTTTCTTATTCTGAAAGAATGGCAATAAAGTACTTAAAATCCAATCACAAAATTGTTATAAAAGTGACTGATAAACGGTCTGCAGTGATCACCCTGGTGCATGACAACTATGTTACTGAAGTTAATAGCTTTCGAATCACACTTACTAGAAACAAGCTAACTGATGATACAGCTGAACAGTACAAAAAAGAAATAAGACATTATTAAATCCTTCCCAAAACAGGTCCAGAACAAACTAACTGACCTCATCCACAGTCAGCCTAGGTCAGTAGTTTTTACTTGCTACCAAAAATCCATAACCCAGGAAATCTTAGTGCACCAGCATATGTATGTATATGCACACACACACACACACACACACACACACACACACACACACACACACACACGCACACACACACACGCACACACACACAATCAGTTCAGAGTTTGTATCATATCACCCATATAAAGCTGCCCCTACTTTTGCAGAACAGTAGCACTATTAATTATTTACGCAAGAACAGTAGGTCATAGTGGCAGCATTGCATGGTAAAAAGCCTCCATTACATGGCACATGTTAGTGCATTAGTGCACTTGTGACACGAGCCAAGGAGTATGAATTGGAAATTAAATAAAGTTTAAAAGTAATGTACAGGAATGAATATGGAATGCAAAGCAGTTTAGCAGCTTTTAGTGCTGCAGATATAAATCATCCCCACTGCATACAACTATCATCACCATTAACTCCATTTTCCATCTTCTACATGAGATTGGGGTATCTTGCTAACTGTTGTCACATCTCTCCTGATTCATTTATATTCAGTTCCAGTCTCTTACTTTTGTCAGCAGGTTTTACCTCATGCATTCCATGCATCTCTTGGCTGGACATTTTTATTACTTTCTGCCTTTTTCCTGTCTCTCTCAAATATTCTTCAAGAAATCGTCTTCTGATTTCTTACATATGTGACTGAACCTTCAGAATCTGATCACCATGACCTTCTCTGCAATGTCCTCATTTTTTCATTTGTCCAGAGTTGGCATCATGCCACACATCACATGCATTTAATTTTTCATCATGTCATGCTTCCTTAGATGCGTTGCCTTCGCTACCCAGGTTTCTGATACTGGTTGCACCACTGTTCTGTGCACCTTACTTTTCAGTTTCTTTGGCATTATTTTGTCACACACTACACCTGATACCCTATGCCATTTGGTTGTCTCCTGGATAAAACATTGTACAGTCCACTCTGAAATGACTGTCATATTAGTGTCCCATTATGCACCCTTATTACGCACTTACCCTTCCATGTGCACCATTCCTCTACCATGCACTATTAACATACCTGTGTACCTTGTAGCAATGCTTCATGTGTTGCAACAGAATAGTACTCTCTTAATTGCAATGAGGGACAAACTGTTGTTGTTATGAGCTATTAAACTGCATCATCTTACAGTCTTGAGTTTGAGTTCATCTGTCATTACTTGCATACTGTGTGAATTTGTGTAGTCAGAGCCTGATCATGCAAACACTTCTTCTCTGGGAAGAAGCACTTGAATCTCCTAACAACATATTTAGAGTGTAGTATGTATCTGTGTTAGAAAGCTGAATGTCTACAACATTTGACATTTATAGCACTGATCCCAAAACATCAAAATGGCACAATCATGAAGTGTGATAACACCAAAATTAAAAAAAAATTGCATACACATTTTTGCAAAGGGGCAAGTGCTCTGCACTCCTACACACCCTGTGCTAATTATATAAACAACTTCTGAGATTACATGACAGTTGGGAATGGGCAAAACCACAAATCCAGCTGCAATGTGATCTTGCAAAATCACCTACTTTCACTGTGTGATCTTTTGAGCTTTGGTGTTATGGCATATCAAGTTTGTGGTTTTTAGATCTTCTGGGCTAAATGTCATGAATATCAACATTATAGCTTGTCGATATTCTAACATAGACCCGTGAAGTACAGCTTTTTGTCCCTATTTCTTCAGAGCTTCAAAACCAAATAAAGTGGCTAAACAGCACCAGATACAGGACAACATTGTTATTACTGAAACATCAATAAACACTTTCATTTTAAATTTAAAGCATGCTTAATCAGAAAGAAGTGAAAACCAGACTGATGAATGTTTAAATAATAATCAGAACCAGCCAATAAACAGGAAAATCCCAGGATGCAAAAAACTCCCTTACCAGCCTCAGTAAGAAGCTGAGATCCCTCATAAAATCCTCCAAAGCTAGTTACGAAAATAAAATTTACCCAAAAGGTTCAAAGACAACACAAGGCAGGGGTTCTATGTAGGGTAATGGCTCACCCCCCAGCCCCGCAGTCATATTCCAGTGCCCCATTACTTGAATGAAAGGAAAGATGTACAGACATACTTGGAAAACCACCACATGTATTCAGAGTCTGCTGTTTGTTAATCTGATGAAGTTCTTCTACTTTGGATGAAAGCACTCAGTTTGTAAGAAATAAATACACGCAGTGTTTTTTTGAGTATGTCTTTCCTTTCATTCAACTGTTATTTAGTTTGTCAGTGTTCTACAAAGTGCTGTCCCATTACTTGGCTATTACTCCCCAGTCACCATAAACACTGTTCAAACCTCTCAGTGTGCATATTATTTTCTGCTTTACTTCTACAATGATTACAGATATTTGGACTTAATTTAAAACTTCTATTTCACATTTTATAGTACAACACTATAGACATCTGCTAAACAAAACAAACTTAGCATTAGCAGTAAACTTCTCTGCCCTTGAAACTCACATTCATTGAAATGGCATTGAAACCCACATTCAAAGAAAATGCATCTGTCCAGTGGCAGATGAAGTTTACTTTTGGACTGTTTTCAAACCACAGTCCCCTTGCACACATTTTTAGGACCATGCATATATGCATGTGTTCTTTGAGTCACCTTCTGATTGTATTAAAATATATTCCTTGTAAAATACAGCACCACTTGTTACTATGTGTTTTAAATTTGTAGTTTTGAACATTTTTTCCAGAAAGCAATAAAACCCAGGAGGTTGAAACAGATGAGGCTGCCTCCACCAAGAAGCAGTCACTACTGAAGCCCCCCAAGGCTCTTTACTGGGCCCACTTTTTTGGCATCTAGTTCTCTGAAATGGAAGCAAATGTTGAAGCTTTGTAGCAGACTAAGTTTGTAGATGACTGCAAGCTGGGGGTTATCATAGACTCCCCTGCAGACACTTGCATTGTTCAAGAAGGCCTATCTGTGACTAACAAATGATGCCTCCAGTGGTCAGGGATCTAGGTATACACATAAAGAGTAGCTTTACCTTCAAGTACCATGTGGTCACAGTCGTGAGGAAATAATTTTATGTTGCACATCTCATAAATAAGGGCATAGCATCTAGGTCCAAAGATGTCATTATCCCATTGTAATCTGCCCTTATCAGACCAATCATAGAGTACAATGCTCTCTTCGGTATTTACCTAGGCAGGCATAGGCAACAAATGAAGCACCTTTAGAGGTTCCTTACCAAAAGAATACAGGGTATAACAAACCTGCCTTAAAGCCCTTTCCCTCTACTCAGTCTCCTATAGATTGCTGATAGGTGATCTATGCTTTCTTATAAGGCATCGACAAATCCCACACTCATGAATCGTTTGCATATTTGTAAGTTAAACAGTACCAGAAATACAAGGTCTAATGACTAGAATTTTGTCTGTGATATAAAAAGAACATGCTGGAGAGCCAGATATGTGTCCCACAGACTGTCCCTCTTATGGAACATCCATGTGAAGCTGAGTTTGTCTATAACCCAGTTTAATCGCAACCGAGACCAGTGGATGGGAATGGTAAATTTACACGAGGCCTGGCACCCATGTGCTTTATGGACAGAGGTAACATATAAACATCTGGCCCTCAATATCCTGTCAAAAGTAGATAATTTAAAGATTGATATTCAAAATGGAAACACCAACTTAATAAAAGAACTAGAAGATACTAATAAAAAATACTCAGAGACGCTACACCACAAAACAATGATCAACTTAGAAAAAATTAAACTATGTTACTATTCAATGAACCCTAAAAACCAACGAAGAATAGCAAATAAGACTAAAAAGATTATTAAAACAAATCAAATCAAGGGAATACATAATATAGAAACCAAAAAGAAAGCATCTGATTTAGAAGGAATACTAGAAGCTTTTAGGCTATTTTTTCATAAACTTAATAATCAAAATGAGAAAACAGAAACACATTCAGCATTGAAAGCTTTTCTCAAAAACAATGTTAAAGTTAGGTTATTAGAGGAGCAGGTACAACTAATAGATAAACAAATAACAATGACAGAACTTAAAGCTGAAGTAAATAAGCTAAAATTAAACAAAGTTCCAGGTATAGATAATATCACCCCAGAAATGTTTAAATTACTATCAAATGAGGCTTTGCTGTTGTTATTGAATGTCTTTACATCAGTTAAAATGGTAAAGACATTCCTCCTTCTTGGAAGTACACATTAATATCACCAATTCTGAAACAAAATAAAGATCCCAGTGAATGTTCATCATACAGACCCATTTCACTTCTTAATATAGATTATAAAATTTTTATGGCAATACATGCTGCTCGAATAAAACAATTACTACCACTTTTGATAGGGGAGGATCAAACAGGTTTTATAAAAGATAGGAACACTTACGACAACATTAAAATAATTCTTTCCTTAATTGATTATATAAATGTCACAAAAAACAAAATGAATGTTATTAGCTTAGACATAAATAGCGCATTTGATTCAGTGAACTAGGATTATCTGTGGTTAGTTTTAGAAGAATATGGCTTCACAAACAAATTCACTTTGTTAATAAAATCATTATATGAAAAATCCTTGGCTTATATAAAACTGGGATCTTGTCTGTCTAAATCTATTAAAATAACTAAGGGCACAAAACAAGGCTGCCCTCTTTCTCCGTTATTGTTTGCGCTAGTCATTGAACCCTTAGCAAATAATATACGTATGGATAAAAATATTGAAGGAATACAACTGGACAACAGCCTAGAGCTTAAAATTCAACTTTTTGCTGATGATATTTTAATTACCTTAAAAAATAATAATAGCAGTTTAAAAGCATTATGGGACTCAATTCAAAACGTTCAAAACTTTTCAAGTCTTAAATTTAATGAGAACAAAACAAATGTATTGCTTATAAATACTAATAAAAAAGATCTAAATAAAAATATCATAAATATATCTCTACCGATAATATAATTAAATACTTGGGAATTATAATAACTAACAACCTAGATACTACAATTGAAACAAATTATAAAGAGACCTTAAATAATATTAAAAATCTAATACAAAGATGGAATAAATTCTTCTTTTCAATGGAAGAAAGGCTTTATATAATTAAAATGATCATATTTCCAAAAATTCTTTATGTCATACAAGCTTGTTCTTTGCCACCAGCTAAACCGCACCTAAAACAATTAAATGATTTAATGGTAAGATTCCTACGGTATCCAAAAAAACCAAGGATAGCTATGAAGTATCATCTAGATGACTGGGATATAGGTGGCATAGGTTTACCAGACATAGAAATATATTTGCATTCATCCATTATTAAAACAATATCATTATGGCTAAATACAAAATATACATCAAAATGGAAGCTAGTTCATGAGAGAAACTGGTTAAAATCAGGATTTGTAGTAGCAAATAAGTATACAGATTTCATACCAAACAATTTTCTATGGCTGATGAAGGAATATATGATGATACATAAGAATAAAAATATAAGTTCCAAATACATTACTTATACATTAAAAATTTTCCAAAATCTTATTAATAGCAATCCTGATATCAAAGCATGGTCATTTCTTTTATATCCAGTAGCGTACATACAAGGTAATATAATAATATTTAATATGGAAGTAGTCAACATGCTTAAAGAAAAGGGATTAATATATTGGCATCAATTGCTAAACTCTGGAAAACTTCTGACAATAGACCAGATTAAACAGAAATTAAATATGGAAGATAGTTCGTGGTTACATGTACAAGAATTAAGACAGTATATATTAAGCAAACAAGAAACAATGCAACCATCAATAAGACAAAATGTTCCTAACCTTATAGAACATATAATATTACTAATGAATCAACCCATTACTGGAAAGGGATACTTATCTATTTATAAAACAAACAAAAAAATAAAAATGCATAATAATGACAAAATATGGAATTATTATAGATCAGTTAATGGACATGTGCCAAATGACAGAGATAAAAAAACTAATTCTTCTCTCTCCAAAGCAGACATTACTTTCATTACATTGGAGACTTTTTACATGGCAATTCATACACAGATCTTATGTAACTCCTCATAAAATGGAACTTATGTTTAAGAAAAATATTGGCTGCTGGAGATGTGATTTATCAATAAAAGCAGACTGGCAACATATGTTCTACGAATGCCATTTGATTAAACCATATTGGGATAAAATAAATTATTTTCTGCAAATGGTATTCAATGATAAATTCCAGATTTCCAAATCTATTATTTTGTTTAATGCACCTGTACCCGACTGTGTGCCAAGAACAAAATATGTAATCTTATGGACTCTCCTAGCTATTGCAAGGAAGAACATTACATCAAACTGGAAATTCAAAGCTTCTCCAACTTTTAAGCAATTCATGAATATGGTGTCAGCAGTATCGCAATTGGAAATGAACACTATTAAAGGAAGAACTGAAAGAACTACATCATTATACGTAGCATGGCAAAAAATAACTGAAATACTGGAGATTAATGACTGCAGCAGATTATAATCAGGAAACAATTGTATAGAAAGTCAATTATATGTCAACAATAGACACCCTTGTAAATACTTTATTTTGGTTTTAATGTTTGATATCTGTTTAGAGGTTTTAGCCTACCTTTTTAAATAATTTGTAAATACTTCGTTGTCATAAATAACCTGCATTCATGTTTTCTTGTTTTTGGAAATGAATAAAAATATTTAAAAAAAATATATATCCTACTTGGATACAGGACATCACTATTATTTCAGGAAAACTTGGCTAGGCTTGGAAAGGCCCCCTGGGTTGTTAGCCTAGTAACAATCTGTGAATCTATGAATCTATGAAGAGAAACGTATGAACCAATAATGACAAAACTGCCCATTTCAGAACATTTCAACCATAAAATCCAGTTAAACTTCTGTCATTACAGTCTACCAATATCAGTCAATATGCACAATCTCTGAAGAAGTAAAAGTCATCTGAATAATTCCCCATTAAAGGCATCTATATCTAATTTATTTATTATTTTTATTTTACATTTGTTAACCGGGGGTGTCTGACTGAGCCGAAAAGGCCCTTTTTCAGCAGAGGCCTGGGGAGAAAAGCTCCACTTAGAAAAATTACAGATACACTTAGATATTTAGACATGATCAGTATACACACAAATTACAAAAGACATGTTTTTACAGTAGTATGCAGCACATCAACAGTTACAGTGGAGAGAAAAAAAAATATTAATTTAAAAATAAAGGTAATTAATAGACTTGTGGTATACAGCTGAAATTTGGAACATAGTATACATACATAGTACACAGGTATAATACATACATTGTAGACTAGCCACTGTTTGTGAGTAAGGGTGAAAACTATTATCAAGTGCTCTAAGTTTAGTATGTGTACCTTATGCACTTTCACTAGCCTGGGGAGCAATCATGGCACTGCCAACTATGCCTGAGATGTTGCCTAATGAGGTTTTTAAAGGAAGCTTTGGACGATGTGTTTTGAATGCTAGTGGGGAGAGAGTCCCGTTTTTAGCCACTGAACTACTATATAGTGTGTTTCCAAAGCTATTGTAGCTGTTGGTTACTTCTAGTAGTAGTTTGCTTGATGATCTAAGAGGCCTTTTGGCTGAGTGATGTTGTACTAGGTTTTTGAGGGCAAGACAATTATTGGGGAGGTAACAGAATGACAGAGGCAGAGCTGATTGTAGGTTAGGAGGTTGGGCAGTTCAAGCCAGTGGAGCTGTCTCAAAGCAGTACAGTGATGAGTTTTATATGAGCAACTTGCAGCAAAGTAGGCAATTCTCTTATAGCAGGCTTCCATTTTGCTTAGTTCAGTTTTGTTGAGATTAGTCAGAATGGGAGATGCATAGAGTAGGGTGGATAGAAGTTGGGAGCGAGCAATTGCTGATCTTGTGTTGTTGATAAATGGTTTGATATGGTAGAGTGATCCCAGTTTGGCATGTACTTTTTTAATAGCTAAGCTGAGATGACTATCAAATTTTAGGTGGGAGTCTAAGGTTATTCCCAATAGCTTAGCCTGTGCCACTGGAGCGATTGGAGTAGCATTTGTGGAGTAGATAGTGAATTGACTGTTATCAGTGTTTTGTTAGAACTATTTATAATCATAAGCTGAGTTTTCTTTGGACTGAGGATAAGTTGGGCTTTGGTAAGGTCGTTTTTAATGTCAGAGAATGCTAGTCGAGTTGTTTGCAGGAGGGTGGGAATATTTTCTGCAGCACAGATTAAAGTAGTGTCATCTGCATACTGAAATGATAGATGCATGCTGTATGTAGGTATGGAGGCTATTTGTGAAGATTGTGAATAGTAGTGGTCCTAAGACAGAACACTGTGAGACTCCTATAGTTATGGGCAGCTGAGGAGAGAGAGAATTTTCCCATTTCACAGCTTGGTACCTGTCAGTTAAGTAACTTTGGAACCAGGTAAGAGTGGAATTTGATAGGTGATATTAGTTTAGTTTGTTTATTTGTTTAGCAGGATTTGGTGCGAGACTGTGTCAAATGCTTTGGACATATCCAAAAAAAGAGTTGACACCTGCAGGTCTTCATTTTTGAGATGGTTTACTGTGTCTTTGAAGCAGAGGAGGGCTGTAGTAGTACTATGCGCAGGTCTGAAACCATGCTGAGTAGGTGACAGGATGTTGCTGTCTAGGGGATATTTTAGCATCTGGGTATGGATGCATTTTTTTAGGATTTTGGCCAGTGGGGAGAGTAAAGCAATGGGTCTGTAGTTATTAAGTTCAGTGGAGGTCCCACCTTTATGTATGGGTATTAACATAAGATATTTTCCAGAGTTTGGGCACATAGTTTTCAACAATTGATCTGTTTATGAGAGTGGAGATTGGGATAGCAATAGCATCTGCTGTGAGTTTCAAGAAACAGCTGGGGAGTAGGCTGGCTGCTGTTGATGAGGTTTTTAGTTTGGAGAGCATGCTTTTGATTGAAGTGGTGGAAACTGTTTTGAGGGTAAAGCTTGTATTAGTGTTATTTGTGTTGGGGGGATAGTGACATAGGAACTGTCTTGTGATACTAAGGATAGAATTGAGTTCACAAAGTGGGAGATGAATTGTATTTTGATGGTAATTTTAGTGTTGGGGTGGTTGGTTTGTGGGTAGCCTTTTGGATGGGTTTTAGTAGCTGGTTTACATTTTTCCAAAATTTATAGGGGTTGTGTTGGTATTTAGTATGTAACTTCATGTAGAAGGATTTTTTGTCCAGCCTAATGTATTTTTTTGCATGGTTGCACAGTTCTTAGTACTTAGTTAGGCTTTGTGTTTCTTTGTTTTCTTGATAGTAAAGCCAGGCAGTGTCTCTGGACTTGAGGATTTGTTTGGTTTCTTTACTGAGCCAGGGGTTTGTAGAGGTACTAACCTTGATTTTGTGCAATGGAGCGACAGTGTCTAGGTGTTGTAGAAATGTTTTGTTGAAATATGCTACAGCCTGGTCAAGTGGGAGGGTTTATAGGGGGGGGTCCAGTCACAGTTACAGAGTAAAGTATTGAGGACCTCAGGAGAGAATTTTTTTGTGTTTCTAGTGGATTTATAGTTAGTGGTTTTGCATATACTTGTTCTGCTACTTATAAGGTATAGTATGTTGTGGTCACTTAAGGAGTCTGGGAGACTGCCTGTGTGGGGGTACAATGTGGGGTTGTTTGGACCCAGTCAAGGATGGATTCCCTTTTAGATTTTTTATCACATCTAGTTGGAATTTGGACTAGCTGCTGGTAGCCATGGAGATTTATTAGATTACTTGGTGATCCTGATATACAGGTGAACCAATCTATGTTGAAATCCCCCAGAATAAGAGTTTCTTGTGAGTATGTGGAAGAACATCAGGAAAAGAAGTCTTCAAGGTTAGCAGGTGTATTACCTGGTGGGATATAGATCACAATTGTGGTGATGACCTTTTTAGGGTGAAGTTGAAGTTGTGAGATAAGTATGTCCCAATTATTGGGGGAGGGGTAGAAGTTTGGCAATTGATGTACAGTTCAGTTGGACTTATACAGTAAAGCAGTTCCACCCCCTTTAGGAAGTGGTCTGTCTTGTCTAATGATATTGTAGCTGGTAGGGAGAACTTCTGAGTTAGCCATGTTTTTATTTAGCCAGGTTTCTGTTAAAGCAACCATGTCTGGGGTGTAGTCTGCTATTGTGGCCTGGAGTTCAGGTATTTTATTTTTGATACTTCTAATATTAATATTTAGCATTAAAATATGGTTGGTTTTGCTGCTGTTGTTGATTTGCCCAGGGATGAAGATAGTGGGGGTGTTATGTTCTGACATTTGTGCTGGAGCAGTTTGTGTTGTGAGAGGATGGATTTGGGCCTAGGTCGGGGTGGATATCCCCACTTATGGTGAGCCTGGTGTTAAAATGGTGATACAGATGTTGGAGTTTGGTGATGAGCGTGAGAAAGTATTGTGTTTTTTTGCAGTAGGAATGAGACCATATGTGCTTAGTTCTGAATTGGTCTGTTATGCGGTTCTTGAACAATTGTGGGCAGATATTATTATAATGTGCGGTGTCTGTATATGAGAGTGCATAATGTAGTGTTGTGCTACTAAGTTTAGGGATATTGCTAGAGTGATAACTTGTGGAGTTATAAAGAATTATGAGAAGACAGACTAAACTTAGTTGTGTGATAGTCATGGTTACAAAGTTTAAGTTGATTCTAGGTGGAGGTCAGGGTAGGAATTATAGGGTTGCACTATATATGGATGAGGAAGTAGTGTGGGGTGATGTAAATAATGCCTAGTAGGAATGAGAGTGGTTGGGAGTATTTTGTGTTGGAGCAGGTTGGTGTGGTGTAATGTGATCTGACTTGAGGAGCTGTGATTGGTGGCGGTGATGTGAGGTTGAGCTGCGGGTGTGGCTGTGATTGCTATAAATGTAGAGATAGTGGGGGCAGGAGGAAATTGGGGCATGACAGAGGAGCGGAGAGAGCCCGAGCATTAGCGAGGGTGAACAGAGTGGGGCAGAGCCCACCAAGACATAAGTAAAAAGTAATACTTTACAAATCTGAACACTTTAAACAAATTCCTGAGGTCTAATGGCTTACCAGCAAGCAGAATTCAATTGCTGGGAGACTAGAAATGTAAAGATGGCTCCATGCTCGGCAGGATTCTAATATAGACTTAGTATTGGGGAAGGGGGATAGCACAAGGTGTATAAACCAGGTGGAATGCATAGAAACCACCAAAACCAGAGAGGCAATCACTGGAAATCTATCACTGAAGACCTCAGAGGGGGTAAGTAATAAGTCAAACTCTACCTGTAAAGTGAAGGAGAGAAGAGACAGCGAGGTTTATTAAGGGTGGGAGTGTGTCTTCACATTGACTTGCTTATTAGTAGCCAGTTTGTGCACAGATTAGAGTAGGGAGATACATTAGCAATGAAGGGAAATGTATAGAGATGCAATGAATGAAGAGGATGCTGCTAGCAAACAACTTTATATTTCATGTTTCATCTACAAGTTCAGTACCTGTTGCCCCTGAAGAATAAATGTCCTATTTTAAATAAAAAAATAAACAAAGAAATAAAAAAAATGGTAAGCTGGTAATATTGCAATAGGGAATGAATGACAAACCAACAACAAATTCATAGTCACAAGGCATCTCATTTATAGCAGGACTGCAGCACTGTCCTTCCAAACAGTAAAACACACCATCAGCAATCTATCTACATGCTGTGGGAGTAGAACCCACAGCCTTCTGCAGCAGGAGCATACATACTAACTGCTGTGCTACTAACACTGCTTTCAAGTTTTGCTGAACAATAGTGATGACCATTTGTTAAACAAAATAGTTGCACATTGAAAACAGACTTAGCATGAGCAGAAGTAAACTTCTCTTCCCCTGAAGCTCACAATTCCTTGAAAATACACTGATGCTTACAATTCCTTGAAAATACACTGAAATGCACAATTCCTTGAAAATGTACTAAAACTGGATTCCTTGAAAATGCACGGAAACTCATTTTTTGGGGTAGTTTGGTACTTGGTGTGGAGGATTCAGGCAAGGTTTGAGACTAAGCAAATTAACTAACCTGCCATCCCTAGTTAGGGGATTTTGCTCACACACCCACACAGACACACACACACAGACACACAGACACACACACACACACACACACACACACACACACACACACACACACACACACACACATACATACACACACATACACACACACACACACACACACACACACACACACACACACACACACACACACACACACACACACACACACACACACACACACACGCATACACACACACCCCTGCCAGTGGACTTTTTCCCAGATAGCAAGCCTTAAGTTAAATAAAAGATATGGGACATGACTAAAGTGTTTCATTTATGGCCACAAATACAATACTGACCTTAAGGCATTCATTCCCAGACACTGGTAATTGTACGAAGATCAATTAGCATCCACCAAGCATGTCCATAACACTTTGCACTCATAGCAGCTGCATCCTTTGCCACACCCTAGCAATGTTTCTGGTGCTCTTCTTCCATAGTGGGGAAGAGTTAAAATGAATAAGACATTTGGAAAGAGAACCACATCTCACAGATGTCTGACCCTACAGATTTTTCACAGGATAGGTGTTGCTTAGGTCAGCAAACAAGCTTTCATGAGCCAGGAAGATTGATATTATTTGGGTTCAAGTTTACAGTTCAGCTTCCACCAATAATATTAAGTGCTGCTGACAGGTGATCCAGCCTGTTTTGTATGAATGTCAAATATGAATTGCCATAATTGTTAAGGTCATGAGTTTGAAGGCAGCAAATTTTATTCAACCAGTCCATTTCCAACAGAACCCTGTCTTCAATGTCTGTCTCTTCTTGCACCCACTGGCATTTAGTGCTGATTAAGATGGCTACTTCTTCACTGTGGTGAGTACATTATGAATGGTCCACCACATAAAACCTTTGAATTGCATCTTATTGGCCCATTCTTGACTGTGTGTTTGTGTGTGTGTGTGTGTGTGTAAAACCAGAAGCTCAGACATTTTCATCAGCTGTGCAAGCTTGCAGTTATCTTTAAAGCACCAGCACAAGTGCTTCATTTTAATCGTTATTGTTGCAGCAGTTGTCAGGGAACGTCTGTGAAACTGTTAAATGTGAGATGAGAAATGTACCTTTTACCTCTGGTTCTAGCACCTATGATGTCACACACAATGTGCACACACAGAAATGCAAGATCAAACCTCCAGGAAAACTCCCCAAAGCTACAGAAAACACAGCCAGTATTTAACCTACATATCAGATCCTTGCTGCATCCGCAACCCAATGGCAGGGTCTCAGCAGTTACCAGCCTGACTGCCTAAGATTTACTGATAATTTACATACTGAATTTTAGCAAAAGTAAAATGCTACAGCAATATTAGTTCAGGTAAAGTGTTTCCCACTGCCACCTGTGTGATTCCCTCCCTGATACGGATGGACCATAAATCAGTCTCATTAGACGTCACTATTGGACCCTAACCCCCAAAAGGATAAAAAAATGAACCTCCAAAGCAAACTACAGCCTACTGAATGATAGTATAAAACATTTTTATAGCCCCTGCAATAACACGCAATAATGACTTCTATATAGAGATGTACACAAATGCCCTGTATAATCATCTTAGCAACTGTATAGACTTGGCTGTACCTGACCAGATTAAAACCAAACCCTCCTGAAAAAACAAGCCACTTTGATGGACATCCAGTATAAACAGATTATATAAGAAAAGGAAGAAACCGATGTCCAAGAACAAGAGGCAACTGCCTTGGCAGAGGAAGAATTCCCTGCACAGGTTGAGCAAGCAAATTAGAAGTCTTGTAAAGTTCTCTAAAACTAATTATGAAGCTAAAATAGCATCCCTGGCCAAGGAGAATCATAAGGCATTCTTTAACTATGTCCAAACTGTAAAAAGGAGTGCTGGCTATGTGCCAAATTGGTAGTAGATGGTACCACTCACACTACACTGGAGGAAATTGCCAACCTGCGAGCTGACAGATTTAGTGCAAACTTCACCCCCCCTATCACCACCAGCCATATCCCAAAGCATACCTTACACCAGTTCTAGTACTAGTATCTCTAGAGTTTAAGTCATATCTGCTTGCTCCAAAGCCAAAAACATGGCCTCAGTAGGACCAGATAACATCCCAGGTTGCTTACTAAGCAATCTAAAACAGGACTTAGCTAACCCTCTTGCTATTCTCTTTAACCATAGCCTGAGAACTGGCTTTGTACCAGCAGAATGGAGAACAGCAACAGTAATCCTCTTACATAAAGGGGGACCATCAATCAACCTTGGGAACTATAGACCCATAAGTCTAACCAGCCTCATCTCTATGGTCAGGGAAAGGATCATCATGTATCTTATCAACAAGGACACGTGACTTTCAAACTCAAGACCCATCCAAGTTCATTAAGGGTATATCATGCTTATGCTTATTGAACCTGGTAGACTTCTTAAAGAAAGTCAGCAAAGACAGTTACATACCTCCTATTTGGACCTAGTCAAAGCCTTTGACACAATCACTCACTCAGATATCATGGAAAAACTCTCCCAGCTAGGTGTTAACCTTTACATCACTAAATGGGTAGCTAATTGGCTCACCAACAGAGCACATACTGTCAGAATTGGTGACTCCACTTCTACCAGTAGATCTGTCACCCGTGGCATATGACAAGGATTTGTACTGTACCCTTTACTGTTTGGAATCTATTTGTTAGAGGTCCAGGCTAAAGTAGATGGCCTTTGGCTTATTAAGTTCACTGATGATTGCAAGCTAGGCGTAATCATTGAGTCCCCAATAATGTTAACATATTACAGGAGGGGCTCATACAAAAAAATGACTGGTGCCAAAGTCATGGCCTAAAACTAAAAGCAAGAAAGTGCACTATTATCCCATTTTGCAAAGCAGAATTCCCCACTAATTACAATATTGACAGCACCCCTCTAAGTTCAAACCCAGTGGTGTGAGATCTGGGAGCACAGATTGACAGCAATCTGAACTTTGACCACCAGGTTTCTACGATGGCAGGGAAAGCCTTCTACATTGTGCATCTCATAAGTAAAGCATCACATCCAAGTCTAAGGATGTTATAATCCCACTTTACTTGACCCTAATCAGACCATTAATAGAGTCCAATGCTCCCTTCTGCATGTATCCTGACAACTGACACCTGCAGCAACTGGAGAGACCACAGAGTTTTCTCACTAAGAATGTAAAGGGCCTCCAAACCATGACCTTTGTAGATAGACTGAAAGCCCCGTCACTGTACAGTGTGTCATATAGGCTACTGAGTGATGACTTGTGACTAACCTACAGGGCCGTCAATGACTCTAACCCAATGGAAATGCTGTACATTTGCAAATAAAATGGCACTAGAGTCACTTGCTTTAGGTATCTTAACCTTGCTGGTGACATTAACAGAACATGCTGTTCTGGAATAAACTTCCAATTCATGTAAAGCAGAGCTCCTCAATGACCCTATTCAAGCGCAACCTGGAAAAATGGATGGGTGACCCCAAATTCTACCTGGGGTTGGCACCAATGTCTGTCGTGGATAGGGTTAGTTGGTGCTGATCTGTAATGTACTTCTATCTAACCAAGGACAATTGGGGCAATCCAGGATTAACATGGCTATGCTTATAAAGGCTATAGAGCTGCTAGGCTAGTAACCTTCTATGAACCTAAGAACCTATAAATCAACTAAGACAAACAACTTACACTATTATTTATTTATTTTACATTTGTTGACCAGGATAGTCCGACTAGATATATGTCCATTTTCAGCGGAGGCCCAGGGAGAAAAGCTCCAGAGACACACATAAGGCAAAACAGTTAAGACATGCAAATTTACAAGTATATACAGAAAATGCAGTCCATAGGAAGGAACTCACAGTAATCATAGTAACTTTACATAAACATAATTAGTCGTCAATTAGCAAATTAAATAAGAGGAGAGAAATGCACACAATAATTATCTTTGATAGATTGTGGTAATTAATCTGGATTAGTACAGGGGCAAAGCCAATGTGTTCTAAAATATTCTTTCAGGCCATTTTTGAAGAGATATAGGGAGGGTTCCAGGGTAAAGTTGGCTGGGAGATAATTCCATGTTCTACCAACAAAGCTGGCAAAGAGGGAGGCACCAGCTGCATTGCTAGATGTGTGTGTTTGGATCTGGAGTTTGTTGGATGAGCGTAGTGGCCTGGGGTTAATATAAGGTTTTAGTATTAGGATATCCATGTTGTATGAACAAAGTGAAAAAGCATAACTCATAAGTTAAATAGCTGAAGAAGTTGTTAGGCCAACCAAGTTTTGGCAGTCCCTGAACCTGAGAAAGAGATCATAGAGTACTTATGTAAAACTTGCAGTGATAAAAGGAAAATGAGTGAAAGATAATTAAGGTGCTATCTAAAACCAAAAACACTTCTTCCATTTATCTTGAAATAGGATCTTACTGAAACCCCCCAGCCTCCTTTTACCAAATCCTTGTTGTATAAGGCCAACTATTCAAGGAAGAATCTTCTTCAAATGTTTTGCAAAGATTTTTGCCTATACCATAGTCTTCAACTGCAGTAGCAATATTGATGCAAGATCTTGGGGCAAGAGGATGGATTCCTTCCTTCTGGGCAGAAGAAAGACTGGTGCAAAACAGTTCATGAGTGGCAATTGTTCTAACCTTTTACATAAAGGATTTATAATGGTGTAGTTTATTCCCTGTTTAGTCGTTTTAGGTGTTGTGACAGGGGTACCCTCTTTCTTCAGTATTCTTTATTTAGTGATTGAGCCTCTTGCCAGTTGTATGCACTGAGGGATTTGGGTTATGCAAAAGAAATCATTTTCTCCACCCCCTTTGCGGATTATTGTATCCTGTGGTGGGTAAATCCTAACTCACCTCATAAACAACAGACTACTCTCTCCCTCACAGCATAGCTTTCAACCACACCACAGCACAACAACAGCTCTGCTACATTTCTCAGAAACCAACACAAACAATGGCAACCTAATATCCTCCCTGTTCCTGGATCTGTCAAAAGCATTTGACACAGTATCCCACCAACTCATAATCAAGGACCTATCTTCCCTATCACTGTCTCATACAGTTCTTACTTGGTTCTGTATCTTTTGCTCCAACAGACCACAGGGTTTAAAATGGAATCAGGACCTATCCCTCCCCTGTTTTTATTAGTGTACCGCAAGGTTCAGTTCTACATCCAGTGTTGTTTGTCTTTTAGAGGTTGCCACAGTGGAACTCCGGTCTGCTAATGATCGGTAGTAGATTTTTATGGTGCCTAGTTACCAGCCCGACACCCAACCTTCAATGAAGGCATGCTCATTTACGCATGTCTTTCGAACGCCACTCAACCGCAGGGAGGACATGCAGACTCCACACAGAAGGCACTCTAGCCAAAAATCGAACAGGAGAACCTCTTGCTGTGAGGCAACAATGCTACCACTGTACCACCGCCGCTACTCAGTTCTACACACAGTACTTTTCAATATTTTCACAAATAACATGCACAAAGCCAGCAAATCTACCACATTAGTACAATATGCCAACAGCGCTACCATAATTAATTCAGCCTCAACCCTTCCACTCCTTCAACAAATGACTCAAGACTCATTCAGTTCGATAGAATTATGGCTAAAGGCTCATCAGCTTATCTGAAATACTAAAAAACAAAATTAATGCTTTTCATACCCAGATTTATATCATTTAATATTACTTCAAAATACATCATAATAGAAACTGTAATAAATACCAAACTATCAGGAGTCATAATAGACAATAACCTAATATATGACTTGCGTACCAGCCAGGCCATCAAGAACACTCGCCAAAAACTGGGTTTCCTCTACCAAAACAAACCCTACCTCACAGACTCATCATGAAAATCCTTGGCATTATCCTACCTTCTCCCCTCCCTTCTCTGTGCATCGCCCATATTAACCAACATTCAAGCCACCCTACTAAATAAATTGTATGCATGCCTTAACAAAATAGCCAAGTTTGCAGCCAATGCATCCTACCATATGCACCACTGCTTAACACTAAAGA
Organism: Protopterus annectens; assembly: GCF_019279795.1. Taxonomy (NCBI): domain Eukaryota; kingdom Metazoa; phylum Chordata; order Ceratodontiformes; family Protopteridae; genus Protopterus; species Protopterus annectens. The sequence goes on along the minus strand of NC_056729.1, from coordinate 607,375,986 downwards.
AGTTTAAATGTTGCCCACTATGTTGCCTTTATTCTGGTAATCAGACTCTACTAATAATGTCCTAATCCAATCCCATAATACAGCTGGAGACTCACTATATTCATCCTAGATCACCAGACAGTGGAACTCCATACTTATTCCACTAAAACAGGACAGCTGTGCATCTAGCTTTAAGCACAACATAAAACTCCTCCTGGTTTGATTCTTGTTCACACCTTGACTGACTCGTTCTGTCTCTATAGACTATCACCAGCCTCTGACTGTAACTCTTCTACCTTATCCTGTAAATGTAGACAAATTCTATCTATGTTTATAATTGCATACTGCTTTTCATTGCTCCTTTGAAAATGAAATGTGCATGCTGCTGTGTATGTAAATGCAGCTTGTTTATTACTGCATACCACTCCTACAGAAATCAAATTGTATTAACCTCTGTCTTGATTGTATTACCCATTCAATGATTATAAAACCCCATTTTTCATGGAAAGAAATGGATTTTTTTTCCCTGTAAATTCTTTGTAATTTTTGTAATTTTTTCGTAACACTAATGGAGCTTTTTTACTGCAGTCTCCTCTGACAATGAGCCTGAGTACCCATTAAGAACATCCCATTAAACAAAAGGCAATCAATCAATCAATCAATAAATCCTAGGGAGCTTTTTTCTGTGGTAATGCGACTCTTAAATTATTGCGCTTCAATTTCAGATCTTAGAATTAACCCCATTAAATCTGTGTTATTTCCCCTTGAACAGGCAAGCTAGGTGAAAGTTCTGCTACTCAGAATAGTCTTATACCAGTTTATTTTTCTCTGAGATATGTTGAAATTCAATTGTTTTATGATATGACAAATCTGGTTGAAAAGAATATGACCACTTTTCTCTCCTATGTCAGGTTACCCATTCAAAGGTGGACATCTCTATTCCTTCCCTTTTTAACAAAGGTGGCAGTAATTAAATTGTTTTGTGTACTCAGATATATATTTTATGCTAGACATTTAACCCTGACTAAAAAATCAAAAATCCATTTTCCACAGAAAGTTGCAAATGCTGACTGACTCATTTTATAGGAATCATGACCACTCTGTATTGCATGACAAAAGTTGTATATTAAAGCGGGGGGGGGGGGGGGGCAACAAGGTCTTGCAGATTTTCTGAGTTATGCTAAGCTTGCAAATGTGTCAGCATACTAGTTATTCATCTCTCTCTCTGAATTAGAGGTTATTTCTTTTATGTTGCTGTTTAAAGCATGGAAGGAACAAATCAGTGTCTGGGATTCTGGTGGGCGATGGAGGAATGGTAGGAAACGGTTAGGAGAGATCTCCTGGGTTAGACCAACATGTGGTGGAGCATGGATCTGGGACAGACTATGGAGTTCATCATTGTATTTAATAAGTGGTAGTCTGATACACTGGTACACATGGAGAGACCATGGGATTTTTTGGTAGGGATGGCATGCAAGGTAATTTTAGAGTATTGGTTTTCCTTCTTTTGTGTAAGTTTTGTGGCATACTAGTTCTGTAGATTGTTGTTTTGGCTGTACCTGCAGGTCAAGCCTATTTATTGGCAGAAATTTAGGCATACACAAGATGTAACCAGATAAGATGATGTTACCACTGAAGATTTTAATCACTTTACAGTGCACATCAGTCATATATTGGATGGTGCAGTGGTACAGCGGTGGCATTGTTGCCTCACAGCAAGAAGTTCTCCAGTTTGATTCTCAGCTAAGGTGCCTTCTGTGTGGAGTCTGCATGCCCTCTCTGCGTTTGTGTGGGTATCTTCCAGGTGCTCCAGCTTCCTCCCATGCTACAAAGACATGTGTCTGGAGCATTTCTCTCTGGACCTCCAAAGAAAATTGGCTTTGTTGCAAGTCAAACTTTCCTGGTTAAATAATTAAAAATATGCTAGTGTATTATTATGATTTTTTTTAATTAAATCCCAATATTACCAGTATGTAGAATTTTAAAGCAGAAATGGGAAGTAATGTTGTATATTTCTTTAAACAGAATAGCTAAATAAAGATGTGCAGTTTCCTTTGCTTCTGAAGCTAATATCCATTCATGGATTGCTTTACTGGTCCCTGTAGTGATTTTCATTTTCATGGTAATATTTTTTAACCTATCCTCATGCTGATAAATTCTCATATTTGTCTACAGATTAGCACTCTCTTCCCACTTATTATAATGTTTGTTTATCTTCAATAATCACTGGAGGGTGTTTTTTTTTTTAATTTTCCAATTGTTTTAGTCCCCATTTGCGACTTCTAGATCTATGAATTTGTCTAAGTGGATATAAAATTCCTTAGTGAAGTTGGCTGTTCTGTCAGTGTCAACAACAGTGATGCCTTGGGAAAATGTATGCATTTCATTATATAAACATATAGGGTTTACCCTTTGAAGTCCTTAAACACAGAGATGTTGGTTACAGTGTGGATGGTGGTTTTAATATAAATATCACAAGTTTATGGTCTAATGCAACTAGAAAAAAAGAGTAGCTATGGGATTGCAGCAACTAGAGACAATATTAATGAGGAACAGACATTTATCAAATGAAGAAATCTCTGGCCATACTCTGCATTAGAAGTATAGGTCCTCCAGTTTATAGGTGGTTAATTGAAGTCATCTAAGATTATAGATTTAATGCTTATCAGAATTTCTTCTAAAACATCCAGGATTCTAACACAATCATTTCAAGGCATGGATGGGGTTCTGTAGCATAGTAGGAGCTGTCTTGTCCATGACAAACTGAAGTTCTAGGAGCTCAGTTTGTGGGTCACTGTGTATCAGTCTGGAACAGATGCAGTTCTTGAAAAATATTGAATTACAACCCACCACAGTTTCCACCAGGCTTGAAGGCAGGGTAAGTGCAAAACCCAGGTGTGGATGTAATGCTGTTTTTACATTGAACTGTGTATATGTAACTGCACATGCAAGGACATGTTCCAAATACAGAAGTGACTCAAGTTCAGGTGATTTGTTATTTGGACTCCTGACATTAGGAAGGGCCACTTTAATGGGTTCAGTATAAGGTCTCAAGAATCTGGTAAGTTGAAAGGTCTATTAAATGGTCTTGGCATAAAAAAGACACTGTGGAGGCAGTAAGGGATTTTGCTAGAATGCAAAAACCCTTGAATAAGAAATACAAACTATCTCTTGCAAAACAGGTAGGACTACGATTCGTATAATCCCAGGTTGATGTTCACTGGACCTCCCTGGAATGACACCAGCTATTAAGCCAGTTCTTAAAGCCAATTATTATCTCTTTATACCTAAGCATCATTCTTGCTGAAGGAAGGATTCCACTAAGGATCAGAGTCTAACCTGCATCCATAACATTACGAGAGAATTCTGACATGTCAGTCTACATGTTCCACAGGGTTTTGCAACCCTGGATCATTCATCCTCACATTGACCACAACCAACATGTTGTAATCTTTCTTGTTTGAGAAAAGGGTCATGAGAGCCCTTGTAATGTCTGTGATCCTGGCAGCCAAAAGGCAACTGATGGTAGTTTTTTGCTAAGCTGGGAAACATTATGCCTAACAATTCAGTCACTGATTGCCAATGCATTCTTATCAGAAGTTAGTTTAGCATTACTTGACTGGGCACAACTATACTGTTGGTGGCTTATTATTGTGGATGTGCATGGAGTAGGTAATGAGCGACTTCCTCTGATGCCTTTTCCTACTAGTCCTAAGATGCTTTGGCATGGATATTTTTACAGCATCAGTCTATGACATTTCAGTGTATTCTGTTTGAAAATGTGTTAGTGGCTGAGAAAAGTGCCTGTATGATGTCTACTGCGTATTAATGTTTGTTAGAGGGACGCCTCCATATTAGCTAAGTATTTACACCTCTCATAAGCTGCCTGTCTTTAGTACAAGTTCATTATCAATGGGCGAGAAGCAGTTACTACACTGACCTAGCATGTCAAGTGCTAAGAGGCTGCTGACAGATGTAGATCATGTTTGCTGGCATTTTGTGTTGTCCAGTGTTAATAGGCTAAGTGCACAAGGAAGCTAGTGACACCTGACTTTGTGGTGTCAGTAGAGCAACACGCAGTGCTCTGATACTCTACACCCAGCTTAGAAGCAAATCAGAGCAATCAAGCTATGATAAGTGCAAGATAATGTTGCTCTGGGTGCAGTGTAGTAACTGGCAAATCAAGGAAACAACTACAGTTTGAAAGAACTAATTTAAGATAAAATGAAAATGCCTTTACTATCCACTATTTAGCTACATCTACAATAGTGCTGAACAAAATGCAGCTCATCACTCAACTGTGCTATAAATAGTGCTGGTGCTAGTAAACATTAGCTGCCAAGGTGTGGGGTGAGGCCATAAATCAAACACCCTGAGAGCTGCATCAGAGATAATGCACTTTTGGGTAGAGTGGCTGCTGGGGAATCCTTAGCTTGGGAGCAATTAGAGCTCTTCCTTAAACACAGTGCGGGGTGGGGGGGTGAAACCTGCTCTTAGGCTTTTGGAATGAGAACATTTCATGACCTGTAGGCCTGATTAAGTGTATCAGATGCTTGTAAAGCGAACAGGCTACTTAAATGGCTACATGAGTTATGTCTCTTTCATTCAGCTCCCCACATTGATCTTTGAGAGGCCATGGTAACTGGAGAACAACCGGGCTCCAGACTTAAGACAGCGTGGCTGATAGCAAGCAGGCACAGAGGACATAAACATTTAGATAGAGAAAAAGAGTGCTGAATAAGCAAAGCTTCTGTCTAATGTTGTCAATTCTTTCTTAAATTCACTTCTATACATTTTTTTCTAATTTTCTTTGCAATAACAAATAGTTCAACTCAGAGAGCATTCAACCGAAGATATGAAGGTCCTGGCCAACACCTGGGTTTAGGCAGGGAATGCCTTTTTTCTGGCAGAATGCTCAGAGGATTAAGGCTATGAGCTGTTTCAAGCTACTTTTTGGAGTCCAGGGTTTGATTCTGTCAGCCTCCATTTGTTTACTATGACACCCTGAGCAAGCCACATAATCAGTCGATGCTCTGGGGATAGTGAACTAGACTCCTCATTGCTTTACTGAACTGCATGGCTAGTAACTATCTATGAACTTTGAAATGTCTGAATTTGATACAATGTGAAATTAGTCTGCAGTAAGATTAGGTGTTGTATGTGTGCATGTATGTATATGTAGTTACATAACGTTGCTTAAATCATAAAAATAATTTAAACATTTTCTTAACAAAAAAAAATATATAGATGCATTTTTCTGGTAAATATGTAAGAGAACAGTCCTCAATGTCACTAATGCTGGAAGAGACATTACATGTATACCTATTAATGGCTGTATACATTTTCTATTTTTAGGTATTAGGTGCTGTAAAAAAGGTCCACTTATACACTAGTACCAGAGAGGAATTTTTTTTTGATGAAAATGGAGATGCAGTGATTCCATATGAAATTGTAAATATACAAGTATTACCAAACGATACATTTTGCCTGGTAAAAGTAGGTAGAATGGAAACTACAGCCTCTTCTGACAAAGATGTCAACATAAATGTGAGTGCCATCATGTGGAATGAAAAATACAGTAAGGTAAGATTTATGTCAAAATATAAGTATTAGTGAAACAAAATAACTTTGGTTAGGAGCCAGTGTATTTGGCATTTTAAATTCTTAAAATGATAAGCTAAGAATATGAGAAATGTGAGAGCATGATAATTGAAGTATACATGATTTCAATTACGTATTTCACAGAGATGGCATGTAACCAGGTGTTACATTGCCAGGGGCAGTTGGTGAGTATTTGTCTACAAGCGGTTTAAGAATATTTAGAGCAGGTGGAAAAAGAAATGGAGCAGTGGTAGGAAAGGGGTAGCTAGGACTGGACTGCAGTGTTTAAGCAAGCAATATTCAGATTTACCATTAGGAGGACATACAATCACATGCATCTTACATATTTTGTCATTTTGTGCATTTTGCAGATATTTAGCTGTGGCATAAACTGATGATTATATTCATCCTTTGATAGTTACATATATTTGCATATTTGTTTTTCCAAAGAAAATGTCAAATGAAGTAAGCAGTACATCAGACAATTATTCATTTCACATAAACGTTTTATCGATCACTTTCAGTAAAAGTTAGTGATGAATATAAGCAAGATTGTAGTTATAGCAGTAGACTTGAGAGGTAGTTATAAATCTGCTTTCTTGACTTTTATCTGATTCATGATAAAGTGATGTAAACCTGTATCAGTATTTAGTACTATGTCTATTATATTTGCTGTGTACTGGTAAAAGCAATTGGTGTCACAAATGAAATTTACCGAGAATGTGTACATTGTTTATATAATGTGCAAAATTTGTCATGCGCTATCTAGAGGAATGCCTGTACAATGCAGGAGTGTTGTAGGTGGTGGTTATAGAAGGTCACATACAAAGAGGGTAACACAGCTGTGCTTATTACAGTGAAACATTCAAACATGGATGTGTAATAAAACAGGATGACAGCAGAAAAGACACCCTAAAAAGACATTAAGGCAAGGAAGACAGCCTATAGAAACATGTTATTAAGTAAAATGTCCATTGGGTTCTAAATGCCAAACAAGGGATACAGCAAAATGGAATCAAGTGAAAGCTTGTCATTACATAAATGCACATTAAATACACCACAGGGATGTTACTTAAGACATTAAATTCCTATACTACATACATAAACTGAGACAAGTAGATATCCATCTATTTCTCCACCCAATGTTGAAACTGCTTGTCTTGAAGAAAGTTGTTTGGGAGGATACTGAACGGAGTATAAAAAAACATAACTAACCCAGCATCAGTCTCTAGCTTCTCCAAAAGAACCTTTAGGTGTTCTCAGGCAAGCTGAGTGATACGCTACCTCCAACATGTCCTGCGTCTGTGCTGGGCCAACCTTCTACTGGTCCATGTCTGTTATATCTCCTGCAGGAGGTACCCAGTGGTATTCTCGTAGGTTGCCCAAACCACCTCAGTTGACTCTCCATTCCTGAACTCTAAAATACTCCCAGATTGCTAAGCTCCTAACTCTCCCACAAAGAGTAACATGGGACCGCCTGCACTGCCTTTACCACAGAGTGACATGGAATCCCCTACAAGCTACTTCTTTTCTGCTGCTTCTGCCTGTGATCACATCCTCATGCTCATTACTCATGACTACAAATGGAGATAGAGATGTACTGACCAGTAAACTGAGAGCTTCAGCCTATGACTGTCCTTTAATTTCACCATCACTGTCTGGTACAATGACTGCAGTACTGCCTCTGTAGGTCAGTTTCCATGTCACCTCACCTTTGCTTATGAATGTCTGAAGATCCTTAAACAATGCCATTTGAAGAAGGTGCTCCTTCCTCAGCTTCAGAAGGTATTCCAGTCTTTTCCAGGAAGGAACCATAATCAATTTCAGAGTGATGATTTTCATTCCAGCTATTTCACACTCACCTGTGAATCTCTCTAGGTCATGCCATTTTCTTAACACCATTAGAACAACATCATCTGTAAATAACAAAGATGCCACAATCATATCCCCTGACTTGATCTTGCCTGGATACTGGTTGCACCTTGGTATCCAGTCCATGAAAATCACAAACAGGAGGTAGAACTAAGACACAGCCTTGGTGGAGGCAAGGCACAGCTCTCACTCTTCTAATACAGACACTGAGTCACATGCAGCAGTGGCCCTGGGTCCCTGTGCTCTTGTAACATTTCCCACACGAGATTATGGAGTTTGTGGTTATATGCTTTCTTCAAGTTTGTTAAGCACATGCAGAAAGAAATGTAAAAGTTCCATGATCCAGCACAACTCATAACTGCAGTATTGTCAAGGTAAGTGTGGAATCTGTATTATATGAACAAATGTGTAAGGTAAGCATTCTTCACTTATAGCAAAACAAGCAAAGCAAAGCAAGCAAGCAAAGCTAGCATAGCAAAACTTTATTGTCATTCAGTCAGTACAACCAAAAAGTGAACAGCTAAATTAAATTAGGTTTCTTCCAGCTCATTTATACACAGCACAGACTGCAACAAAAACACAAGCATGTAAATCACAAAAAAACAACATACACACACATAACACAAAGTCCCAAACAACTGAAACTCCATCTTCACACTGACAAGTCCAATCCAGTTCCAGCAAAACAATGTCCGGATCAGCATACATCCAAGCTGACAGTTGGGTCTCCACCATCCGGCCTCATCCAAGCCAACGACCACAGTCTCCACGATCACAGCCACCATCCACCATCCTCTCTTACACCAACCTCATCTTCACCAGCAATGGTCCAGTTCAACTTCCACAAATCACTCGGATCTGGCACAACACTCTCCAACAACATCCAGCACTCGATCTGTCCCATTCACTCTTCCCTGCTCATCTCTCCTCACACAGGCTCACATAGTCATAACCAGGCCAACCATTCCAGCACTCCAACCACTCCAAGCCACCTGAACGAATCCAACAATTCATCGTCCAGCTGATCCACCGATCCACTGATTGAACGATCCCATGACTACCTCCTCTCTAATCTCGACCACCAGCGACCAAGAAAAATGATCCAACTATGGGGAACTACGGAAAACAGAAACAAACAAAAAACACAAACAATGGGGGCCGAAGAGGCCACTGCCTGACAGGTGCCACCATCTTAATAGAAATATATAAATTATAAATATATAGAAATTACAGGAATTATATCTACAATATACAGCTATGCATTTTACCCAGTGACTGGCATCAAGCCAGTCACTTCCCCACTGTACATAAAACAGTCAACAGGACAATTTTATCAGTTTCACAAGAAGAACAATAAGCAGGAATGCAATACTTCTGGTTTAAATGCATGAATTAAAATACTAACTAAAACAAGCCTACCAAAATGAGTATTTAGAAAAACATCCAAATCCCTTTATGTAATAAATATGCATATAATCAACAAAGTGAGAAAGACTCTCTTAGCTATCCACTCTGTTCATCAGACATATATGCAACCCCAAGTAAAACTCAAATGAACAAGGGTCATGGCACACCCATCATCACTTGCATGGGGGGGCACAGTAGGGCAAGGCTGACACTAAAGCAATGGCTGTGTGTCAAGAAGAAACACAGAACATTCAGTAAAGTAGAAAATATCTCAGGGACACTAACAGGATAAGTATCCTAATCAACATTAAGGTTTTCTTAGCTTGCATGGATGTGGGATGGTATGGGCAGTTTCTGTGAAATGTGTGTGTGTCTGCATGAGCACAATCAAGCTTTGTGCTAGCACTACATACTGCCATGTCAAACAGGTGTGAGCCATGCATGGTAGAGTTGTCAGTTCAGTGTTGTCACTCCTGACCATGGGAACTGCCACTGCCAAGAGTTGCACTGCAACTTCTACACCCCCATTTCGAAGTGGGGGTGATTCCTGAATGTGAGCAATGTCTGAAGGATGAGCTCTCTTCATGACTACATCCAGGACCACAACCCCATGGCATACCACTTCTGGGTCTGGACACTTCAAACACTGATGGAGCAGTGGAAGTAATGTCACTATGAGAGTGGGATCTGGCACAGACACACTGGCTAACTCCAGAGGCTGTTGCAGCTGTATGGACACATGGATGACTGACTGACCCAACAGACATTTCATCACAGACACTACCCAGTCCAATGTGATCCTCATCCCATCCAATGAGTCACACACATGGTTGAAGCATTCACACACATCAGAATAAGTCACTTTTAGGACTCATACAATGTCTTCCAAGGCCCTGGTGGAAAGTACCTGTGCCTTCATGATGGCCCTATACATTTGTCTGGTAGCATGTAGTGACACAACAGCATCAGTATGAGGGTAGATATTAGGCCTTCTTTGAGCACTTTTAGAAACCCTCTTATGTGGTGAAATACTCTCATAATGACTACAGACAGACTCAGCCAGCTTTGCAAGTGGAGTGACCACACTACTCCAATCAACCTTATCACCATCAACGTGTCCTACATCTGAGGCCTCAATGATATGGGTATGCCAAAATAAGGTCAGTGGATGTGTGCCACAATCTCAGCATCAGATTGAATCCCTGCACCCCTGACTGTGCCTCTATATCACCACCACCATCATCATCATCATCATCATTAGAGGCTACTGATACTCTGACATCAGTTGGTATGAGTTCTACAGTACCACAGTCATGACCACCTTTTCACCTATGATAATAATCAATAAAAAAAAGAAGGAGAGAGACATTGAGTGGAAATAATCCAAACTTGGTTCTATACAATCATGTTAAACAATTTTAGATGTTAAAGGAATACAATACTTTCTACTATCTCCTCAAACTTACATCTAACTAATAGTTATTACTAATCAAAGAAAATGTGTGCTTATCATCTGCAAGTGGTCTTTCATATGGGAATTCTGATGCTCCTGGAAAAAGGGGAAGACAATAGAAAGAATTTTAAATATAAATTGGCACCTATGTCTTTGATGCAAACAGATAACCTGTAAATGTTTCATCTCCCAGGCCCATGCTTACACTTATCAAAGGTATCAGAACTCGTCAGATATGGATGCATGGTTAGACTTAAAAAGGACCTTGTGGTCATTAGCCTAGTAAACACCTATATATATATATATATATATATATATATATATACACACACACATATATATATATATATATATATATATATATATATATATACACACATATATATATATATATATATATATATATATATATATATATATACACACATATATATATATATATATATATATATATATATATATATATTTTTTTTTTTTTTAATATAAAAAACAAGCCACCCTGGTAGTAGAATCACAATATCAATAGACTGTATAACAGAAGAAAGAAAATAGTGGCAAAAATTAGGAGGTTCAGCAGCCAGCAGAATAAAAGCACTCCCATCACACTAAACAAACAACTCAGAGGACAAATAAAGTCTACCAAAGACAAATTTGAGGTAAGTTTGGCATCCCAGGCCAAGGACAACCACAAAGCATTCTTTAGCTATGTCTGCAACCTCAAAGGCAATGCACAATTGTGTGCAGAGTTCATTTTAAATGGAGCAATCTATACTCAGCCAGAAGATATAGCAACACTCCTGGCTGATAAATTCAACTCCAACTTTACCCCTCTCACCCCTTCAACCTTCCCTTTGGAAATACCATCAAATATAACTCCCCCTACTATCACTACGCACCAGGTCCTTAATGCTCTCTCTAAGACCAAGAACACTGCATCAATGGGCCCAGACAATATACCAGGATGCCTTCTAAATAGCATGAAACATGGCCTATCAGGACCTCTGGAATTACTATTAAACTGTAGATTTCAAACAGGCTTCATGTCTCATGAATGGAGAACAGCAACAGTCAACTCTTTGCCCAAAGGTGGGCTATCTACACACCCTGGAAACTGCAGACCCATAAGTATTACTAGTCTTATATTTAATGGAAAAAAATACCATAGAAATGATCAGTAGAGATATAGTAAACCTTCAGACACTGGACCCAATCTAGGTTGGTTTCGTCAAGGGCAGATCATGCCTACTCAACCTGGTGGTCTTCTTTATGAAGGTCACCAAAGCAATGGATGAGGGAAAATGGTTCACACTGCCTACCTTGACCTAGCCAAGGCATTTGACACAATGGGCATTGTTGACAAACTCAAGAGGTTAGGTATAAATTGTATATCACCTGGTGGATAGCCAACTGGCTCACAGACAGGACCCAGGAAGTTAGAATTGGGGGTACACCTCTATTAAGAGGCCAGTCACAAGTGAAGTCCCTCAGGATCAGTTCTTGGACTGCTCCTTTTTGGCATTTACTTCTCTGAAGTCAAAACCAATGTCAGTGGTCTCTGGCTGACTAAATTGGTAGATGATTGCAAATTAGGAGCTGTCATTGAATCCCACACTGACACAAATGTTCTCCAGGAGGGGCTGATGCAGACAAACAAGTGGAGTCAAAACCATGGATTAAAACTAAATGCAAAAAATGCATAATAGTATATTTTGGGAAGTCATACACCCCTGGTAACTATCATATTGACAACACGCTTCTTAGAGTTGACCCAGTAGTCAGGGACTTAGGAAGACACATAGTTAGTAATCTAGTCTTTGACCCCCATGTGTCTACAGTAGTTAGGAAATCATTCTATGCTGCGCAACTTATAAACAAAGGTATGGCATCTAAGTCCAAGGAAGTCATTGTTCCACTGTATTCAGCATTCATTAGACCTATCATTGAGTACAATACCCATTTGGTATTTACCTAATCAGAAATATTTAACAATTGGAATGTCCACAGAGGTTCCTCACTAAAAGAATACAGTGTGTATGTAAAATGTCCTATGCAGACTGCCTCAAGGTCCTATCCATGTATTCTGTCTCCTACAGGCTTTTAAGGGGAGATTTATGCCTCTCCTTCAGGGCATTGTCAGACCCCACTCTGATGGACCTCCTGCATATCCACAAAACAAATGGCACCAGAATGACCCACTCTAAAGACTTAAACCTTGCCTGTGATATACACATTACCTGCTGGAGAGACAGGTATGTATCCCAGAGACTACCACATCTATGGAACAGGCTCCCCATCCATATGAAGTAGAGTTCCCCTGTAACTCAATTCATGTGCAACTTGGACAATTTGATAGGAAACAAGAAATTCATCCTTTGGTTGGCACCTATCTCTCTAATGGACACAGGCAATGTTTAAATGGCTCATCTCCCAGGCCCCTGCTTGTAAATGTTTCATTTTCCAAACCTCTGCTTACACTTATCAAGGGTACAAAAACTTGTCCAAGATTTGGGATGCATGGAAAAGCTTAAAAAGGCCCTTGCAGTCATTAGCCAAGTAAACTCCCATGAACATATGAATGTATGAAGGCTAATAAGCATCAGAATGCAAATTTGACAAAGTGAAAAGAATAATGCTCTGCCTATCTTCCTCTTAAGAAATATCTCTGGCATAGTCAGACTGACCATTCCCCCAAAACACAATCTCTGTTGAACTCTTCTGTCTTCTAAGACATAAGTGTCAATGTTTTCAGATGTAGAAGTAGCAACACATAAAGATGTCTCGAATGGTATTGCATGCCTTATATAGCATACCTTGAATTTCTTCATGGGGCTCACTTGGCCTATTGTCTGTATCAGCACTGACCTCAGGAAGTGTGTGCTGAGCTTATCTGGATCTCTGGCAGGAAATGCTCATTTTCAGCAAGTAGCTGTTCCATAGCAGCCCCCCCCAATAGCCACCTGTTCTTGTGCTGTTGCAGCTGCCTTCCTGCATGACACTGTAACCATATCGGTGGCATGGTGCTGCATCTGATTATAGTTTTTGGCACAGCTACCCAATGCATTTATGTCAACAACCACCTGCTGCTATATGCTTTTTCTGGCAGACATATCACCTCTGACTCTGTCAAAAAGGAAGGATCCATGGTGGTGTCAGGCTTCAATGATAACCTCATTCTCAGCATCACTGAATGGTGGCTTGAATGGAAGAGATGTTTTGGATGCCATAATCCTGTATGACATGAAACAGAAACAGATATATGTGTATAGCACATACAGAAAGCATTTTCCTCAAATAAAATCTGTGCACCCATCCTCAGCACAAAACAATTGAACACACAATGCTCATTTTGAACTACACACAAGCTATGGAAGCCCCCCCCCCAGAAAAAAAATAACACATTAGCATTACATCCATTCTGTTAACATTTCTGTAATGAGGACAGAAGTTGTGTAAATTACTGCTGGATGGCAGGATTATCAACAACCAGCCAAAAATTCAAAGTGCATCTGCCCAGACAATTTCCATCAGTCTCTCCATTGTTGTGGAGGGCACCACTAGACATTTGAAAAGCCTAACTCCTCTGTTAGCTACACATGCACAGCCCCATTGAAGGTGATAATTAACACAATACAGTTGTCTTCATTAACTGGTGAAATTCCAATAATGAAAGATAACACAATACTGTGATGTAACCACACTGACTTGAAAAGTGCAACAAGAACTGACATATGTGCAGTATACCAATAGTAAAAGAAAAAAATTTCATACATATCAAAATTCTTTTTTTCTGTTACATACTGAAAAACATTCAAAACATGAACATATAAGGAGTTTATGAAGAGGACAAACACACCTTATGAAACAGTGCAGTAATTTCTAGAACAATTTACTTCAAGTAACTATTAGTAATGGTCTGTCTATCCAGTCTCCACTCTTTCTACTTCCATAGCTACATCATTACATTTATATAGTGTAGATTCAGTCCTCTGAGCACTGTAAAGATGCAAATGAGGTGTGGAATCATTAGCATTCTTCATTACCTAAAAATCACTTGGTGTAGGTGATGTAAACATGGTGTAAGTAGCTGCATGACTGCATGTACACACCCTAGGACATCAGAGTGGAGCAATGAAAACTGTTAGTTGCTAATGGCTTGCAGATGTTACTGATTGCTCTGACTACAACAACACGCAATACTGAAAAGACTGTTCTCTCTGAAGTGTGTGTATCAACCAGAGTAGACTTAAAATAAAAAGTGTAAGCATCTCGACAACTATGAGAACAACCTTAACAACATTGATGTCCTTGTACTAAATACACACTTTTCATCCTCTGCCTAAAATATATCTGAAATGCTGACCATCTATATTACACATCAAATGAAAGATGCACATAAATATCAATGACACTGCATTTCTGTAGTTAAGCTAAGAGGAGGGGAAGATCCTATTATTAGTGTAAAGTAGCTACACATGTTCAAGCAAATGAGAAAGGGACATTTTCTGATTATGTGATAATGGCAAAGGGGGATAAGAAACACAACTGAGCAGCATACCTCTCAACCTCTTAGAGCAAGAAATCTTGACAAAGCCATAAATAATGGGGGGACAAAGGACCAAAAATAAGGACACATTTTAATATTGCTCTTACAAACTTACAAAGTAGATAGAATAATAGGTTTTGCATTAAAATTAATTTTCCGATAGGTATGCAATCTGAAACTCAAATGTCTGTCATTATTTTCGGACTTAAAAATCTTCAATGAGTTGCCAGTGATTTTCTAGAAAACCTCAGTTTTATGAAAAATGGACCGAAAATATGAGGCAAAAATCTGGATATTCTACGAAAATCTGTACAGTTGAGAGGGATGCTGAGTATGCATTGTTACTGCACCGAATTGAGGGTTCAAAGTCAGACAGTGTGATGTCTGACAAAGTTAATGCATGTGATCAGGTTGTAAAACATACAGATCTAGGAAATTTCACACTCCTACATTATTATTATTCCCTGATATAGGTTTTTGGGTTCATAGGAGATAACTAGGCTAGCCTAGCCAATATAACACAATTTCCCCCCATATATGGCCCGTAGGGGCAAGAGGATGGCATGGGTTTGTATCTATAACTTGAGAATCTTATTGATTGCCTCAGTCCATAAGGGACATAGGCACTACCCCAGCTGTGAATTTCTGATTCTCCATCTGTTGATCCAAATTGCATTTGAAAAGGGTCAGGGAAGGACTCTTCTTAGTGTGAATAGGAAACCTGTTCCAAAGAAATTTCCAAGACACACATCTGTCTCTCCAGCATGATTTGTTTGAGTTGCTGACTACGTTTTGATCCCTAGATTGTGTGACCCTCACGCTGTTTGACTTGCGGATGTGTAGCAGCTCTGTCAGGCAGTTGCTTACACCCTGTATTTTCTTTATGAGAAAGCTCTGAGGTCACTCCAGCTGCTGTAAGTGCCTAGTCAAGTACATGCCAAATGGTGCATTGTACTCAATTACTGGTCTAATGAGGGATGAGCACAGCAGGACTATAATTTCCTTGGATCTGGAAGTCATATCTTTACTTATAAGTTATGTCACATAGAAAAACTTTCTCACCATTGTGACACATGGTGGTCAAAGCTCAGCCTAGTATCTATTTGTGTACCTAGACCTTTCACCTCTGCATCTACTGTTAGTGGTATGCTATTTATGTTGAAATTTGCAGGGGTATTTCATTTCCCAATGGTGACGAAACACATATATTTGCATTTAGTTTTAGGCCATGGTTCTGGCACAATTTATCTGTCTGATCTAGACCCTGCTGAAGGATATCTACATCACTGGGGGATTTGATGATTCCCCCTAGCTTGCAGTCATCAGCAAACTTTGTTATCATCCAGAGGCCTTCCACATTAGCCTTGACTTCAGAGAAGTATATTCCAAATAGTAGTGGTCCAAGCACTGAGCCCTGTGCCACACCACTAGTAAATGGCCTCTTGCTGGATTTGGATTCATCCGCTTTAACCATATATGTCCTGTGTGTAAGCCAACTGGCTATCCATATGGTGATGTAGGGATTTATGCCCAATCCTGTGAGTTTATTTATAATACCTGAATGGAGAATTGTGTCAAATGCCTTGGCTTGGTCAAAGTAGGTAGTATGTAATATTTTACCCTAATCAATGGCCTTAATGACTTTCTCAAAGAAATCCATAAGATTCAGTAGACATGACCTGCCCTTAACAAAGCCAGATTGGGTTGGGTCCAGTGTTTGAGGTTTCCTATGTCATTATTTATCAAGTCCATGATTATTCTTTTCATGGCCTTAGACATAAGAGTAGTCAAACTTATGAGTCTGTAATTTCCCAGGTCAATAGATGGTCCCACTTTATGCAGCGGGATGGTTGTTGCTGGCCACCAATCTAGTGGGACAAAGCCAGTCCGGAGGCAGTGGTTAAATAATGATTCTAATGGGCCTGATAATTCCTGATTTAAGGTGTTGAAGAGGCAACCTGGTATATTGTCATGCCCCACTGAAACCATGTTTTTGTCTTTAGAGAGCACAGTGGCAAACTGTTCTTTGGTGATAATTGGCAGTGGAGTGTTGGAGGGTGTTTCTTGGGAGAGAATTGGGGGTGATGGGGAGGTAAAATCTGAGCTGAATTTGTTAGCCATCAGATTTACTGTATCCTCTGGCTGAGTATAGGTGATGGCATCTACAACTAATCTGCAAATTGTTGAGTGTTATCCCTAAGACTGTGGGCATAACTGAAAAATGCCTTGTGGTTATCCTTAGATATGGAGGGAATTTTACCTCAAAGTCTGCTTTTGGAGATCTCTGATTTACTTGACTAGACTAATGAAGGACATTTTGCTCTTTTGTGTACATTCCCTCTTACATCTCAACAGGATTTCTTTCTTTTGTTGTACAACCTATTAATACCAGTGGTTCCACCAGGGTGGGTTGTTTTTGCAATTTGACCTGGGTTTATTTCAGTTTGGTAATGCCGTTTCTATACAGTTGTCTATATGGCCATACAGGGCTTTTGTGTACCCCTCTGCACAGGTTTCTGTATTTACTGGATTGATGGGAGCTTGGAAACTATCTATTCTGTACCTTAATAGGGGATAATTTACTATAGATAAGTTCTTGAAGTTATTGAGGTTAGGAGAAAGGACTAGGTCTACCTTTTTTCAAGGGAAACTGCTTTGTCATTTGATCTTAAGAGTGAGGACATCACATCTGGGGTAGGTGCAGAACTCTCCTGTATTTATGAGTACTAGATCTAGTATATTTCTTTGCTATTGAGAGTGCAGACTAGCTGCTCCAAGGTGTTTGAATTTACAAAGTCAAGAAATCTTTGGGCTTGCATGTTAGTGGTTGGGTATGCCTCCCAATTAATGGAGGGGGTAGTTAAAATCACCCATAACAATGGTATTGGGCTGGACAGTGAGTGATTCTAGTAACTTTGGGTACGATGTATGGGTTTCCTGGCTCATGGCAGGGGGGCCTATAGCTATTAATAATATGGTAATTGATTTTTCCAATGGTTGGTTGGACGTGGAATAACTTAAGTATGTCATATTGCTTGACCAATCCTGAGGTTTGCTTATTCTTTATGTAGGTAGATACACCTCCACTTTCTGATCTTTCATGTTCAGTGGGTAGTGGAACTTAGAACTTATTATGAAAGGTATTATTGTCATGCACTGCCCAGAATGTCTTCCATGGCTTTGAACCATGTTCAGCATTCTCCAAGGTAAGGAGAGCTTCTAGGGAGTGTCATTTCATGTTGGAACTCCTAGTATTGAGAAATAACACCTTTAGCTTCTCCTGAGTAGCTTTTCCCATGTTGAAAGGTTTGTCTGTCTGGCAATGCCTAATAAAGGCACTATGGGGTGGATAATGTTTTGGCCAATATCCAAACGCCTAGTGGTATCAAGTAAAGATCATCCCTGCAAAGCAGCATGGCCTGTCAACTATGTCCTCCCACGCTGACAAGTATTGGACCCCTTGGAATGACATCAGTAGCTAAGCTAATTGTTAAAGTTGATCATTTTCAGTTTGTATTGTGGAATCAACCTTGCAGGTGGTAGAATGCTGCTCAATGCTAGGCTCATACCTGACTGTGACACATATTCTGAGAGCTCAATCATGTCTCTCTTCATATACTCCAAGGAGGTACAGCTCAGGTCATTCACACCCTAATGGACTATGACTGAGTCATACGGTTACTTAGGGAAAAGTGATCTGAGTGCTTGCATGATCTGGTAGATTCTTGCCCCTGACAGGCAACTAACTGTAATCGTCTACTTATCCAGCCTAGTAAGAGGGACATCAGTTTGTCTCACAATGGAGTCTCTTATGACCAGAATATTGTGTTGTGGTATATTTCACCTTATGGGTTGGTTGTTCAGACACACATGAGATGTGATTTTATGTGCTGTGATGGGAACTGTCTTGTTTGTGAGCATATGGAGTTTCTGAGGACTGCACCTGAGAGGCCACTGAGGTTTGGGTAAGTTACATGTGAGCACCTCAACACATGTGGTTCTATATCTGTGGACTTTTTTGGATGTGGCGAGTGATGTGTGTGAGTTGCTGACAACCTGTTTGTTGTTTTTTGTGTCTGTATGTGAGACTCTAGCCTCCAGTGTCAATGTGTAACTACATCTCTCACATACAATATTTGTCTGTTCGAGAATTAAGTGGTTGTCAGTGTAAATAATACAACTGCTACATTGCCTTCAGATGCCCATGACCACTAGTCTGCATGCAGAAATAGCAGAAAAGTGCCCATCCATGGTTGCAGATCCTGATGTGTACTTACAAGGGATAAGAGTAGAGGGTGTTTGTAACTGGATGAGAAAAGTGTGCTTATTTGGTGTAATCTGCACTTTAAATAACCAGTGATACTGCCCAGCACCCAGACTAGATGCTCTTTGAGCAGCAATAGTCCTAGGTACTATAATAAAGTAGACCTAAATAGTCCTAAATAACTGCATAAATGTTGCTCACCATGCAAACCAGTTGTCCTGTGAGTAATGCAGAACTGAGGTAAAGTTTCAATGTGATTTTCACAGGGAAATTTTAAAATCTGGTGATTGCATATATATATATATATATATATATATATATATATATATATATATATATATATATATATATATACAAGGCACAAGTAACTGCTCTTGCATGAAGAGCAGTTTAGTGCACATGTGGGGCTTATATACAATCAGAAAAAAAGTTTTATACTAAATATGCCCTAAGGCCATATGCCCTAAGGCCAATCAGCTAAGCACACAATGGGCTTTCTACCATCAATTTCTAGCTCATATAGGTGAAATTAGTCCTCTCCTGCCACAAGACATTACATTTCTTACTGTAAAAAATGACTGGTTTGGAGACCAAGTGTTGAGGAACCATAAACAGATGTCCCATACTAACTAAGAAACATTAGATACAGTGCATTTCACTGCAGAACAGCAGCCCTTACGGCAGTTTGAAAATGCAACTTTCAACTTTAAAGAAGTGCAAAAAAAAAACAGAAAGTAGCACAGTAAACTTTCACTGTGTAATGAAAATAAGAAATGCAACTGCAAAATGATATCTAATTCCATTTCTCTTGCCAAGGATGGCATCAGATATTAAACAAATCTCTCAAAGTCTCTGCTGTCATTGCCGAGAGATGAGCAGCTCTGGATAAATGAGCCAAGACTCAAGCAAATGTCAAGCTTATATATGATAAAAAAGCAAGTTTTACACTAACTATGCCCTATGGCCAATCAGGTAAGCACACAATGAGCTTTCCACCAGCTGTTCCCAGCTCGTATAGGTAAAATCAGCCCTCTCCTCCCACAACAATGCAGTCTTTGACCCTCTTAATTAAAATGACTGATTTGGAGCCCATGTGTTAAGGAACCACAGATGCCTAATATTACCTAAGAAACAGTAGAAACAATGTATTTCAGTGCACATCAGCAGCCCTTGCAGGTGTTTGTTAATGCAACTTTAAACTTTAAAGAATTGCAAAGTAAACAAAAAAAAACAATAAATAACACAGAAAACATTCACAGTATATTGAAAATAAGCAATGCTTCTATATATTTGATTCTATGCAGGTCAGTGGCATAATGAGCAGCTGTGCAAATGTGCTGAGTTCATACCAGCACTGGAAATGCAGAAAACTTTTACTGAGCCCCTGGCCAGTAAAACAACTACACTTAAAGCCCTGTTGTGTGCTTCCTATCTCAGATAAATTAGGCAAACACCTACTGCCACTGGGTGAATAATCCAAATCTTCTTAATGTAAAAGCACATCAAAAGAATGCCAGATTGAAATGCAACCACAAACCAACTTAAACTTAAGAAAAGATAATAAATAATTCAAGACAGCAACAATAATATAAAAGTGTGATTGCTCAATAAAAGTACTTTCCTTTGTAGAAATAAGCCAAGAACCATTCAATTGTGCAGAATTTACAAAGGCACTAAAAACAAGGTAAGCTGATTAATAAGCCCTCTGGCCAGTAAAACAACTATGTGCAGGAATCTCTAGTTTGTTACCCCAACCTATACAGACCAAGCTACCATCCGCTGCTACTAGATGGAAAATTTTCTGTCCTTTTGATGTAAAAACATAGAACACAACTTGCTTGAGTGTAAAAAATACTCTACTTTATCCAACAATTAGCTAGATAGTGAATTCAGAGCAAGTAATTCATCACACAAGACAATAAGATGTAAACTGTATTTTTTTTATTTCATAATAAGCACGAGGAAAGAAAATGCTATGTCTATTAATAGTGGCTGCCATAAAAGCAATTACTAGAAAATCAAAATCCAAATCTAAATCAACTATACTGTAAGTAGTGAATATAGTAACAGAGATAAAACAAATGGAATTGAGATCTTTAGAAAAAGGTAGGAACAAACTACATAGAAAAACTGTGGCAGTTGTGGAAACAATACATACAAGGCAGAAATGAGGTCTAAAAGGTGGCAGGATGTAAATGAGCTATGTAATGTTTGAGTGAGAAAGACTGGGTAGATTATAAGTGACGTATAATGTTTGCAACTGGGAGTGTGTCAGTATGGTCTGTGATGTAAAATGCTTGTGACTAGGATTGTGTTGGTGTGGTTTATTTTCAGTTATCTAAATGTATGATTGCCTGTCTAGTAAGTGATTGTTTAATAAAGATGTTTCTTGTTTAAAAAAAGAACATAAGTAATTCAAGATATCAACAGCTGTGTAGAAAGGGAGGAGCTTATGAAGCTCAATTTACAATAAGGGTGGGTAGTTTAAAGATCACAAAGATTTAAAAGCAGATCAAGGAGTGAGAGGGTGGGTGGGAAAAATGACCAGCAGAGAGTCAAACAACGCTTGCAGTTTTTGCAGGCCTTGAGTCTTATTAGAAAAGACAAAGTCATAGATATACTCTGTGTATTTAAGTATCACTCAAGAAACAAATTCACCTTTGTTACTACTGAGAATTTTGTTTCTGTGTCCTTCTCATTTGTGTATATTTTGGCAGAGCACACTTTGGTCTGGCACCATTTCGAAGCAGTGAACTAGAATCCACTGTCCAAAGTGCAAACTAAGCAATTTAATCTAGCATGCCATCAGTAGAACATTTTAAAATGTTACAGATGCACTTTGCTACAGCATTCTTTTGAGTAGTAAGAGAAGAAATTCTACATTGCATCTAAGTATCATTGTAGCATACGGATAAATGAAAAAAGTTTAAAGAAACAAGAGGATGCAGGGTTTGAATCCATCTTGTACACATATGTTGCTTGGAAAGCTTGCAGCAAATGTGATAATACATGTATATGTTTTTTTGCCTGTATAATTTCAGCACTACTTAGCAGAGCGCGAGCAAGGCTCACAGCTGAAGTAAAGAGTGAACAATGCAATTTCTGTAATCTTCATTAGTGGAAACAGTTTTGTCACCAATGTGTGGTGCTACTAATGCATGAGTGATCTGCACTTGATGTATACCTCTTTCTGTGGTAGGAACTGTTAATGCAGTGACCTTGACACCTTAACAGAGCTGCTCTGGTGTTCAAATCCATACTTTGTGAAGGGACTGCAGAGATTATTTCTCTAGATTTATGACTTATTTTCATCAGAGCTTCATATGCTTTTTTCCGTTTCTTGTCCTGTGCACTTGCTTGCTGCTGAGCAGTGTACAATCAAGCTTGCCTGCTTAAGGAAAAAAGTGAAACATTTTATTTGGGCAGTCCTCTGTAGTGCAAATAGGCTTAATGGTAATGCACAGACTTCAACACTCTGGACAGTACCTAGTGGAGAACTTTAAACTGCTAATTGTCTCTGTGGCATGAGGTGAAAGTGCATTGACTTTAATGTTAGAACACAGGTGATTCTAGGCACAAATCCAGATAGCCTCCTTTTTTAAAAAGGGTGTTAGAATGCAATTTCTAGTAACACTTTGATTAGGAAGATAACACTACATACAAATATCTATTATAGTTATGTTTATTGCTTCTCTCCTCACATAACCCAACTATGTGTTTAGGACAGTATGTGTAGTAAAGTATGTATGAATTGGGTCCACTTTGTAATTTCGAAATACTAAAATCTCAAAATTCAGTATTTCGAAACCATAAAGCCGAAAACCCAACCACATCTCACAACTTCGAAAACACACAACCGCGAAATTCAAAATCCCGTAATTACACTACACATACAGTACACACATAAACATACACACAACTCCCCTCCACAATCAAACAAACTAATCTAAACTATGTATAAGCAAGGGGGCAAGCCACCCGCACCCCCTACTTATATATTCTAACTCCGAGATTGTACAAACAGAAACACAAACGAAACTCACACATACACGTATCACAGTCCTTCAAGCACACACATAACAGTTGTGAAGATTGGGGGAAGATGAATGAAGGCTGCCATCCTAGTCAAATATAATTTAATACATAATTCTATCATTGGTATATAAAAATATAATGTTAGAAAAATATGTATTTACATATAAGCTGCTAGAAAAATATGTATTTACATATAAGCTGTTAGAAAAATATGTATTTACATATAAGCTGTTAGGGAAACATGTATTCAAACATTCAGACATATATAAGTTGTGTGGTCAGATATATATAAATGAACTTGAACATATATGAAGTGCAAAGATTGAAAAATAGAATAATATGTAATGCATTTAATTCTGTTTTACTAAAATGATAGTAGAAATAAACTTGCATATTATTGCTTGAAGCATAAGCTGCAGTGTGATTAAAAACTTGGCCTTGGCAGTTACCAGCTCGGCTGGCTCATGTCTGTCAGTGAAAGATTATTTTGCAAAGTTAGAAAATAATGAATCTGTGTGCATGTGTATCTTTTCCTGCTTCCACCAGAAGAATGGCCTTGTGCGCACTATCAGAGATAATGTCCAGCTGGTGAACAGAGAGACAAAGAAATGTATTAAAGAGACATTCATCCATTGTATTCGAGCTAATCTAAGAGCCTTGAATTGGCTACATCCTCGAAAGGACATTGTGACTGACCAGGTGCTTTGCAAGGCTGTAATATTCTCATGGGAAAGTAACTTTTCAAAAATTGTAATATCAGCATTTTTCTTATGAATGGTCATGATGTAAAGACCCTGTCACTGACCACGTCAGTGAGGTGGGCAAAAGCTGATTGTAAAACATATAAAATGTCAGGTGTTTCCTGAATAAAGTTAGACAAAATTCTGTACAAGTTTGTGTATGGTTTTTTGCCTCCTAATGTACATTAGAGTATATGTATAGTAGATACCTGAGAAACCTGCATTACTGTTTGTTATTGACTGTAATTTTAAAGTGTCAAATGATTTTTACAGTCTGATTCTAACAATTTATTTAACATTTTGGTCCTTCGGACCGGAATTCCCTTGGTAAGCTGCAGGTCACAGAGTGCATGGGTGGTTATAAATCTGCGCAGGAGAAGCTGCCAAACCAAAATGGTTCTTCTTAAAGTGAAAAGACCTCCGACTGAATTGTTGTGTGTAAAGAGGCTGTCCACTTTCTGATCTGTGGCTGAAAAGCGGAAGACTGGGCCCCAAGAAAAAAAAAGACAGTCATAAAGCGGGAGGCTCAGGTAAGAAGAATTTCCCTCTTTGTCTTTGTTTTAGATCAGGGACCAGGTTACACTGTGCTATTGCTAAGTTTTGTAATAGCAGGGAGAGAGAGAGTCGAAGTATTGTATCTTGAGTCATAGATCAGGGAATAACAAAGCAAAGTAAACAGTCATTCTAGACACTACTGTGGATATGGGGAAATAAGATACCACGTGGTACAAGAGAAAGGGTTACGTAACAGTTCTTTTTTTGAAGAGACATGGAAAATGAATGCACTAAAGGGTCACGTGACCCTCCCCTAACAGAAGACGCAAAGTATATGCAATTGCAAAGAGCAGATAATGTGAGACATTTTTCAAAATGGGTCAATAAATATGAATTTGATGGTAAATTAGATAAAATATCACTAGTAAAACTTTTAAAACAGTTAAAATCTGACGCAGAGGGTCAGGCAAAAAAACAACGACAGTTGGGTGTTCCTCAAGCACATAGGTGGATTGAGGAAGTGAACCGAAGGGAACAGAAAAATAAGAATGCAAAAGCATTATTTTTAGACAAAGAGGATAATAATACAGTAGTAGCATCGGCCCCTCCCCCACCACCTCCTCCGATGCCTTACTTAAAATATGAAGCGGAGGCGGGCTGGACCCCCCACGTTATCCGGAGACAACAGGGGTATTCAGACAACCATTTGTAAGAGAACCTATTGAAACTAGATCCCGAACACGTCAAACACTTATAGATGTTCAACCAAGCGGAAATTCATTAGATGAGAGTGAGGAAATCTGTCCATTAATTGAAGTACCAAACCCACAGGCAGGACAGGAGGGCCAGGCCTCAACTCTCTTAGTGTATAGACCGTGGACACCGGAAGACATCCGGAAAGCTACAGAGGGAATTCCCCATCCAAAAATTAACTTTGAGAAATTTGTACAAGATTTACAGGGTATGAGATTGAGTTACCACCTGAATGGGAAGAGGTAGAAAAAGTAATTAGACAAATTTTAGGTCCGGACTGGCACATGATTTGTGGCCTGGAATGCCCGTGACGAACTCAGGCCACTCCTACATAGTGACGCAGAACTAGATACTAGATTGAAGGGTCTTACAGACCGCATTACTGAAAAATGGAAACCTAGAGCAGATTGGACTTGTATTAACCAATGCGTGCAACAAGATAATGAAACAGTAGACGCATACTATGGTAGATTATTAGAATGTTTCAATAACCATAGTGGTATGACTATTCCTGAAAATCAAAAAAATGATAGCTCATATGAACAACAGTTGAAGAATGCATTTTTAAAAGGTTGTATTGCCCTATCAATAGCTTCGTCACGAAGCATATGATAGATCACCGAGCAGTAGGCTCCAAGCCTTGTTAGAGTATGCTAGGCATGCCGAAAAACATTTTAACAGTAAAAGAAAAGAAAACGCAGGTCTTCATAGCTGAAGACGGCGGAAGTTTTGTAGTACAAACAGCCAAAAAGGGTAAGCGAAATGCTCAGGGTAACAAACGTTCTGACAGAAACTCAGAGTTTTATGAGGACAGGAAGAAAAGAGGTGAGTGCTTCAATTGCGGTAAGAAGGGACATTTGGCAAGGGATTGCAGGAGTAAGGCACCTGTGGAAAAGAAGGATAAGGATGATGAGGATTGACTAGATGACAGTTGTACTGCTCGACAGTCATTAGGAGAGACTAATTAGGGGAATAATGTAAATACCTTAGAAGAAACAAATGACATGCAACCGGATGTAGAAGTTGGGGAAAGTGAAGTTTTGGACTTGGCACTACTGAGCTTGGAGCTCTATTTAGCAGACACTAAACCGGAAGTTACACTTCTGGTGAAAGGAGAGAAGTCAAATTTTGTGTGATTCAGGAGCATCACGAACTTTGATACACCCTTCAAAGTTACCGGAACATTCTGAGTCACCCGATTATATATTAGTGAAAGCAGCAAACGGACAACTGTACAGGGAACCACTTTCCCATGATATAGCAATAACTGACCCTGTCTCGGGTATAACCCAGAGAAGTAAAATAGTACTTTCTGCCAAATGCCCCATGAACTTATTAGGAAGAGATCTCATGCAACTTTTTGGCATAGCAGTAGTCCCTACCATGAAAGGTATGGAGGCACAGAGACAAACTGATGCTTTTGTGGTACGATCAGGGACGTCGGGAGGCATACGCACTGTACTGAAATCAGTACAACTTATTTAGAAAGGGGGTAGCTTTTTAAATGTTTGTTTTCCGCGCTTTACTGCACGATGACATCAGCCAGTCAGAATGGAGCTCACTGCGCATGTATTTCCGGCCGTTACACGAGCGGGAGAGGATTCAAGCGTTATGGACTATTTACACGAGCGGGAGAGGAGTCAAGCGTTATGGATTATTTACACGAGCGGGAGAGGATTGTTTTGGAGACTATGGAGGATTCAAGCGTTATGGAAGACCAGAGAGGGTTGGTGAGTAATAGCGAGTGTTGTGGTGACTATGGAAGACTAGAGAGGTGTGTGTGTGTGGTACAGAAAAGAAGGTATGATCGCTGTGTGATAATGACAGTTTTATCTATCCAAAGTTTTTTTAAGGAGTAGGAATATAACATGTTTATGAACAGTGCTGTGTTTGAAGGCATGAACTCGAGTGCGTACAAACAGGCAGCCCAGAGAGGAATTTGCCTTGTTTGTATTTAAAGAATAACCAGTGAAAATGTGACCCTTCATGTCTAGCTTGCTCCTCACTACCACAGCACATTTGCTGTCAGGAGTCACTGACCACTTCAGCTGTAGTATAGTTGTGAATATGCAGGAGCAGGTTGTATACTGGTGACAAGACATTCCCCAGACTTTCTTCTTAAGTCCAACTATCAGAATATGAATAATGATGACATATTTAATGAATAAATGTTCAAAAAGCTCTAGTTATCTTACTGTATGTGAGTGTGTGTCATGATAAGTGGAGGTTATGAACTCCTAGCACTGCTGGTCTTGTTTGATAAGATGGTTCTCCATTGCCATGACTGACATTACCTGCTCTTTTACTTATTCCTCAGATTCCTATATATGGGTCAATGTGATTTAAATGCAGGAGAACCATAGTGATTCTGTGAAAGTGTCAATAGCTTAAGAGATAGCACAATCAACTCTAGTGCTGGATGATCAGAAGGCTGTGGGTTCTGTTCTCACATGTAGTGCTTGCATTAATTCATCAGGCATATGCTACAACTGGAGCATCTGCAAAAGTATGTCACTAAAAGAATACAGGGTGTAAACAACATGTCCGGTGCACCATCTCAAAGTCCTTTCTCTGTACAAGGTCCCCTACTGA
The DNA here is from genome assembly GCF_019279795.1 of Protopterus annectens. NCBI lineage: Eukaryota > Metazoa > Chordata > Ceratodontiformes > Protopteridae > Protopterus > Protopterus annectens. Next base: position 607,348,252 of record NC_056729.1, on the reverse strand, counting down.
CTGCTGAGAGGTAATCTATGCCTGGCCTACAAAGCATCATCTGATCCCACTCTGGACCTGTTACAACACAAAAAATAGCATCAGATTACCAAAGTAGGGACCAAAACCTAATCTGTAACACAAATAGGACATGTTAGAGAGATAGGAATATGTCATAGAGACTACCTTTGTCTAGACCAGGTGTTCCATAAATGTGAAACAGAATTCTTCCTTAACCCAATTCAAGCATAAGTGGGACCAGTGGACAGAGAACTGGAAATTTACCCCTAGTCTGTCACCTATGTATGTAGTTGATAGAGGCAGCCTGTAAATGATTGACCACCCATGCCCAAGCCTAGATATAGTCCTTAAAATAATCCTAAGGTATCAAAACCTGTCAGATGCATTTGGTAAGCATGGTTAGGCTTAAAATGGCCCCTTGGGCATATTAGCCTAGTAATCACTATTAACCCAAAGGAATTACAGAGAATCACAAAAATAAAGAAAAAAAAGGCAAGACAAAACACTGACTTCAACAGTAATACAAAAAATTTGCAGGGGTAAAATCCTCCCTGCACTCTATACCACCATATTTCTGAATATACTATCTTCAAGATCATTCAGTCTTGGAGCTAAGGGAAAATTTCATTACCCATACAGTTCTGCAATTACTCTGTTACAGTCTGCCTGATCTTTTATGCAACCTGGCATGAATTAAATCTAATCAACTAAGCATGTTTCAACTACAGCAGGAGTGATTAAATCCATGTATCCATTATGTACACAGCTGTTACTACTTCTTTTACCAGGTGTGGGTGTGGGTGTGTGTGTGTGTGTAAATGCCCCAGGTTGGATGTACTGGTGATTAGTCATTGTGGTGTGGTAGGGAATACCTCAGGCTTGAACCCTGTACCTTGTATGCAGGTGTTAAAGACCTGAATTCCCTACCCACCACCATTTGTAAAAAAATTGCAGATTTTTGCCTCATATTTGATCTGATCAATATCTGTATCATATCTGTGTTTTTTAAATATTGCAATGCTTGAAATTTGATGGTGCAGTGGTAGCAACGTAGCATTGATGTCTCACAGCTTTAGGTTCTTGGGTTTGGTTCTTGGCTAGGGTGCCTTCTTTGTGGGGGGGGGGTCTGTATCTTCTCCCTGTGTTTGTGTGGGTTTGCTTTTGTGTCCTCCCATGTTACAAAGACATGTCTGCATTATTTTTTCCTGGGCCTCTGCTGAGAATTGTTTTTTTTTTTTGTTCCAAGTCAGACTGTCCTGATTAACAAATTGACAGGCATTTAAATTTCAGACTTCAGGTTTCTGAATGTTTACTTCCTTACATGTTTGATGGTGCAGTGGCAGTATTGTTGCCTCACAGCTATAGGTTTTCTGGTTTGATTCTTGGCTGGGGTGCCTTCTGTGTGGAGTCTGCATCTTATCCCTGTGTTTGTGACATAGTAAAACAATGTTTTATTCTAGCAATAAATATATACTAACACAACCTTTTTTATAGCAATTTGTTTAAGTTTATGACTATTTGAAATTTGTCATTATTTTTGGGACTGTAATACCCTGTTATTAGCTTTGTCCAGGATTTTGTGCTAAGGTTGACAGCTATGGCAAGAACTGAATATGTTTGAGGGCTGTATTCCCTCATTACTGGGTTTGTCCAGGTGTTTTGTGCTAAGAGGTTGACAGCTATGGTGAGAACTGAATTCATTAAATGATAGCCATTTAAGTTTCAGTCTTCCTCTCTTTCACAAAGCAGGTGATTTGGCATAGTGGTATGTTGTTCTGACTATTTTGCATAGTGACCTTGGCAATAAAATGTATGATGGTAACACAGCATTTTATTCTAGCAGCTTTCCAAGATTATACAAGCAATGTTTAATGTGTTCCTGTTTTTTGCCCTTTTGACCCACCCCAATAAATTTGGCTTTTTCCAGACTTCTTGTGCTGCGAAGTTGAGATGTAGTTGAGTATTGCGTAGATTTTACAAGGAGCCGAGAGCTGCAGGGGAAGAGAAGTTTAGTGTTGATTATGCTAAGTTGGCTCACATTGCTAGTAGCACAAAATGTTGTGTACTTGCTTTTAATGCAGAAGGTTGTTGGTTCTACTCCCATAAGGGGTGAATGCTGCTGTACTGAAAGTTACGACACTAACTATGAGCCTGTTATCAGTTTGCCATCCATTTCCTATTGCAATATTACTAGCTTATTGTTAATGTAATTTAGGCAATTTATTCCTCAGGGGCATCAGACAGCTTTTATTTTTCGGTGAAGTCATGAAATATAAAGGTGATTGCTAGCAGCAACCTCTTCATTAGTTAGATTTATTTAACGTGGAATTATTTAGATTACTTTTTTTACTACTTCAGAGATTGTGCATATTATTTACTGATAATGGTGGACTGTAAAAGTTTGACTAGACTTTTATGATGGAAATGTTCTGAATTGGGCAGTTTTGTTTCATTGTTTACTGGAAAAATGTTCAAAGCAATAGGAAGGTGTATCAAAGAGCACATGTATGTTTCATATGCAAGGGGCCTATGATTTAAAAGCAGCCCAGAATTAATTTTTATCTGCCACGGGTAAAATTTATTTTTCTTTGAATGTGGGTTTTAATGTTGTTTCAATGAATGTGAGTTTCAAGGGCAGAAAAGTTTTAATGCCAAGTTTGTTTAGCATATGTCTTAGTGTTTGTGCTGTAAAATGCAAAATAAAACTTTCAAATGAAGTTCAAATTATCATAGAAGTAAATCAGTATGCACATTAGTGTTTATGGTAAATGGAGTGAAATAGCAAAGTAATGGATCATTGGAATGGCTGCAGGGGAAGGCTCCATTCGACCATGGTTTTGTGAGGGGGAAGGGCAGCAAACTTAGACAGCCCCAGCTGAACTATACCTCCCAACTTTCCAGATTTTCAAAGAATGAATAGATTTTTTGCTTCTTATTTTTGGTTTGTTCCTCAATTTGTGGTTTTCTGGCAACTGATTTAGGAATTAAGTCACTAAATAATGACACACTAGTTTCAGACTTTATAACCTTCAGAAAAATGCATGCTAAAATAAGATCTGTTCTATCAACTGTCCCAGTTTATACAAGAGCAATTTTTAGTACTGTTTATATATGTTCCCTCAATATATTTGGCCTTGTCCAGATTTATTGCATTAACAGGTTGAGAGGTACATGCAAATAAATTGTTTTATAGAATTAGGCATAGCCAAACCTCAACTGTCCCTGATTTTGGCTCAAACTGTTGCTCTTCCCCTAATGATCCCTCCACAAAATAGCAATTTTGTAAGCAAACAGAGGGTTTACTTTACCTTTATAAATAACTGTAATGATCAGAATTGTACAATTACTTTTATTTCAGAAATGCATGTAGATTCTCTAATTTTGTCAGCTGCTCTAAGTTAACTGTGCTCATATTAAAATGGTGTCCCTCCTTTGACAGGTTCCCAGCTGTATTGTCTGGCAATTTTATATTTTTGCATCACATTTTTGGTCCGTTTTTCATAAAATTGCAGTTTTCTGGCAAATTAGTGGCAAATTGTTAAAGACTGAAGTTAGAAAATAATGCAGACATTTCAGTTTCAGATTTCATACCTTTCAGAAAATTCGTACTGATGCAAGACCTACTACTATTCTATTATTTTTCTAAGTTTATAAGAGCAATATTTAAAAAAAATGTCCTTATTTTTGGGCCTTTGCCTCAGTTTTATTTATGAGTTTGTTGCTGTAAGAGGTTGAGAGGTTGTGTGTGTGTGTGTGTGTGTGTGTGTGTGTGTGTGTGTGTGTGTGGTAGGTAGCATACCTCTCAACTGTCCACATTTTGCAGAATGTCCAGATTTTTGCCCCATATTTTTTATCGTTCCTCATAAATTTTGTGATTTTCTAGAAAATCATTGAAGGCTGAAGTTGGTAAATAATGACAGACATTTGAGCTTCAGACTTCATGTCCTTTAGAAAAATTCATACTAGCACAAATCCTGTTATTCTAGCAACTTTCTAAGTTCACGAGAACATTATTTAATATCTGTCCCTGTTTATTTTAGGCTTTGTCCATATTTCTTGCACTAAGAGGTAGGTAGGGGTTTGTGTGTGAATGAAACATCCTAGTTAGTGGTAGCAGGTTGTTAGTAATTTACTCAAGCTCAAAACCTGTACCTTAGTTACAGAAAACAAAAGCATAAAGTCTCTACCCCAACTACCATGATACATTTTTCAAAGAACTGACATTTCAGGTTAATTTTCAATTCAAGGAACCGAGTTTGAGGGTATTTATATTATATTACTGAAGAGGCATTACAGCGAATGCCTCTTCATCGACACTAAAAGAGCGAACTGTGAATTACGAGAATGGCCGTAGCTTGGCTGGAGAGGGGGGTAGCAGTTTGAGAGCTGTCAGTACAAATTTGAAAATCCTAGCTACACCCCTGGGTACGATCGGAGGGTGAGGCCTATTATTGGTACAGCCAGGACCTGGTTACAACCGGTCCAGGGGCAGTGACCAAGGAACTGATAAATGTAGCCACCAGCAAGGTGCTTCCCCTCGATGTTGATCAACAACATTTGTTACATTGTACCCTATATTATTGCAACACATCAGGGCCTGATAAAGAATATGAACAAAAATTGTTCAGGAATCCCGCAAATAGATTGATACTACGGACTTTATACTGGGACACTGAGGGCAATAGTGTGGTGAGTTGTTCATTACCTCAGGAGTTCTTGGAATTGTACAGATCCAATAAACTACCGCATGTTAGCCTAACCAAAAACAGGAATGTTAGGTGGGTAGACTTGGGTGACAAAGTGACAAGATGGGAGAAACTAACTGACTTAGAGTTATCGGACCTAGGAGTACAGAAACAGAAACTAAATTGGTTAGCACGCCCAGCTGTACACTTACAACAGAGTGAAGACAGCTGATTGGCGTTCTTGATAGAAGAAGAAGAAAAAGCCTTAAGTAAAATACCAAATGTTCTTTGGTCAACAGGGAAATCGGATGTAGGGCTTATTGACGGCAGGGCCAGTAATTATTACACCAAAATCGGCCTTTAGACCAAGAAAAGACAATATCCTTTGAGCAAGGATGCGGAACAGGAATCAAACCTATCATAATGGCATTGCTTAAGAAAGGGATACTGGTAGAATCCTTGGATTCACCATGTAATACTCCTCTGTTTCCTGTTAAAAAGCAAACGGGAATGGCGGATGGTACAAGATTTACAGGCTGTAAATGATGCGGTAATACCAAGGGCACCTACGGTGCCAGACCCACATACCTTGTTAAATGATTTGAAGCAAACAAAATATTTCACCGTGGTAGATATTAGCAATGCTTTTCTCAATACCTATACACCCTGACAGCCAGCATTGGTTTGCATTTACATTTCAGGGCAAAAGGTATCGTGCCCGACTACCACAGGGATATAGTGAAAGTCCAACAATATTTGCACAAGAGATGGCTAGCAACCTGGCGGGATTTTCTCCACCAGGGGGCAGTCAAGTATTACTTTATGTAGATGACATCTTGCTTGCAGCCCCTACCCAGCAGCAATGTAGGGAAGACACAATAGCATTGTTGAAATTTTTGGCTGAGCAAGGGCATAAAGTGAATAAACACAAATTGCAACTTTGGAAAGAGCAGGTTAAATACCTGGGATATGTGATATCCAAAGAAAGTAGAACATTAGATAAAGATAGGAAAACAGCAATCTTACAAGCACCTAAACCAACTACCAAAAAGGAAATGATGTCCTTCTTGGGAACGACTAATTTTTGTCGAAGTTGGATACCGAATTATGCTTTGGAAACGGCTCCATTGGCTGATTTAATATTTAAAACACCAATGGCAGCACAAGAAACACTGCATTGGACATCGGAAGCAGAAGCAGCTTTTTGCAGACTAAAGCAACTGGTAGTTTCATTGTTAGTTTTAGGGCTTCAATTACCATAAGAGATTTTTCCAGACTGTAGATTGTAGGCGGATATATGACGTCAGTACTGACGCAACAACATGGCAGCAAGCAACGCCCATAGCTTACTATTCATCACAGTTAGATCCGTGGCACGATCATTGCCACCCTGTGTGCAAGCAGTTGTTGCAGCAGCTATGGCAGTGCAAGCTTCGCCTCAGTGGTATTGTTTCATCCTCTCACGTTGAGAGTACCTCATGCAGTTGCGATAATTTTACTGCAAGAAAAATAGCATTTTGTCCCCTGCCAGACATCTTTCTTGTATGACCATACTATTGAGTCAACCTCACATGACGATTGAACGATGCACAACATTAAATCCATCGACGTTACTTCCGATTCCTGTAGATGGCACACCACACAGTTGCCTACAGGAAATGGAACAAATAACCACACCCAGACAAGATCTCACTGATGTGCCTTTAGCCGATGCAGAGGTGACATTTTATGTGGACGGATCCTGTAGACGAGGACCTACAGGAAAGAACCTAGTGGGTTATGCAGTAGTGACAGATAATGAAATCATAGAAGCACAACCCCTGCAACATAATCTGTCTGCTCAAGCAGCAGAATTGATAGCTTTGACACGTGCCTGCACTCTAGCGAAAGACAAATGTGTTAACATATATACTGACAGTCAGTATGCTTTCTCTACAGTGCATGTCTTTGCGCAACAGTGGAAGAACAGGGGAATGATAACATCTACTGGCAAACCGATTAATCATGCACAATTGATTTTGAACCTGTTAGATTCTATTCAGTTACCCACTAGAATAGCTATTTGTACATGTGCAGCCCATACCAAACAACAAGATAAAATTTCAAAAGGGAATGCTCGGGCTGATGCAGCTGCAAAGCAAGCTGCCTCAGACCTAGAAACTGTGTTTTCAAGTGAAGAACTACAACCTTCTGAGACTCTAGATTTAGAAATGTTAAAAACAATGCAGACATTAGCTACAAAAGCAGAAAAGCAAAAGTGGATAAAACGAGGAGCAATCCTTGAAGAAGGACTGTACATCTCCAAAGAGAAAAAGCCAATATTGCCATCTAATTTATTTAGATATGCAGCTTTGTTGAGTCATGGGCAGAGCCATGTCTCAACAGGGGGGATGGTACAGTTAGTTAACAAAACATTCCAAACATATGGATTCAATTATACACAAAAATTTTGTGCAACATGTCATATTTGTAGCAAACATCATGCACAGGGAGCATTTAAAGGAGCTTTCCGACACCACCTATCCGTTCCATACTATTTGTATGGATTTCATAGAACTGAATAAATGTGAAGGGAAAAAATACTGTTTAGTGATCATAGATATGTTCTCAAAATGGGTAGAAGCTTTTCCGACCAGGAATCCGGATGCAGCAACAGTAGCAAAAGCCTTAGTGAAAGAAATCATTCCTAGATTTGGCATACCGGAAAGAATTTATAGTGACAATGGAACACATTTTGTTAATCAGACAATACACCAGCTTGGGAGATTCTTTGGGATTTCTTTGAAAAACCATTGTGTATCACCCCCAGTCAGCAGGACTGGTGGAGAGGTACAATGGAATTTTGAAAAACAAGTTGAGAAAATTGATGAGTGAGACTCAAAAGACTTGGATTTGCTGTCTGCCTTTAGCACTGCTGAGCATGAGAACTGTTCCAAATGTAAGGGGTTTGACCCCTTTTGAGGTAGTATTTGGAAGAGCATATTGTGTGCCACAATGGAAGGCCCTCATGCCTGCAGAGCTGGAGGCCGATAGCTCATTAGCTAGTTATATGAAGAAATTGTTAACAAATAAGACTGTTTTGCAGTTGAACTCTTTTTCAGACAAAAAAGAAACAAAACCGGAGGCCGTGCTGACCCCGGGGTCCTGGATCTGGCTGAAAGTCATCAAAAGAAAGAACTGGGCGAGTCCAAAGTGGGAAGGTCCGTACCAGGTACTATTGGCAACACCTACTGCAGTAAAAATTGCTGAGAGATCATCTTGGGTTCATTTGACGCACTGTAAACCACTCAAAGAGTTTAAGTTGGACAAACATTTTTTAACTGACATACCACAGAAACAGGATGGCCAGAGGCAGAGTGAATAAAAATGCAAAACAACCCCAAAGACATTGGTTCACTGGCCTACTGATCATACATTTATTAACCATGTTTGTAGTGACCTTTTGTTGTTATGGTTTTCTTGCATATAACTACAGAAGTGAAATTGATAAAACGTGATGATGAACTGGCTATAGACTGGCACGAACTTCAACACATACCTGGCTATGAAGCGAGTCTATGTAGAGACTATGAACGTTTAATTGCTGGGTTTGTACTGCAATACCACAGCATATGGAGGACTTTTAATGTCTGCTGTCCCCCTGGGGATAAATGAAACTTGGGAAAACCTATTATTTGACACGGGTACTGTGAGATCACAAGACAAAGTGGCATTATATTTCCCGTTACTCAGAAAGGAATTGTTTGCTTTGTTAAAAATGATACACTCCAGGTTGGTTGGAGTAATTGTAACATAACTGTGTCTTACAAATGTTATATAAAACCTGTAGACCAAGGTACTAGTTGTAGCTCGAACTATGGTTATTTAAGCCTGATGAAAACAACATTGAGAGATGTGCAAAAACTCCTGAAATATATAGACAATTATCTGTTATAGATAAAAAATGTTTCATTCAGGGCTAACCCGCATCAGTACTAAAGTAAAAAACTGTTATTTTGTTTGTGGGAAAAAGGCCTATAAATGGTTACCTGAGAATTGGTCCGCAGTTGTTTTTGGGTTATCTGGTTCCAGCCATAAGACATACTGCAAAATTGCCCTAGGTAAAATCGCAATGTGAGAAATGCAGCTCAGTAAGCCGAGAATACAGTCAAAAAACCTGCTAATCCAGTGGGTAAGATTGAAGCAAGCTGGAAGGATCATTCGGCTGTGAAGGACAAAGAAAAACTGACTCATATGGACTTGAGTGACAGTGTTATATCCTGGGCTGGAATATTCCAGCCTACGGAGCAGTCAAATCGATTTGGGAACTGAGGAAATTGTCAAAACTCCTCGAAGTAATGAGCAATGCGACTTTTTCCGCTCTTGAACTTGTGACTGATGAAATGAATGCAATGAGAACAGTCGTACTACAGAACCGAATGGCTCTCGACTTCACCCTAGCGGAGAGGTGGTGCGCTTATCAAAGAAGAATGCTGTACATTCCAGACAACCAACATGAAATCAATGATCACCTGGAGGTAATACAGCAGGTGTCAGCAATGGCAGAACCAGGCCCAAACCCACTGACGAACTTTTTCCAGAATCTATTTGGGGGGTGGGGGTCGGTCCTTATGAATATTTTAATTGCAATTTGTGTAGTACTGCTCATAATTGGAGCATGTGTCTGCTGCGGGATACCCTGTGTGAAAAAACTAGTTAAAGACCTAGTTGACATATCAGTAACTGAAACTATGTACCAAGACATGGAATTAAATTTGTTAATACCAAGCGAAAGCCTATCTGAAATATAAAACCAATGACTTACTTAGCTGAAAGTCCTTAAAAGAAAAAGGCTAAGAGATGAAATGATATTGTTTATGTTTCAAATAAAATGAAATGCATTAACAGGAGGGAGAATGTTAGAAAAATATGTATTCACATATAAGCTGCTAGAAAAATATGTATTCACATATAAGCTGTTAGAAAAATATGTATTCACATATAAGCTGTTAGGGAAACATGTATTCAAACATTCAGACATATATAAGTTGTGTGGTCAGATATATATAAATGAACTTGAACATATATGAAGTGCAAAGATTGAAAAATAGAATAATATGTAATGCATTTAATTCTGTTTTACTAAAATGATAGTAGAAATAAACTTGCATATTATTGCTTGAAGCATAAGCTGCAGTGTGATTAAATACTTGGCCTTGGCAGTTACCAGCTCGGCTGGCTCATGTCTGTCAGTGAAAGATTATTTTGCAAAGTTAGAAAATAATGAATCTGTGTGCATGTGTATCTTTTCCTGCTTCCACCAGAAGAATGGCCTTGTGCACTATCAGAGATAATGTCCAGCTGGTGAACAGAGAGACAAAGAAATGTATTAAAGAGACATTCATCCATTGTATTCGAGCTAATCTAAGAGCCTTGAATTGGCTACATCCTCGAAAGGACATTGTGACTGACCAGGTGCTTTGCAAGGCTGTAATATTCTCATGGGAAAGTAACTTTTCAAAAATTGTAATATCAGCATTTTTCTTATGAATGGTCATGATGTAAAGATCCTGTCACTGACCACGTCAGTGAGGTGGGCAAAAGCTGATTGTAAAACATATAAAATGTCAGGTGTTTCCTGAATAAAGTTAGACAAAATTCTGTACAAGTTTGTGTATGGTTTTTTGCCTCCTAATGTACATTAGAGTATATGTATAGTAGATACCTGAGAAACCTGCATTACTGTTTGTTATTGACTGTCATTTTAAAGTGTCAAATGATTTTTACAGTCTGATTCTAACAATTCATTTAACATATAAAATACAGGTTTGTGTTCTTAAATGAAAGAAAACACTGTAAAATGTGAACTTCAAGATTGTTGCATCATTGCCATCTGCTGTAAGGAAAACTAAGCCAAGCATTTCAAATGTTCTTTGAAGTAAAATTATCTATATAGTGGTGCCGAAGTGTCTGGCTAAACACATTCTTTCTATTCTTTTAACTTAAGGAATAATTGCTAGAGTGTACATGTGAAATGTCTTTTATTGTTGTAATTTCCTGAGCAGGTGTTAGCTTGCTAAATAATGCAGTTTGTTTGCCTGGGAACTCCAGACTAAGTGTCAAAATGATGTAAAGTGTATACTGGGAAAACCTAAGTGTCAAAATGATGTAATTTGGGAGGGCCTGGCAAAGATGTTAGTGAGTTTAAAAACTATTGTTCAGAGAGGGACTGTGAGCATTTTGATCTTGATATCCAACTTATCAGCACTCTGCCTGTTGTCTTATGTAAGTAGTGTCTTAGAAGTATGTTTTCTTGTGGTAATAGCTAGGAACTTAGAAGAAAGTTAGGCAAGTGTTTTTCTGTTATACCAGAACTTTCCTACTGTATTGTTTTAAGTTTCTGTGTGATCTTTGAATTCTTAGATATCACTGTAGTGTAGTAGCATTGTCTTGTGTTTTAATTATTTATTATTAAATATTTTAAAAACCTTTAGCTGTGGCTGGTTTGTGTAGAGATGAGTAAGCTCTAGAGTACATTGCATATTTATAGAGTTTATTGTAATATGCCACTCTAATAAGCCTTTGACTGAATAGTCACATTACCAATTGGATAATAATATTGCACAGTAATAATTAGACACCCTTTTAAGGGCCTTTGGGTAGCTGATAGGTATTAGCTGGTGGTGGTGGCAGAAATTACTACCGTATAGTCTGGGTAAAGGGGCACAGCTGGAGAATCTGTGTCAGCATTTCCCAGGAGTGTCTGTGAAGTTGTATATATACTTATCTCAAAGTGTGTGTGGTGTGCCAGCTACCTGGGCAGGGACACAAAGCACTGGTGGGACAGAGAGGGTACTGGAGGTTAGCTTGCCAGCTAGGCTGAGATTTGGACAATATAGCTGTGCCAGTGGGGAGTCTTATTGGGGATCTGGAGAGCAAGGGAGCAACCAGCCCCAGACTGACTGTGATCTCTGTATGCACTTAAGGGAAATTGGACTGTGATCTCTGTGTGCACTTAAGGGAAATTGTACCTTACTGTGTGCATTTGTTATCCTTTCCTCTTATATGAGACACCCTCACTGGTGTTAGTGGTAAGGATTGAGGCTCCTTGATTGCTGGGCCAGGACACGGTCATCACATTTCCGGTGGCAGTGGTGGAGATAAGATATACTCTCATTTGTGGTTCACAGTGGTTGGAATAAGATTTCCTCACTTGTGGTTTGCAGTGGTGTGAGTAGAGTGAATCCTGTAGCTTATGTACAGTGATCTCTGAAGGTGTTTTGTACTCTAAATTAGCCATACAGTGTATATTCAGAGTTCAGATCACAATTGTTTTATTTTTTTTTGTTAGCTTAGTTAGTCAGGGTGAGCAGGCAGCATGTCAGCACAGGAGTATGGAAAGCTGACAAGGAGCCAGCTGCTGGAGATGTGCCAGTCTAGGGGACTAGTGCATGGAAACCTGACTAAGGCAGACCTGATTGTATCCTTGGTTACAGCTGCATCAGAAAACAGCATCCAGGAGGATGATCAGACTGGCAGTGGAGATACAATATCCTCATAGAATGGACAGCTCAACCTTTCTGTGAAGGACAATCAGACTGGCAGTGAAGATACAATATCCTCAGAGAATGGACAGCTCAACCTTTCTGCAGTGGACTTAAAAATCCAGCTGTAGCTAAAGAGACTTGAGTTGGAGGCCAGGCATTTGGAGATAGCCGAAGAAAAGGAGCATCAGAGGAAGCATGAGAGGGAAATGCTGACTCTTTGCCAGAGTCATGGAGGTAATGGGGAAGGGAGTAACTGGACCCCAGAAGCACAACAGGCCACTAAATTTCTTCTGCAATTTAAAGAGGGGGATAAGTTTGATAGTTTCATTCACATGTTTGAAAGGGTATGCAAACAGTATAGTGCTGACCAAAGGCTCTGGGTATGCTTACTGACCCCCTTACTCCATGGGAAAGCTGTAACTTGTATATCACAAATGCCTGACTGTCTTTTTTGATTATACTGCTGTAAAAAAATGTCTGTTAGAATGTTTTAAGCTAACACCTGAACTGTATAGGAAAAAGTTTTGTGAGCATAGACGCAAGGCAGATGAAAATGTATGTGAATATGTTGTTGAACTGAGCACTTATTTTTATAGCTGGGTGAGTGGATCTCAGATCATCACTTTTGAAGTGCTGGCAGACCTTTTGGTGAGAGAACAAGCCCTTAGCACTTTGCCTGAGGACATGAGGATCTGGTTAGCTGATAGACAATGTGCTACTTCAGATGAGGTGGGGAAGAAGGGAGACCTATACATGGCCAGCAGGGCAGCCCTGCACAGGAATGGGACCCCCAGTACTGCTCATGGGTCTAAAGGAACCCACGGTTGGCAGCACAGACTGCCCCAACATAATCTGCCAGTAGCAGGGGATACCACTAGTCCAGGTACATGTCCAGGAGCTAGGGTGAAATGTTTTGAATGCAACCAGTGGGGCCATGTGACACACAGATGTCCATGGAGGCAAGGTGGGGAACTAAAGGTGAGGGAGCCAGTAAGTGGGAAAGACAAAATGCCAATAGTGGGTTATCTTGAGACATGCAGATGTCCTGAGAGGGAAGGATGTGGATGAGGCAGTACTATGTACTTATACAGTTACACGCAGTGAGGCTAGGAGACAAGCATGCGGGTCTGGTAGCCTGGGACAGACCCATACAGACTGCATGCTTGCAGCCAGGGCTGCTGAGGTGGCTACTTCAGGGAGGGGGCTACTTTGTAGCAGTGAGACTGAAGGTGAGCCACAGCTGCTTGTGGGTACCGATGTTCCCTTGGACAGGGTAACTGCAAAGGTAGAGGTGAGTAGTAGTACCCAGGCTGACAGTGAGGCACCACTGCCAGAGGATGCCAGACATCATGTGGAAGGGGAGCTGTGAATGGTTACAAGGAGAGAGTTGAGACAGGCTTAGTTCTCAGACCCTACATTGCAAGGCCTGAGGCAGGTAGCTAAGGAGGCACCTGATTCTCAAGGGAAGGGGGAATCTGTATACTGGGACAAAGGGTTACTATACAGAGAATGGACCCCTGAGGGAGGGCTAGAAGGTGAGAGAGTACAGCAGTTGGTAGTACCTAGAGCCTACTGTCTGGCACTTCTAGCCATATCCCATGATATTCCCTTTGCAGGTCATCTGGGCATAAAACATACAAAGAGGTGCATTATGCAAAACGTTTATTAGCCTGGAATTTCCAGAGATGTAACAGGGTACTGCAGGACCTGTGAGCAGTGCCAAAAGGTAGGCTAGGCAGGAGACAAGGTGAGAGCTCCTTTGATGCCTTTGCCTGCAATTGAGGAGCCATTTCAGAGGGTAGCTATGAATATTGTGGATCCTCTGAGTACCCCCAAGTTCCACAGGGAAAAAGTATATACTAGTGGTAGTGGATTATGCTGCACGATACCCTAAGACAGTGGCTTTGTCCTCCATTGAGGCAGAGAAGGTGGCAAATGCTTTGTTAGAGATTTTCAGCAGGGTAGATTTCCCAAAAGAAATACTGTCTGACTGAGGTGCCAATTTCATGTCATACCTGCTGGCTTGTCTGTGGAAGTCCTGTGGGGTGAAGCATATGAAGACCACCCCCTACCATCCCCAAACTAATGGTCTTGTTGAGAGGTTAAACTCTACAATCAAGTCCATGCTACAGGCATTTGCAGATCAGTTTAAGAGGGAGTGGGACAAATATTTGCCCCGTCTGTTGTTTGCTTACAGAGAGGTTCCCCAGGAATCCACAGGTTTTTCACCCTTTGAATTGCTGTATGGGCATAGAGTAAGGTGACCCCTAGATTTAATTCGAGATGAGTGGGAAGGTGAGTGTGAGTCTCACAAGGTGTCTGTTGTGGCCTACATCCTAAACCTCAGGATAAGGCTCAGGGAACTCACAGGCTTGGCCCAGCAGAACCTGGCAGAAGCCCAACAACAGAAAACGGTGTAGTATGACAGGAATGCTCGATCTAGGGAATATGTTGTGGGGCAACAGTTAAAGGTTCTCGTTCCTGTCAGACACATCAAATTGCAAGCAGCTTGGAAGGGACCCTACAAGATGGTAAGAAAGGTAAGTGATGTTAATTACATGATGGAAGTGCTAGGCAGATGGAAGGGGCACAAATTGTACCATGTTAACATGATGAAACCTTACCAAGTTAGGGTGGCCCTTGTGCTGATCATTTGCAGTGGACTGCAGGAGGAGTCTGAGGGTGATCTGGGGACTGATCTCTTCAGGGAGGTTCAGGCTGACACCTCAGTGGAAGGGGTAGCAATATCACATCAGCTACCTCCTACCCAGTTTCAAGAAATCCGAACAATGTTGCAAGAATTTGGGGATGTGTTCACTGGGAAATCAGGGTATACCCACCTGGTGCAGAAGCAGGTGGATACAGGACCCCAAAAGCCTATTAGGCAGGCCCCCTATAGGGTGCCAGAGAGAGTCAGACAGACTCTGAGGGAGGAGGTACAGGAGATGTTGGAACTAGGGATGATTCAAGAGTCCAACAGTCCCTGGGCCTCCCCAGTGGTGCTGATGCCAAAGAAGGATGGCAGCACCAGGTTCTGTGTGGATTACAGGAAATTAAATAGTCACACAGAGTCAGATGCTTACACCATTACTAGGACAGATGAGGCCATAGAGCAGCTGGTTGGGGCTAAGTATCTTGAAACCACTGATCTTACCAAGGGTTACTGGCAGGTGCCCTTGACTCCCAGTGCTAAAGAGAAGTCAGCCTTTGTGACTCCTTTTGGCTAGTATGAGTTCACAAAAATGCCCTTTGGGATGAAGAATGCCACAGTGCCTTTCCAGAGGCTGGTGGATAATATCCTAGCATGAGCAGGAGGGTTTGCCCTTGCTTACCTAGATGATATTGCCATCTACAGCCATTCCTGACCAGAGCACCTTCAGCATGTCAGGGAGGTGCTGGGCAGACTACAGTGGGCAGGGTTGACCATTAAGCTGAGCAAATGTCAGGTGGGTATGGCAGAGGTCTCCTACCTAGGACATAGAGTGGGGAGTGGGAACATAAGGCCAGAACCTGCCAAAGTGGAAGCCATTCAGGCATGGCCTGCACCTGTTACCAAAAAGCAGGTGAGGGCATTCTTAGGAACAGCAGAGTACTACAGAAAGTTCATCCCTATTTATAGTACCATGGCTGCTCCCCTCACAGACCTGACAAGGAAGAACATGCCAGATTAGGTAGTGTGGACCCCAGCATGTGAGCAGGCATTCCAGAAGCTTAAAGAAGCTTTGGGAGGACCCCCTGTGTGAGCCAGTCCAGATTACAGCAAAGTATTTGTTGTACAGGTGGATGCTTCAAACCATGGGGTGGGGGCTGTACTTAGCCAGATTTCTTTGGAGGGGGAAGAGCACCCAGTGGATTATCTCAGTCGTAGGCTCCAACCCAGGGAGGAATGCTATGTAGCTGCTGAAAAAGAATGTCTAGCCATTGTGTGGGCACTACAATAACTTCAGCCTTATCTGTATGGTAGAAACTTCACTGTAATGACAGATCATGACCCTCTAACATGGTTAAACAGAGACAGTCAGCAAAATGCCAAGTTGCTAAGATGGAGCCTGGGGTTGCAAGCATATGATATATCAGTGCAGCACTGCAGTGGGATTAACGATGCCAATGCAGATGAGCTCCCAAGGCAGGGAATGGGGTGAGTTACCCTCAGATAGACCTAACCCTCTCAAGTAGCGTTTCTCAAGGATCACTTGAAAAACTAACTTGAGTTCTCTGGGGGGTCGGGGAGATGTGAAGATTGGGGGAAGATGGGTAAAGGCTGCCTGCCTAGTCAAATAGAATTTGATACATAATTCTATCATGTGTATATATAAATGTGAAATACAGGCTTGTGTTCTTAAATGAAAGAAAACACTAAAATTGTTGCAACATTGCCATCTGCTGTAAGGAAAACTAAGCCAAGCATTTCAAATGCTCTTTAAAGTACAATTATGTAAATAGTGGTGATGAAGTGGCTGGCTGAACACATTCTTTCTATTGTTTTAACTTAAGGAATAATTGCTAGAGTGTACACGTGAAATGTCTTTTATTGTTGTAGTTTCCTGAGCAGGTGCTAGATTGCTAAATAATGCAGTTTGCTTGCCTGGGAATCCAGACTAAGTGTCAAAATGATGTAATGTGTATACTGGGAAAACCTAAGTGTCAAAATTATGTAATTTGGGAGGGCCTAGCAAAGATGTTTGTTAGTGAGTTTAAAAACTATTTTTCAGAGAGAGACTGTGAGCATTTTGATCTTAATATCTAACTTATCAGCACTCTGCCTGTTGTCTTATGTAAGTAGTGTCTTAGAAGTATGTTTTCTTGTGGTAATAGCTAGGAACTTAGAAGAAAGTTAGACAAGTGCTTTTCTGTTCTACCAGAACTTTCCTACTGTATTGTTTTAAGTTTCTGTGTGATCTCTGAACTCTTAGATATCACTGTGGTGTAGTAGTATTGTCTTGTGTTTTAATTATTTATTATTAAATATTTTTAAAAAATTACTTGTGGCTGATATGTGTAGAGATAAGTAAGCTCTAGAGTACATTATAGAGTTTATTGTAATAAGCCACTCTAATAAGCCTTAGACTGGATAGTCACATTACCAATTGGATAATAATATTGCACAGTAATAATGGACACCCTTTTAAGGACCTTTGGGTAGCTGATAAGTATTAGCTGGTGGTGGCATAAATTACTACCATATAGTCTGAGTAAATGGGTACAGCTGTAGAATCTGTGTCAGCATTTCCCAGGAGTGTCAGTGAAGTTGTATAAATACTTATCTTAAAGTGTGTGTGTCATGTGTCAGCTACCTGGGCAGGGACACAAAGCATTGGTGGGACAGAGAGGGTACTGGAGGTTAGCTTGCCAGTTAGGCTGAGATCTGGACCCTATAGCTGTGCCAGTGGGGAGACTTATTGAGGGCCTGGAGAGCAACAGAGCAACCAGCCCCAGACTGACTGTGATCTCTGTGTGCACTTAATGGAAATTGTACCTTACTGTGTGTATTTGTTATCCTTTCCTCTTATATGAGATGCCCTCCCTGGTGTTAGCTGTGAGGATTGAGGCTCCTTGATTGCTGGGCCAGGGCACGGTCGCCACAACAGTCATAACACACACCTACACACACTAAACCCCTAACCAACATACTTACACACACAAACTTACCAAAACGAAACCTAAACATCCACACACTGTACCAACGGAAACAGAAATTCAAAATATCCGTGCTTCGGTATTTTGAATTTTGCACTTTTGCCGGTTTTGAGAATGTGAGTCTGCGGCTTTGTAAGTTCGAAATACCACAATTCAAGATTTCAGTATTCAAATTTACAAACTGGAACCCGTATGAATCATACCTCAACCTGTATTACTCATGTCATGAAAGTCTGTCCATCTCACATACATTTACAAGCAGTAATACTGCCTTTTTCAAGGGAATGCATTTCACAGGACTTCCTAAATTTACACTCACGCACAGCCTATCTGAAGTTTATGTCCATCCATATTGAATGCAGTTTATGTGTAATGAACATGGCTGAAAGGGAATTCTCCTATAGCCCTGACAAAAAATCACCTATTGAAATTTATGCATTATAATTTATACATTAGTTTTTCCTTAGGTTTGAGTCCCACATTGGTCAATTAACTTTTTACAGTGTGTAATTCTAGATAGTTATGTGCAAGACATCCTATTTAACCTCTAAATTATCAAGGATAACAAGCCAGGTCATTAAGCATTTCAGTGTTGCCTTCTGAAAAAGTGTGACTAGGTTGAGCATCACACATGGCAAATCTCACCACCATATTTCACACCTCCACTGCTGATTGATAAAGTACCTTCCCCATTGTTTGCCAATGTCTCTCTGTGCTTTCTATTACATAAATCCAGTTGGCAAGGGTGTGTGTGTTTGTACATTAGCTGTTAAATGCAAGACTGGGATTTGGTATCAATTCAGTCATAGAGTTTGCTGCTTGACTTCTGCAGGTGTGGTTGGTGCAGTTGATGATGGTTCTGAATTTAGAGCACAGAGGTGGGGTATTGAGGAGTACAGTGCTTTTGTGGCAGTCTTCATGAATTGTTACAAATGTAGCCTTCTGCAGGGGGACTATATTAGGTCTGAGTAAAAGACTGAGGCTTGGAACAGATTAGACAAGTCTGTCTGCAGTACAACTGGCTTCCCACACACTGGAAAGAATTGTTGTCACCACTGTAGTAACCTGAAACAATGCAATATGTACCCCCTTAGCTGATGGGAGGATGTATTTAGAACTACTGACATCCTTCAGCTGTGTAAGTATACTGACCCATAAGTATTAAATGATATAGAATGCAGGACACAGACAAGAATGTTATTTAGTATGCTTTCATGATTCTTCTTCTCTGTTGTACAGCTACTGAAGACATTGCAGTGAGCAGGAAGGTGCACCAAGATAGATTAACTCATCTCAGAGAGGCATGGAGTACCTGGACATCAGGTATTACTGTAAGCCTGATAAATATTGTAATTGTATGCAGTATGGCAAGAGTGAAATACATACTTGTATTTATGATATCAGAGCAGTGCAATTGATTAATGTCACAACAGACCTTCCCATCATACTTCCTTAACATTTGTCTGGCGATGAGCAAGTTGTGACTTCATTTGAAGCAAGTCTCATATGTAGTGGGTATAAAAGATTATTTCAGTAGCCATTACTGACACAATTTAGCCAGGCAACATATTTATGATAGACATCCCTATGTATTTTTGAAGTCATGATCAAAATTAATTATGATAATCACATTCTGACACCCTTTGTAAAATTATCTGCTTCCTGAACTCGAACCCTGCTTCAGCTCTGCTTTTTCATTTAGCTCACTGAGCCTGTACTTTGTGCCACAGAAAAAAGTTAGATTGAAAGGTGTCTTATCTACACTAAATAGTGTCCAGAGTGATGACAGCCATGCATTGCCTCTAATCCTGTTTGGACTTTGGAAGGCTAACTGAATTAAGGTTTTCACTTTTTTTCATAGCGTAATATATCACAAATGGGGAAGGCAAGCACAACACTTCATTTTTCAATTGAGCTTGGCCCTTACAAGGAAAGGTATAGTACAACATACGGAGATTACATATGGAACATGTTAGGATAAGACATATCTATTGTTAGTGTAATCAGAATCACATTTCCTGTCTGATTCTTATTTTTGCAAAGGTTGGCCGGGGCCACCACTGAACACCACTAAACACTGCTACTTCTTGGACATTAAAGTATAATCATGCATGTGTTAACACTTTGCCAACATCCATGCAACTATGATTCTCAGCACTGCACTTTGGGAAAAGATTTTGTATAGACATAAGTATTGCTACTGGATTATATTAGTTCATTATATGAAAACTTCTTAATGTACTCTTATGAAATCCAGTGAACCAGGTGCTTTCCAGACACAAACATCTTTGGATAAATTTTAAAAATCTTCAGTTTTTTTACAATCCAAAAAACAATGTTGAGGTACAACTTCAGTATTACATCTATTACACATTCCTTCTTCTCTCATGTTATATTTCATTTTACTTTTTACTGGCATTTTCTCCAGCAATAAATGCCACAGAAAATCACCAGGTTCAACACATGACTTATATCTTTCATGTCTTTTCCTTGTTGCTTTCTTGTATTTAACCCCTTCCTTGTCCGAGCCCCCAGGATCAAGATAGTAGTTCTTTCATATCTTTTATACCATTATTTCTTTTTCATATATACTTCATTTATATCAGTTCGCAGTGTCTTTTTTTTCTTTCATATTCCTTATCTTCCAGACTTTTATTTCTCTTTACTTTTTCTGACTCCCACCCATCCTCATATCTTTATATTTTTTCAAATAGCAAATTTTCCTTTATTGTCTTTTTGCAGGACCTTTTTTAAGACCCAAAGCAAACTGTTTTTTAAGTTTTAAATTATAAACTATTCATTCCACTTTTGAATGGAATCAATCTTGTTTTCAAAAAAAAAAAAAGCCTAGCAATTCACTTTCCATACAGCTTGGAAACATTTACACTACATACAGAAATTACATTTCCTACAAAGTCTGTGTTTAACAGATATCCCCCCTACAATATATTCCACCAGTCTACCAGCTTCCCTATTTTTTAGAACTTCTCTCTATTGCTCTATTATTGTGTGCTCCTTCCCAAACCTAACTCCTAGAACATCAGTTTCATTATTTAGTAAAATACATTCCTGTCATTCTAACTTCTTCATATCCTTACTTTTTGATTTATTTTATTTGCTTTATCTATCTAGCTTGTCTTATCTTTTTTCCCACCGTCCACATCGCATCACAGATACACAAGATTTGTTTTATAAATTATCCTCACTGTTTTTCTTAATTTCTTTCCTATTTCATATTCTCTTCAAAATTTTGACATTTCCCATGATCAATGATGTCAAATGCTTTAACCACATCACACACTGTTACTTTTCCATCTCCTTCCTTCATAACTGTACACTCAACTACTTCTTTGGTCATCAGTAGCATTTAATTTACTCTTTTCTCTTTAAATCCATGCACCCCTTTATCCAGTCCTTCTTTCATAACACCCATCATTTCTATAGTCAGTATTTTCCAGTGTAATTGGTCTCCATTTTTTATTTCTTCCCTTTACACTTTTTTGCATATACATTTTATTACCACTTTACAAATCTCTACTTCTTTTATAACCTCCACCATTAATTTGTTCAGTAATTTCCAGAAACGAGATAATTTTCGATGTTCTTCATGTTCCACTGTTGCATTCATCATACTTGGGTTATCTGCCTGCAGGTAGCACTCAGTCGGCCCGAATACCAGAGTCTTGCAATTTTTGCGTCGGATGCTGTTACCTCTTCCATGATGTCAGGTTGTCAGGGGTATAAAACATACAGCCATACGCCATTACATCAGCTTTTCATGCCATGCGGAAGCCCGAAGCAGAAGCAGTTCACAAGTGCCGGTCGGCCGCTAACTGAAATTTTCGTTATATGAGTTTCAAACCTGAAGTCTTCTAAAGCTAAGTACCCTGTTGGGGATCCTTTTTTCTTGCTGTAACCGATGTCAGAAAAAGTTACCAATTGTCTTGCCTGTGGAAAGCAAATACCTCAAAGACATTTTCATTCTTACTGCATCACCTGTTTAGGCCCAGACAATGACGTTCCTCGCTGTCAGTTTTGTGCCTTGTTTAACAGCCGAACTATTCATCATCAGGCTATCTTTATCGCTACATTCTTTTGCTCTCACTCTCGTTCTTCATATTCCGAAATGGCTTTGATAAGCCATCTGACTACTGATCTTCCAAAAAAATGTAAGGATAAAGACAGAGACAGACCACATAGGTCCAAAACTGCCGAAAATGCTTCCGTTAAGCTAGTCGCCAGTCCGCCAGTACTCAGTGAGGCGCTTTCGCAGCCCCTGATACCCACTTCTACAGATTCACAGGCCTCTGCTGAGACCCATTCAGAGTCCAGTATGCCGGGCAATGCTTCTTCAACTATGGAACCTGCGGATGTCTCTACCTTGGTTGGGTCTGGAGCCACTGTGCAGGCACCGGCTTCTGAAGGTGTATTCCAACCTTCTGATGTTCGTATTAAACCATCTACTTAGTTTCTGATTAAAACTACTGAGTTTCTCAGGCCCAGAGTTTGCACTACACCTAGAAAACCGACAAAGAAAGTGCATGCTCAAGCTCCCAAACCACAGAAACAAATGCTTAGAATGGCTGAAGACCTTATAACTTTAATTAGGGGAAGCAAGCCCTTCCCCTCTAAAAGACAAAGGATTGATTTTCCTTCTGATTCTAGAGACCATGAGTCCTATGTCTCTGATCCCCTCTGATTACCAGGACATTCCCTTATCTACCTATGAGGATTCAGGTGCAGAGAATTCCATTCCCTCTGCCTCCCCTCCAGATGACTTTTCTCTTAGTGAAAGCTTACATACCTTAAGAGAGCATTTCCGCTGGGAATGCCAGGACTACCCACAGTCCAAAAAGAGACTCAGAATTTTTAGACTTGCCTCAGCACAGGCTTCTAGCTATACCCCTTGTCCTGGATATTGTAGATGATGTCTTCATGGAATCCAGTCTTACTCCTGATACTTTACCACCAGCTCCTAGAAAGCCTGACAGGTACTATAGAGTACCTGACTCACACAAATGCAACACATACTTCAATAAATCAGTGTGTCAAACAATCACAGCCCTTAAGGCCAAACACCATGCCTGATACACTAGTAATAGGTAACTCTATAGTCAGACACACTGATGTTCCGCTTACCAGGCTGAACAAGGAGAGGGTAACGGTGAGCTGCCTATCGGGAGCTAGGATCCACCACATAACACACACACTCAGTTCACTCCAAAGCAAGTACAAATATGACTCCGTCATTGTCCATGCCGGTGTGAATGACCTGAGACGTACCTCCCTGGACTACATGAAAAGAGACATAGAGGAGCTCTCTGATTATGTAGCCCAGGCTGGTATGACCCTGACCCTGAGCAGCATCTTGCCCTCACCAAGAATGATGCCACAATACAAAGACAAAATGATCAGCTTTAATAATTGGCTCAATTACTGGTGTCATTCTAGTGGGATCCAATGTCTGTCTGCTTGGGATGACATGCTGGACAAGCCACGCTGCTTCGCAAGGGACAGCTTGCATCTGTCACCACTGGGCTTCCGAATATTGGCTAAGGCTCTTGCCACCCCCATAGTGCCTTTTTTAGGCAAGGCTCAAAAGACAAACCCACCTCCTTAGAAAACAAAAATGGAAAAAAATTAAGGGTAATGCTGCTCAATGCCAGAAGTCTAAATCTCAAGATGCAGGCTCTCGAGGCACTCCTCAGTATGGAGAACATCAATGTCTGTGCAGTGACTGAGACCTGGTTCAAGGCTCTTGAGAGCACCCCAGCGCTACCAGGCTATACCTCATATCATGCTTTTCAGCCCCAAAACTCGGGCCAAACCAAAAAGGGAGGGGGAGTGTCCATATTCATCAAGGACACCCACACCTCCAGGTTAGTGGCAACACATGAAGCATCAGAAAACATCCAGGTGCACCTAACCATAGGCAAAACTGCTATACAACTGGTAGGATGTTACAGACCACCCTCCCAATCTCAGGAACCCCATTCAGCCTTCTTGAAGACATTGGAGGATATGCATGTCTCACCAAACACCATCATATTGGGAGACTTCAACTACCCTAACATAGACTGGGTGCATTATTCTAGCCCTAACACCCTAGCCCAAAGGTTCCTGGAATTCATAAATTCAAATGCAATGGAACAGCTAGTCACCTCTCCCACAAGGGGAGATAATATACTAGACCTAATCATCACAAACATGGGAACAAAGTGCACCACACCAGAAGTATACCCCTCACTAGTGAGATCTGACCACAAACTAATCACCCTGGATATACATATCCTACCTCCACCCCAACACAAAAGACTACAGTGAAAAACTTCTCAAAAGCCGACTTTACACTTCTTAAGACTGAGATGGTATCCTTTAAGCCCACTGGGCCAGTTGAAACCACATCCCACAATGCTGAATCCTTTACAAATGCTTTCTACAGACATCTCCAAGAATGCATGGATCATGCACCCCCAAATAAAACCAAGACCCTCTCCACCAAGGGCAGGCGTCCTGTCTGGTGGACCCCAGCCATAAACAAATTGTATAACAAAAGATGGAAGCTACTGCACGACAGAGCAAAATCCCATAAAGATAAGGCATCTCTGATCAGCACTAGTAGAAAGCTACGTTCTCTCATAAAAACATCCAAGGCCAACTTTGAGAGAAAAATCGCTATGGACACTAAAGATAACCACAAGGCCTTCTTCTGCTATGTTAGAAACCTGGGCGGAAACCCTCAGATATGCTCAGAGTTAGTTCACAATGACAGAAAATACACTGAACCCACAGATAATGCCAACATTCTGGCAGACAGGTTCAGTGCAAATTTCTCCCCTCCCTCACCCCCAAAAGAAGAAATACTTATCCCAGCTGAATGTAACCTCCCTATCATCTCAAGATGTCCAGGTGAGAACCGCCCTCAGCAAAGCTAAAAACACAGCATCAATGGGACCTGACGGTATCCGGGTTGCGTGCTACGTGAACTCCAAGAGGAGCTAAACCTGCACATAAAAACGCTATTTAACCTTAGCTTTACTACAGGATATGTACCTGAACACTGTTGTACGGCAACAGTGGTCCCAGGAGGCACCTCTACAGACCCTGGTAACTACCGCCCCATAAGCTTAACCAGCCTGGTCTGCAAAGCTATGGAAAGAATCATTATGGAACTCATAAACAGAGACATTGGGGACCTACAGACACTTGATCCCACCCAGTTCGGCTTTGTAAAGGGCAGATCCTGCCTTTTGAACCTGGTTGACTTTTTTGAAACAGTCACTAGAGCCATTGATGAGGGCAAAGCAGTCCATACAGCCTACCTGTGCTTGGCTAAAGCTTTCAACACAATACCCCACTCAGGCATCATAGACAAGCTCAACAGCTTAAATGTAAATCCATATGTCACAAGATGGGTTGCAAACTGGCTAAAGGATAGAACCCATAAAGTCAAAATCGTTGGAGCCATGTCAGACTCAAAGCCAGTCACAAGTGGTGTCCCACAGGGCTCTGTCCTGGGACCCCACTTGTGCGGCATTTATTTCTCAGATGTGAAAGCAAACTTGGGAGGGTTGTGGCTGACAAAGTTCGCAGATGACTGCAAACTAGGCGCCATAGTTGATACACCAGCTGACACATACATCCTACAGAAAGGCCTCACTGAAACGGACAACTGGTACCGGAGTCATGGCCTTAAACTAAATGCCAAAAAATGTATAGTCATCCCCTTTGGGAAAAACAAAGTACCCACAAATTATCACATAGACAGTAACCCACTGAGTACGGAAAAAATAATCAGAGACCTAGGGACCCAAGTTGATAATGACCTCTCATTTGACACCCACATTGCCAAAGTGGTTAGGAAGACTTTCTACCTTGCCCACCTTATCATGAAGGGATTCACATCCAGATCAAAGCAGGTCATTGTACCCCTATACTCCTCCCTTATCAGGCCCATGATTTAGTACAATGCCCATTTGGTATGTACCTCACCCGGCACTTGCAACAACTGAAGAGACCCCAAAAGTACCAAGGGTCAAGGGTCTCCAGTATGTCATGCTGCCAGACTAAAGAAACTCCAGCTCTATTCAGTAGCATACCGCCTACTCAGAGGTGATCTGTGCCTGACGTACAAGGCCATGTCCAATCAGGAATTGATGGACATGCTCCACCTCAAAAAATCCAAATCCATCAGAACCACGAGAGCTAAAGATTTAAACCTCAGCACAAATATGAATAGGACATGCTGGAGGAACAGATTCATAACTCAGAGGCTTCCCATACTCTGGAACAGAATCCCAGTTCATGTTAGGCAGAGCCCCTCACTGACTCTCTTCAAGAGAAATCTTGACGAGTGGATGGGAGATCGTAGGTTTACCCTGGGGGTCATCTCTGTGTCACCACTAGACAGAGGCACAGTAAACTAATTCTATTATATAAGGGGGTCTTCACTGTGTCACTACTAGACAGAAGCACAGTATTGTAAATCTATTCTGTACACTTTTGTACCATTACATGGGGTGACGAAAGCCACATCACTATGGCTAGGCTTATAAATGCCCCAGGGCAGATAGCCTAGTACTAAACTATGAAACTATGAAACTAAGAATCCCACTGTGGATCCAGAGACCATTTCCCAGGCACCTAAAGGTATTAAGGTTAATACAGCCAAAAATCCTACCCCTTTGGACAGGGATTCTAGAGCTTTAGACAGATGGGGTAAGAAGGTATATACCTCTGTAACTCTTGCCATAAGGGCTTTAAATTGCCAGTTTCACATGTTGAAGTACCAGCAGCATATTATGGAACTAATTAAATAGAAAATGTTGTTGCTTCCAGATTGTGCAGAAAATAAAGATTTACAAGAGTTAATGCATTCTGCAAACCAAGTTAGCAAACATACTTTGCAGTGTGGTTTTGATGCCCTAGAAGCATCTTGCAGGGCTGCTGTTACTGGGTCTGTACTGAGAAGGCATGCTTGGATGAAGGAACGAATCTTTCCAGACCATGTCAAAGCAAAATTACTAGATGCTCCATTAAACCAGGAATATTTGTTTGGCACAAAAGCAGAAGAAGTTCTTAAAAAGATGGAGGAAAAAGCTAAATCTATGCAAACTGTTAACATTTTTTTACAGGTGCAGCCACCTAGATTCAGTAGGCATTGGCCTTCAAAAAACTGGTCCTTTCCAGTCCCTCCGAGGCCTTCTCAGTCCAAACCCAGTGGCAACAGACCAGCAAGACTACAGTCTCAGGGTATGCAGAGATCTAAGCAACAGAGTGCTCCCACCTCAAAAACAGGAAAGTGGTAAGCCAATGTGGTACAATGCCCATTTGGTATGTACCTCACCCGGCACTTGCAACAACTGAAGAGACCCCAAAAGTACCTCACCAAGAGGATCAAGGGTCTCCAACATGTCATATGCTGCCAGACTAAAGAAACTCCAGCTCTATTCAGTAGCATACTGCCTACTCAGAGGTGATCTGTGCCTGACATACAAGGCCATGTCCAATTAGGAATTGATGGACATGCTCCACCTCAAAAAATCCAAATCCATCAGAACCACGAGAGCTAAAGATTTAAACCTCAGCACAAATATGAATAGGACATGCTGGAGGGACAGATTCATAACTCAGAGGCTTCCCATACTCTGGAACAGAATCCCAGTTCATGTTAGGCAGAGCCCCTCACTGACTCTATTCAATAGAAATCTTGACGAGTGGATGGGAGATCGTAGGTTTACCCCGGGGGTCATCTCTGTGTCACCACTAGACAGAGGCACAGTAAACTAATTCTATTATGTAAGGGGGTCTTCACTGTTTCACTACTAGGCAGAGGCACAGTACTGTAAATCTATTCTGTACACTTTTGTACCATTACATGGGGTGGCGAAAGCCACATCACTATGGCTATTCTTATAAATGCCCCAGGGCAGATAGCCTAGTACTAAACTGGGAAACTATGAAACTAAGAATCCCACTGTGGATCCAGAGACCATTTCCCAGGCACCTAAAGGTATTAAGGTTAATACAGCCAAAAATCCTACCCCTTTGGACAGGGATTCTAGAGCTTTAGACAGATGGGGTAAGAAGGTATATACCTATGTAACTCTTGCCATAAGGGCTTTAAATTGCCAGTTTCACATGTTGAAGTACCAGCAGCATATTATGGAACTAATTAAACAGAAAATGTTGTTGCTTCCAGATTGTGCAGGAAATAAAGATTTACAAGAGTTAATGCATTCTGCAAACCATGTTAGCAAACATACTTTGCAGTGTGGTTTTGATGCCCTAGAAGCATCTTGCAGGGCTGCTGTTACTGGGTCTGTACTGAGAAGGCATGCTTGGCTGAAGGAACAAATCTTTCCAGACCATGTCAAAGCAAAATTACTAGATGCTCCATTAAACCAGGAATATTTGTTTGGCACAAAAGCAGAAGAAGTTCTTAAAAAGATGGAGGAAAAAGCTAAATCTATGCAAACTGTTAACATTTTTTTACAGGTGCAGCCACCTAGATTCAGTAGGCATTGGCCTTCAAAAAACTGGTCCTTTCCAGTCCCTCCGAGGCCTTCTCAGTCCAAACCCAGTGGCAACAGACCAGCAAGACTACAGTCTCAGGGTATGCAGAGATCTAAGCAACGGAGTGCTCCCACCTCAAAAACAGGAAAGTGGTAAGCCACTCCCTTATGGAAAAAGTTCACTATGACTTGTCTATCATCCTTCCC
This sequence comes from Protopterus annectens, assembly GCF_019279795.1. Classification (NCBI taxonomy): domain Eukaryota; kingdom Metazoa; phylum Chordata; order Ceratodontiformes; family Protopteridae; genus Protopterus; species Protopterus annectens. The sequence continues at coordinate 607,319,683 of NC_056729.1, read as the reverse complement.
AGCCATGCCCAAGTAATTGCACCCCTAGAAGGAAAACTCGCCATGCATAAAATAAACTGGATGTCCATTACCCAAGACCAATGGGTCCTAAACATTGTATCCCAGGGATACAGATTATATCCTCCAAACCAGTGGGCAGAGGCTCAAAAGCAAGTACTTTTTCTTCTCAGTATCAGGGCTATTCAACCTGTTCCAATAGAGCAAAGGTGACAGGGTTTCTACTCCAGACTGTTCCCTGGTGCCCAGAAAAGAGATCTCATGGTGCCCTATTCTGGATCTGTTCATTCTCACCACCTTCCTGGTGGTCACAAAATTCAAAATGCTTACACTACAACAGCTGCTTCCTATGATAGCCAAGGACTCCTGGCTAGTCACCCTAGACTTAAAAGAAGTTTATCTGCACATCCCCATAAAGGAATCTTGCAGGAAATATCTACGTTTCAGGGCAGTCTCTATGCACTATCAGTTCTCTGCACTTCCCTTTGGCTTATCTACTGTGCCCAGGGTATTCACCAAGTGCCTGGCTCCAGCCATTGCATACTGCAGGCAGAGAAGTATTCCAATTTTCCCATACTTGGATGACTGCTTGATTCAGGCGGACAGTCAGGAATTGCTACTTCAGCACCTGGCATTTGTAAAGAGTCTTCTAACTTCTCTGGGGTACACCATTAATGAAAAGAAATCACATCTGGTGCCCAGCCAAAAGATTGTATTCCTGGGAGCAAACTTGAACACATCTTCCCAGATGGCATACCTTACTAAGAAGTTTCATTTGACAAACTACTTCAAACAAATGGCCACCAAAACCCAGCTACCTGCAAGAAAAATACTGCAAGCCCTAGGGTTCATGGCCTCATGCATTCTACTAATTCCATATGCAAGACTGCATATGAGGAAACTTCAGTGGTACTTAAAAAGTCTCTGGTGTCAACATTCTCAGGACTTGGAAACACTGATTCGTATCATTCCTTGTCGAAGGGCAGAGTTCCTTTGATGGGCAGAGGCTTGCAACCACAACAAGGGACTTGCTTTTATTCAACCCATCGCCTTCCAAACCCTGACAACAGACACATCAGACTATGCATGGTGGGATCACATGGCAGGCAAATGCATTCAAGGCAAATGAAACCCAGGATAAATTCACCTGCATATCAATCAAAAAGAAATGTTAGCTGTACAGAATGCTCTGACAGCCTTCAAATACCTTATCCTTCCAGGACAACTCTTGAGAAAGACAGACAACACCGCAGTTATGTGGTACACAAACAAGCAGGGGGAAACTCATTCCTACCCACTCTGCAGGTAAACCATGGCCCTGTGGAACACAGCCTTTAGCAACCAAGTGCACCTGCAAGCTCAATTCCTGCCAGGCAAACAAAATTCACTGGCAGACGACTTAAGCAGGAATCTAGTGGACCTACAAGATTGGGAACTGGAACCCAACTCAATCAAACTTCTAATCAACAGGTGGGGGACACCAGAGGTGGACCTTTTTGCCTCCCCCCAAAGCCATCCATTGAGAATATTTTGCACCTGAAATCCCCACAGCCATGGGAAAACCTCTCAATTTATGCCTTTTCCCCTCTGCCCCTCCACTCAAAATTACTGCTCAAGATCAAGCAGGACAGACCAAGGACAATCCTTATTGCAACAGACTGTCCACGCCAGCACTGGTAGCCACTCCTACGCAGTCTGACAGCAGTGCCACCCTGGCACCTATATCAGACACCCTCCCTGCTGTCCCAGCAGGGGCGACAGATTTGAATCTTCAGCAGCAAACACTGAACCTTGCAGCCTGGCTTATTCCCTGAACACACCACCAGCAACCCTCAGCAAACAGGTGCTGGACTTCATCCTTGAGGCCTAATGCTAGGAAATCCTATTCAGAAAAGTGGAAAAGATAATGTTCTTGGAGCCAGTCTTTAGGAAAGGACACAGCCATGCCTTCCTTACCTCAAATCCTAGATTACCTAGCAGAGCTGCTCCACAAAGGCCTATCCTTCTTTTCTATTAAGATTCATGCCTCAGCCATCTCAGCTCATTATAATACTGAGCCACCTCTCTTTTCTCACCCTCTGGTCAAACATTTCCTGAGTGGAGCTAACAATTTAAGTCCCCCAAGGAGAGCTCCCACCCCTCCCTGGGACCTTAACTTTGTACTAGAGAAGCTCATGCTTCGCCCTTTTGAACCTGCTGCTACAGCAGAGTTAAATTTTCAATGTTGGAAAACAGCCTTACTTCTAGCCATCACTTCAGCAAGAAGAGTATCTGAGCTACAGGCACTAATGGCTGTGGAACCCTTCAATATTTTCCATGCTGACAGGGTCTCCCTCAGGACTAACCCATCAATTATGCCCAAGGTGGTATCCAGTGTGGCTTTAAACCAATCCATCCGTTTATCAACCTTTTTCCCTAATCCTCAGAATAAAGGGGAGAGGATCCTGCACTCCTTGGATGTGCAGAGACAGCTCAGGTTCTACCTTGATAGGATCAAGCCTTTCAGAAAATCTGACCAGCTGCTAGTCAGCTTTGCTACAGGGGCAAAGGGCAATGCCATTTCAGAGCAAACCATTTCCAAATGGATAGCACACTGCTTCCATTTCTGCTACAAACACCATGGAAAACCTATCCCACAGGGGATCAGAACTCATTCCACTATGGCTACCTCAACTTCTACAGCATTTCTCAGGGGAGTCCCTACTAGGAACATCCTGGAAGCTGCAACCTGGAGTTCTGTAAACACCATCACCAAGCATTGCCACTTATCTGTCTTTTCTAAATCCAGAGCTGGATTTGCCACAGCAGTCTTACAAAGCCTGCTAGCCAGCCCTAATACCTCTTGACTGCCTCCACCCTTATTCAGTTTTGGGAATCAACCCGTGTGTGATGACTGCAACAGTGAAACACGAAGAACATAATAGAGTTGTGTACACTTACCATAAATGTAGATGTCCGAGTGTATTCACTGTTGCAGTCCTGGTTACCCACCCTCCAGCCCCCTGACCTTTCTCTTCTTTCTACCTATCCTCTTTTTGGCCATATCTTATGGCTATGGTATTTACTTTTTACTGTACGTGTTCCACACCATGTAATTGCTTCCTATTTTGGGGGCTTCTGACATCTGGGGCAAGAAAAACTGATGTAATGGCATCATCTGCATGTTTTATACCTCTGACTACCTGACATCATGGAAGAGGTGACAGCATCCGACACAGAAATCCAAAGACTCTGGTAATCGTGCTGACTGAGGGATACCTGCAGGCAGATAATCCAAGTGTAATGACTGCAACAGTGAATACAGTTGAACATCTACATTTATGGTAAGTGTACACAACCGTACTTTATCTGACATGTTTTTTTTTTTTTTTGTTAATAAAAAACTATTCCCTAATCCATTTGGACTGGTGAAGATTGTTCTTTATTTTCCTTTATAACATCATCTAACTCTTTCCTTTGAATTCTTGTTTTCATTTTTTTCTGCTACCTCTTTGAATATTCCTCACTTTCCATATACCCCTTCTTACATTTTTTCTGCATATATCCTTTACATACCTTTCAACTAGTAGTATAGATATAACTTCAGGTCTCCCCTGAAAAGTGGCTATTAGCCTACCAGGACTAACCCAGTGAAAAAATAAATAAATAAAACTATATTTATAATTTCTTTTTTATATTTTAATTATCCTTTTTCATCTTTCATTGCTCTCATTTTTCTTCCATTATATCTCAATGTCTTATCCAAAATGGGGAAAATTCCTTTTCTCATTTTCAAATATTATTTTTGCCTAAATATCATTTCGGTTTTTGTTATTATTTATTTATTTATTTGTTTTACATTTGATTTCTGAGTAATTGTCCGGCTGGGCTGGAAGCCCATTTTCAGCAAAGACGCAGGAAAAAAAATTCCGTACAATATCAATTTACAGTTATACAAAGAAAAATGGATTAAAATAACAATACACAGTTATACAGAGAAATAAATACAACAAAAACAGATAGTACCAATATGATGTAGAGCAAAAACATCATCTGGGAGTAGCATGTACCAATAAAATGTAACATTAAATGCAGACTACTCTGGAATAACATTTGGTGAAAACAAATATACACAGTGAATGAGATAAAGCAACATTTTCTCAAATGGACTGAACCATAATTAGTGGCAGAAAGAGAAAAGGATCTCTAGTCTGGGTTAGAGCACGGACAGAGCTAGTGACTGGAAAAGTATTGTCTGAGAGATTTCTTGAAAATGGAGGTGTTGTCAATATTAAGAATGATCTGAGGTAATAGGTTCCAAGACTTGGAAATTGTGTTGTAGTACAGTGATTTATATAATCTCTGATGCTAATCATATTGATCACTGTTGCAGTAGCCTTAGCTATATGGTTTATACCCTTCCTAGGATATAATAGTTAGCCAGCTTCCAAAGATTCAGGGCACCATCCACATACCTAAAACATCAGCCAGTTTGAGCAGAACTGACTGAAATGACAAATATGGACACCAGGCCCTTCAGAGCTCTCTTGCTGTCAAAGAGTACACTCCTCTGAGGCTTTTGAAGATCAGCTGTTGGCTTGTGGTGTTTCTTTTCTTGGACGATAAATTCTATTTTGGGGAAAAAAATATGTGTATATATATATATATATATATATAAAACACAAATAATGCAAATATGTCACTATAAAGACACTAATATCTACCAACTGACCCCTGACCCTCCTAACCTAACTAATCACCATCATCGCTCACCTGACCACCTGACCCCCCACCTTAACCCTAACTCACTTAAACCGCCTTGCATACATATTACTATTGCATGCATACACTCCCTTCCTGCTACGCCACCTCCTCTAAAACCTTCCCAAACCCTACCGGATAACGATACCCCACACACACACCACCGGACCTATGACAAAGCCACACACCCGTCACAGCTAAAAGTTGCAATTTCAAGTTTTGTATTTTTTTTGTATTTTTTTTTTTTTGACTTTTTTATTTTCATTTTCGAGATTTTTTGCATTTTTTTCAGTTAGTTTTGTGGAACCTATATATATATATATATATATATATATATATATATATATATATATATATATATATATATGTGTGTGTGTGTGTGTGTGTGTGTGTGTGTGTTATTTTAAAGCTAGGAATTTGTGTTTTAGTGGACTGTCACAACACTGTAAAATACCTTTAAACAAGAGTGCTCTTTTTCCCTGTTAGCTTAAAAGTTGTTTAATATAATTGAAAACCATTTTTTTTCTGTGGGGCAATTGGGTTTGTTAAAGAATACAAGGCATAAGTAAAATGTCCTATGCAGACTGCCTCAAGGACCTATTCCTGTATTCTCTCTCCTACAGGCTTTTGAGGGGAGATCTATGTCTGGCATGCAGGGCATTGTCAGACCCCACTCTGATGGACCTCCTACATATCCACATAATAAACAGCACTAGAATTACCCGTTATAAAGAATTACATCTAGCTTACCCTCTAAATAGGATGTACTAGAGAGATAGTTATGTACCCCAGAGACTACCCCTTCTATGGAACAGGCTCCCCATCCATGTGAAGCAGAATTCCTCCCTAACCCAATTCAACTGCAACTTACACAATTGAATGGGAAACCAGAAATTCAGCCCTGGTTTGGCACCTATCTCTCTAATGGACACAGGTAACCTGTAAATGGTTCATCTCCCAGGCCCATGCTTACACTTATCAAGGGTATCAGAACTTGTCAGAAATTTGGGATTCGTGCCTATGTTTAAAACAGCCCTTGTGGTCATTACCCTAGTAAACACCTATGAACCTATGAAAAAGTGACTTTTAAAGACTTTTAAGTTTTACCAGCTTTTACTGTTTCCCTCTGAAAAAGGCATCATTTTAGTCTTGACTATGGAGCAAACTGTCATTCTCATGGTTGATCCTTCCTCCAGCCAGAAAAAGAAAATTTGAGCAAACAGCCTTTGCCTCCACAGCAGGCTAGTAATTTACCTCAGTCACAGGTGGGTGATTGTGCTGTGCCTAATAGTTGGACCTCAGACCATTCATCTTTTACTTTGGATCCCACTTATGTAGCACGTACACTATACACTGGGGGTTAACCAAATCCTCTGCATGTATCTGGGTCCCCTGAGTAGGCAAGGAACTCTTGTTGGTCCTTGGAGAGGGAGCAGGAAAGGCTTCCCTGTTTTGTTAGAATGTTGTGCCCATCCCTGGGGAAGCTACTGTGTCATTAAAAACAATATTGGTCCCATTTTTTTTTCAGTCAAAAAGAAACAGAAAATTAAACCTGTATCTACTCCTCCTCAAATTTCTTTAGACAGGAGTAATTTATTGGGTATGACTCAGGGTTTAATTATGGGTATTGATCCTTCTTGTAACATAGTTTCTGGAGGGATATGTCTTTTCCTGAAGAGATTCAAGATTCTGAATATGGACAAGAAGATGAAGAGATAGATAAAAAAAATAAATAAATAAAATAAATTAAAATAAAGAAAATCTCAAAACCAAGGACAGTCCATTAAGTCAGAATGACTATTTATGGTACCTTGTCCCCCACCTACACTGGAAGCCCTGTTTCTCTTCCAGGAAGTATGAATATCCACTTTTCTTTTTGGCAACAGAAAATTTCAGACAGACGGGTTCTGAAGTTTATTCATCAAGGCTACAGATGGCAGTGGGAAGAAATTCCTCCTTTAACATTAGGTAATTTCTCATCCTCCAGACCAGACTCTATTTCCACCTGTCCTTTATCACATACTGTCCCAGTATGTGATAAAACCACTTCCTCCCTCTCTGTTGGGGAAAGGTCTTTATTCAAAGATGTTTTTTGTGCCAAAGAAGGAAAATGCTTGGCAATCAGTTCTGGTTCTTTCTTTTCTAAACCCATTTGTGATAGTGCCCAAATTCAAAATAATATAACTTCACAACCTATTACTTTTTCTTCCTCATTCAAGTTTCCTGGTAACACTGATTTTAAAAGATGCTTATCATCATATCTCTTTTCATCCAGGCTTCAGCAGTTTTTAAGGTTTTGTATGTCTGGATCACATTACCAGTTCACTGCCTTACCCTTTGTAATATGCACTGCACTGAGAATGTTCACAAAGTATCTAACTCCAGCTATATAGTTCATTGCTGACTACAGGGTATCTACATTTTCCATATTTATACAACTTGCTTATCTTTTCAGAGTCCTTTTCCAAGTGTCAGGAATCTTTCATGAGACATCTCTTACACAAGTTAGGTGGGATTTCAAGAGAGCATTCAAAAGTCTTACTTGGACTCCTTTCCTCCGGGTTGTGTTTCTGAGGTGCCAGCTATACACCTCAATTCAAAGAGCTTTACTTCCACAGAAAAATAGTTCTTCATCTAGATCTGTTTCTATGGTTTGCCTCTCAAACTTTGGTCACTGTGAGCGGAATACCTCAAAATTTTGGGTCTCATGTTATCTGTGAGTTTTAAGATGCCACTGGCAAGACTCCACATCAGAAAATTACAATGGTATCTGGAGTCTCTTTGTTTCCAGCACCATCAGCCTTGGTCTTTTAAAATCCCAGTGACAAGGTTTGTCAGCAGATAAACTACTTGATGGACACAGCAAACATTAATAAATCTGAGTTGTCCTTCTTCCAGCCTGTTCCAAATCAGTTAGTCACCACAGACACCTCAGACTTTGCATGGGGGCAGTTTTAGGAGGGAAAAAGTTAAGGTGTGTGGGACACCTAGGAAAGATGCAAATGCATAAATACAATAGAGATGCTTGACCTTATCAAGGAACTCAACTCTCAAATCATCTTTAGTCTCCAGAACTTCTTCAAGTTGTTACAGAAAATACCATAGTGATGTGGTGCATCAACAACCGGGGGGGGGGGCCCAAGTTGTACCCCCTTTGTAGACTAGCCATGTTAATGTAGGATATAGTTTGACAGCACAATCTCACTATACAGTCATCCTATGTTCCATCAGAGCAAAACTGAATGGCAAACAAGCTAAGAAGGACAAGGACAGACCCTCATGAATGGAAACTAGGTTGGGGGTCATCCAAGATTTGATCCATCTGTAGGGAGTTCCTCAAGTAGACCTATTTGCCTGCTCTCTGAACAATCAGTTGAAAAAAATCTCCTCCAAGACTCTATTCAAGAATGCCTTGAAGATTAATGGCTTTCCTTTTCCATGGATAGGAATGTTCTTGCATGCTTTTCCATCCTTTCTACTGATATCCGGGGTGAAGGAGTCCCCCAAGATCATTGTGGTGACTATTGTAATGACTCCCTTCTGGCCCAGGCTTTTTCCTTCTTTTGAAAACAGCTAGGGGCAATTACTACAAGCTTCCTCATAACCTGGATCTACTCAAGAACAGGGATGTTTGATACACCCCAACCATAATAAACTTCAATTGACTGCCTGGATAATATGGTCTTAATTCCCTTTAGGCACCTATTTACTGAGGATGTGCAGCAGGTGCTAATGGAGAAAAGGAAGCCTGCTACTAGAAAATCATATAATTAGTAAACGGAAAAGATTTTCTAGTTGGTGGCAACAACATAACCAGCACCCATTCAGAACTAGTTGTTCTTTGGTTTGACAATATTTGTTGAGTTATTAAGGCCTTTCTTACTCCTCCACCAATGTTCATTTATCAGCCACTTGAGCACATCTACCCATGGTTCACTCTCTTTCAATGCATTTTCATTTCAAATTTTTTTTTAGAAACGAGTTTGGAATTAGAGACCACCAAGAAAACCAGTGTCTCATTCCTGGGATTTTAATTTTGTGTTAAGGAAGCTAACTTTTTCTCCATTTGAACCACCTTACCTGGCTGACTTGAAGTTCTTAACATGGAAAACAGTTTATTTATTTATTTATTTTTTTGTTTAATATTTGTTTACCGGGAAAGTCCAACTTGGAACAAGCCAATTTTCAGCAGAAGCCCGGGTAGAAACACTCCAGATGCATGTCTTTGTAATGTGGGAGGAAACTGCAGCACATGGAGGAAACCCAACACAAATGCAGGGAGACCATGCAGACTCCACACAGGAGGTACCCCAGACAAGAATTGAAACATATAACCTTTTGCTGTGAGGTGACAATGTTAGTCACTGCAGCACTACACCATCCAAGTTTTACTGATTTCACTGACATCTGCAAGAAGGGTATCTCAGCTGCAGGCTCTTAAGGTGAGTCAGCCCTATCTCACTTTCCACAGAGACAGAGGTTCTTTGAGAATAAATCCTTCTTTTATGCTTAAAGGGGTGTCTATGTTTACTTTAAGCCAAACTATCCATCTCCCCATTTTCTTTCCTGGATGTAAAATAAGGGAGAAAGGATACTCCATACCTTGGATGTCCATAGACAACTCAAGTACTGTCTAGCCAGAACTAAATCTTTCAAATCTTTAAATCAATTTCTCATTTCTTGTGAAGAAAAAAAAAAAGGGACAAACTGTGCTAAAACAGACTTTTTCTCAGGCAGGATTGTCACTCTACTAGAGCCTTGGTTTCATCTATGCCTTTTTGGAAAGGGTTAGATTCTAGACATATTGTAGAAGCTGCAACTAGCTCCTCTGTGTATATTTTAACAAAGCACCATAAGGCTAATTCCTTATCTAGGTCTAGATCAAGCTTGGTTGGAACCATTCTTCAGGGGCTCCTGGACTCTTCTCCTTCAAGCTCCCAAGTGTAGTAAGCTAAGTTACTCTACCCATATAGCTAAAATTACTGTACCAGTGATCAATGTGATGAACATAGCACAGCTGTGTAAATAAACTTACCATAACAACAGATGTTCAACTGATCAATGTTGCAATAGTCACTCCTTCCATCCCTCCATCCCCTTGTTTATTTATTTATTTTTTTTGGTTTGTTGTTTATGCCATAGTTTAGACATTTATTTTTATTCCTAGCATTGTCCTTTCTGGGCTCAGCCTCGCTCTCTCTGTTGGCAAGAAAGCTCTGAAGGGCTTGGCATCTAAACCTGTTTTTTCTAGTCAGCTCAGCTTGAGCTGACTGACACTTTGGGCTTGTCTTATGTGCTCTGAAGCTTTCCTATGCAGGGTATAACCATATAGCTAAGGCTACTGTAGCAGTGATCATTTGAACATCTACTGTTATGGCAAGTATATTTATACACTCATACTTTCTTCTTCTTCAAGACTTTTGTCTGCTTTCTCCAATATTCTTTCACAAATTTCTTTTAACCTATGGTATGTTAGCTTTTCATACTTCCATTGCTACCAATATATTTTAAATAGATTTTTAAAACTTAAAAAAAAAACTTTTGTATTGAATTTTATAATAAATTGAAATAATATCACATAATTTAAATCAAATACAACAAATTACAAAACACAATAACAACCATATACAGAGTCCATAACAAACACTGATGTTGAATAATAACGTGAATACTTTTCTAATAAATCTTTGAGTTTCTGCCAAGATATCTTATGGGTAACGTGTGTAATTCTGAAATGTAGAGTTTACAATTCGTTATTAGCTACTGACAATGCTAGACATGTAAACTCAGAAAAAGAGATGGCATTTCTACTTTTCAAATTAGATGTGATAACCTTTCTGGTAATAGTAAAAAAAAAACAAAGGAAGCGCTTGTGTTTTAGAGACAAGTCCTGGAATGGAAACATTAAATAAAATCAAAAAATCTTTATGTTACAGTTCTCTGACCACAAAGCTTTAGTAAAATTTTTAAATTCTTCCAATAGGATATTACCCTTTGACATTTCAGGATGATATGTTCCAATCTGTATCCAACTTAACGTTACACCTTCAACATCTTTTATTTTCCTTTTTATAGAAAAGTGCTATTTTGCATGGTGTTAAAAAGCTTCTATGTAGAAACTTCCAAATAAATATTTTCCAGTACATAGATGATATAGAGTTATTTACTGATCAGCCTCTGAAAAAGTTTATTTATTTCTGTAGAATAATCCAAATGAGAGGCATCTAGTGTATTAAATTTGGCTCTTAAAATCTTGTAAATTGTTGACAGATAAGATTTATTTTTAAATTAATTTGCATTAATTTTAAAGACAAAATTCAACATTTTGGGAATAGATTTAATACTCATTGGTAATGATATTTTCAATGTGTTACTTAAGAATTCTTTCAGCACCTATATATCAAACCAACTAGTATTATTCATATTTATTTATTTGTATTTATTTATTTGACAGGTTAGTCTGAGTGGGCAAGAAACCCTTTTTCAGCAGGGATCTGAGGAGAAAAGCTCCAAACATATAAAACATCAAATCCAGAAAAAGAAGTGAATTCTGTTAAAGAACGCTCAGCAAAACAAAAAAACAATGTAAATATTGGAAGAGTGTTGCACCACAGGTGTTAGTATTTCATCTGAGTATTCAAAACTTGCTAAACAACCAAAATGGTGAAAAGACAGCTTCAAAACAACAGCTTCCATAACAGGCGTTTACCATGTTGAATCCACAATATATGAAATATAGAGCTATGCTGTTGTGTAATTCCACAGCTTTAAAACATGTGGATGTCATAAAAACAGAAAAAAACAAACATAAAAGTGAAGGACCCTTCTGATGTAAACAATGGACAAGCGCTTTCAGCTTTTTCAAGCCTTCTTCAGATCCAAGTAGGTAAGCTGGGTTCAGTGTTTAAAAGTTGGTATCATCCAATGAAACAACCTCAGTGAATGATGAATGTTAACCAATCAAGTTAGTCCATTGGTACACACCTCCATAGCTTGAAGTTAAAACTCTTTATTTAAAACTCTTTGTTTAAAACAACATGACAGTGTGACATTTCTAAGACAGACTCAGACATATTTTAAAAAGGAATATTAGTAAAATATTTTCAGTAGGTTCTAGTTAAAAGAACAAGCTCTGCATAAAAGCCAAGATTTGAGAGAAAAAGGTGAAAAATAAAAATAAAAATAAAGATGGTCATTTAGGTTTTATTTCATTTCAACAGTTTCTTTGGGACATCAGAGCCTAAGTCAGTATACCTAAGGTTTCTGGCAATGAAAACAGGTCATAAGTGAGCACAGCTCACTGCCAAGGTTTTCCATTAAGGCCAGGGGGGTTATCTGCCCTCAGCTCCATTATCCATTTGGTTTCCTGTCTCTCAGTCATATTGGTCAGGTCTCCTTCTCTGGAAGTAAAATGTATCTTTGAAATGACCATGAAAACAAAGCTATGTCCCTCATGCTCACGTAAATGAAGGAAAAGAGAATGTGTTTCCTTTCTGTTATATATATCAGATTGATGTTTGATAATTCTTTCCTTCAGCTTCATATTAGTTTTTCCAACATAAAATTCTGTGCAGGAAGTGCAGGTAGCTGTGTAAACAATATTGCTGGTTAAGCAATTAGCTAATCCATGAAAAACAAATGTATGTTTAGTAACCGGATGCATAAATGTGTTGCGACAATTGATTACATTGCAGACCTTGCAGAAGCCACATTTCTTTATTCCTGATGAATTATTATGTATGTAGTTGTTACATATCCCATCATTTGAGCATAAAATCCTTTTGAGATTCTTTTTATTTTTGAAAAGGAAACTTGGGTTATCTCCAGGAATCTCTTTTAGCTTTTTATCCGAAGTTAGAATTGGCCAGAACTTTCTGATCACCTAGCATACGTTATCATGGTCCATAGTGTAAGTCAAATTGACCCTTAAGTTAGATGTTCTTTTAGGTATAGCTAGGGATGGTGTACTTTTGCCTTTTCTGACCTTAGATGAATAAAAAGGTTTGTCTTTTCCTTTACATATGTCATTAATTCTGGTCTTGTTTAGTTCTAAACTTCTCTTTCCATAGCCTCGTTGGCTGACATTATTAATAAGCCTCTCTTCTTCCTGGAGAAAGGTTGCCTCTTCTGTAAATAGCTTTAAAATCCTTGCAATTTGATTTTCAACAATGTTAGAGAAAATATGCCTAGGATGCACACTGGAAAAATGGAGCATGTGGTTTCGCCACATATCTTTCCTATAGAGGCAAGTTTCTATTCCCTTCCCCGGATCAAGAGATAATCTCACATCCAGAAAGTCAATCATCTCTCTAGATGTTTTTACATCAAATTTCAGGAAAGTAGTGGTCTGTGACAGGAAGTTAACAAAGCTTCTTAAATCTTCTTCTTTGCCCTTCCATACAATGAAGGTATCATCCACAAACCAATTGTACAGAATTATCTGGTCATTCCAAATGTTATTAGCATCCTTGGACCAAGCCCTCTCCCAGTTGGCTAAAACCAAGTTTGCATAACTATTGGCACAGGGCGTGCCCATGGCAACCCCCCATCTCTGCCAATAGTAGCTGTTGTCATAGGTAAACACATTGTACTTCAAAACGATTTCCAAAAGATCACATATCAAATGTGATTCTACCTTCTCTTCAGTTAGAAATTCTCTTACTGCTTCAATGCCATAATTATTTGGCATGGAAGTGAATAAACTATTCGGTTACCAATAGCAGACTCTCAAGATAATCACGATGTTCTAGAGCTATATACAGATGTTGTAGAAACTCAGCTGTATCTTTAATCACAGTGGAGGCCCTAGGTAGCATCTTTTTAGTTCTTGTTCAATAAACATAAAAATAGATTCCGTCAACCATCATCTACCAGCCACAATTGGTCTTAAAGGTGGGTGTTTAAGATCTTTATGAATTTTTGATAATCCACTGATAGTTGGTACGGTGGGGTGCTCAGTGATGAAAAGATCATGCAAATACTCATTAATCTCTCATTACAATAGCATGTCATAAAGAACCTGCTGGATCTTCCATTTCATAATATTTAGTTCATTCTTACTAGTCAAGGAATAGGCCTTTCGATCACTTAATAATTCTTTCATCCATTGGACATACATTATTGCATCCATTACCACTATGGCTCCTCCTTTGTCAGCAGGTTTAACCACAATATCATTCCTTTCTTTAAGCTCTTTAAGTGCCTGATTTTCTTCTTTGGTTAGATTGAAAAACTGTTTCCTTTTTTGAGACATTCTTGTTCTCATTAACTCCTCTTCACAGGCATGAATAAAAGAATTCACAGCTGGGTGGTTGAGGGGAACAAATGTGCTTGGTTTATTGAGCATAGTATTACTTTTAATGGGACATTTATCATTTCCATCACAAAAATATACTTCAAAGTAAGATTCCTTCCAAACATTCTAAGGTCCAGTGCAAATTCATCATGTGTAGATTTGGTTGCAGGAATAAAGCTGAGACCTTTCTCTAATAGATCCATCTGAGAGTGAGTGAGCTGAATGTTCGAAATATAAACCACTGAATAATTTATTGTGTTACTTTCCTTTTCTTTCTCTCTCTGCTTACAGATCTCCCTGTTCATGAGACTTTGTTCATCATTAAAAAAGGGAGCTGCTCTGTGATGGTAATATGTTGTGCTCCTCTCTTAGGTATTGTTCCTAGTGGATGACCATTGATACCAGTACTATTAAAATGACTGGTATTATTGACATTAATAATTGCATCTGAGTCATGTTCTTGTTCGATAACACACGCATTTTCAGTGGTGACAATACTTCCATTTGGGACTGTTCTCACTATAGGCTCTTGTTTGTCCATGTAATGAACTTGTGCACTAACCAAAAGATCTCGAGATCTATGGTTATTATTATTGGTGTGCAGAGTTGTACCTCTCTGCTCAGGATTTCTATCTTCTTTCCGTGGATGCTCATTGAAGTTTCTGACTTTAGGCCATTCAAATAAATGGCCTTTCTGTATATAATTAAAGTCTGTCATTAATTTCTGACTTTTAATGCCTTTTAGCTTAACTTCATATGCTGTTAGCTTATCCTGTAAATTCTCCAATTTCATGAAGTTATTATCAGACAAATTCATACTTTCAAATTATTTTTGTTTCTCCTCTATCAAGATGCTCATTTCTTCTTCTTGAGGCTTGAAGAAGTCAACCAGCAGTTTCATATAACTGAAACTTGTCTGTATATTAATTGCTTGCCATTTGGCTATAAGCTCAGCATAGATGTTTCCATAACTGGGCATACATCTAACCCTGAGACCTCTAGGAATAACCTGATGATGTAGACAGGCTTCCATATGGAAATGTTGCCATTGTAATCTCTTTAGCTTAAAGGCCGCATTTTCAACTGTTTTAAAAATAGACTCAAAGTTTAGATCAACCTTTTCAGTTTCCACAACTGAAAACTCAGTTGTTGCAAGATTCAACTGAATCAGCGGATTAATCGTGCCAGACATAAAGCCTGTCACTAACTTCTTTCTTTCCATGTCAATTAAATCTAGAGACACTGCATGGAAAAGGCAGTAAAAAAGAAGTGACTCAATACAAACTGCTGTTACAAACTGTGTGCGGAATACACAGCAAACAAAAATCAAATCCAGAAAAGAAGTGAATTCCACTAAAGAATGCTCAGCAGAACAAAAAACAATGCGAATATTGGAAGAGCATTGCACCACAGGTGTTAGTATTTCATCTGAGTATTCAAACATCGATCTGATACGTAACAGAAAGGAAACAAATTCTGTTTTCCTTCATTTACGTGAGCATGAGGGACATATCTTTGTTTTCATGGTCATTTCAAAGATATATTTTACTTCCAGAGAAGGAGACCTGACCAATCTGACTGAGAGACAGGAAGCCAAATGGATAATGCGACTGAGGGCAGATAACCCCCCTGGCCTTAATGGCTGTGTTCCCTTAAAACCTTTTCTTAAAAATAGACGAGCAATGAGCTATGCCCACTTATGACCTGTTTTCATTGCCAAAAACCTTAGGTATACTGACTTAGGCTCTGATGTCCCAAAGAAACTGTTGAAATGAAATAAAAAGAAGCGCCCCAAATGACCATCTTTATTTTTATTTTTATTTTCACCTTTTTCTCTCAAATCTTGGCTTTTATGCAGAGCTTGTTCTTTTAACTAGAACCTACTGAAAAGATTTTACTAATATTCCTTCTGAAAATATGTCTGAGTCTGTCTTAGAAACGTCAAACTGTCATGTTGTTTTAAACAAAGAGTTTTAAATAAAGAGTTTTAACTTCAAGCTATGGAGGTGTGTACCAATGGACTAACTTGATTGGTTAACATTCATCATTCACTGAGGTTGTTTCATTGGATGATACCAACTTTTAAACACTGAACCCAGCTTACCTACTTGAATCTAAAGAAGGCTTGAAAAAGCTGAAAGTGCTTGTCCATTGTTTACATCAGAAGGGTTCTTTACTTTTCTGTTCATTTTTTCTGTTTTTATGACATTCACATGTTTTAAAGCTGTGGAATTACAACGCCACTTGACTTTTACAACAGCAAAGCTCTATATTTCATATATTGTGGATTCAACATGGTAAAAGCCTGTTATTGAAGCTGTTTTTTCACCATTTTGGTTGTTTAGCAAGTTTTGAATACTCAAATGAAATACTAACACATGTGGTGCAACGCTCTTCCAATATTAACATATAAAACATAAGAATTATACAAATACCGAGCTTGACTAATAATGGAAATACAATAGCAAATCAAGACTTATTGACAAGTCAGTTTGGAGTAGGGACAGGTCCATGTATTGAGCATGTAGTTTTTTAGCATTTTTTTGAAACTGAGACTGTTAGTGATATTATATTTGTCAAAGAGTTTTCCTATAATACTTTAGTTTCATCTAGAAATTGGTACCAGAATTTTAAATTATTTTTTCCAAGATAGATATTATATTTATGTTAAAAGATTCCAAGCATCCAGTCATACAAGCTATACGAAATTTCAGAAATAATAATTAAGTAGATAGTTACTAGTCATTATAATTTTAAAAATTTCCAAAATGTGCTTAATACTAAAAGTACAAACATTTATGCTTTTATTATCCATACAGTAACATTTCAAAACCCAACAAACAGTATTTATATTTAAGGTAGGATTATAATTTATTTCAGTTTCCATATTTAATGTAAGAATTACTTCATGCAAGGATTTCCTGTTTAAATAAAATTCTGAATTAAACCAAAGACTAATAATATTTAAGATGGTAGATTTAATATTTAAATCAATATTTGGAAATCCTGTCCCATTGTCTTCTTAGCATCTTACATGACATTCATATGATATTCTTGTTTTTTGAGGAAACCACAGAAATTTTAATAGTATGGAGTTTAATTTTTTAATGATTTTTTTAGATGGAGATATTAGTAACAACTGAACAAGGTATGATATTTTGGTAGGACTATAATTTTTATTAATATGTTATTCTCCAGAGAGAAGAACATTTTCCCCCAGCTTTCAAGTAGTTTTGCAATATTATTAGTTAATTATAGGTTCATAGGTAGGTACTGGGCTATCTGCCCGAAGGCATATATTAGCCCAGCCACATTGTGCGGTATTCACCGCCCCTTTGGTTAGTTCCCTAGGCCCTAGATCTAGCAGCTAGTACCCTTGGCCACTATCTAGTAGAGCTGTTGGTATGATCCCTGGTGTGAACTTTCTGTTACCAATCCACTCATCAAGGTTCCTCTTGAAGAGTGATAGTGAGGGGCTCTGTCTTATGTAGATCGGGACCTTGTTCCATAGCAAGGGAAGTCTTTGCAAAGGGAATCTATCCCTCCAGCATGTTCTATTCATTGTTGTGCTGAGGTTTATCTCCTTAGAGCGTGTAGCTCAAGTAGATTTTGTTTTGTTAAGATGGAGCATGTTCAGCAGTTCTGGGTTGGACATGGCTCTGTATGTTAGACAGAGATCACCTCTGAGAAGGCGGTATGCAACAGAGAAAAGCCTTAGTTTTTTCAATCGTACTGCATAGGGCAACTGTTTGAGGCCAGTAATCCTCTTAGTGAGGTACCTCTGTGGTCTCTCCAGCTGCTGGAGATGCCTAGCCAGGCACATTCCAATTGGTGCATTGTACTCAATAATGGGTCTGATGAGGGAAGAGTAGAGAGGCACCACTACATCCATAGATCTTGATGTGAACCCTTTCATGATCAGATGGGTCACATAGAAGGATTTTCTAACCACCTTGGCAACATGGATATCAAAGGAAAGCTGACTATCTACTTGGGTAACTAGATAGTCAGGGGTTACCTCCTATGTGGTAGTTCGTGGGTACTCTGTTTTTTCCAAAGGGGATTACTACGCATTTTTTAGCATTTAGCTTGAGACCGTGGCTTTGACACCATGCATCAGTCTCATTAAGGCCCTTCTGGAGGATATCCATGTCATCCAGAGACTCTATTATAGCACCCAGTTTGCAGTAGTCTGCAAACTTGGTCAGCCACAGCCCTTTAGTGCTTGCCTGTACTTCTGAGAAATATATGCGAAAGAGGAGGGGTCCCAGGACAAAGCCCTGAGGCACACCGCTCGTTACTGGTCTGGATTCGGACATAGATCCCACTACTCTTACTTTGTGGGATCTGTCTGAGAGCCATTTTGCGATCCATCTTGTGACGTAAGGGTTTATGCCCAGGTTGGTGAGTTTATCAATAATACCCGAATAGGGAATGGTGTCAAATGCTTTAGTAAGGTCAAGGTAAGCTATGTGTACCTCCTTTCCCTTATCTATAGCCTGAGTAACTATCTGAAAGAAGTCCACCAGGTCCAGGAGGCATGATCTTCCCTTGGCAAAGCCGAACTGTGTGGGGTCAAGTGTTTGGAGGTTCCCAATCTCTCAATTTATGAGTTCCATAATGATTCGCTCCATTGCCTTACAGATCAGACTGGTCAGGCTTATTGGTCGGTAGTTACCAGGGTCTGTTGTGGGCCTACCCTTGTGCAGCAGAACCACCATTGCTGTGCGCCTATCTATGGGCACATATCCTGTCGAGAGGCTGAGACTGAACAGGGTATTCAGATGCGGGGTTAATTCATTTTGGAGCTCGCGTATGACACAGCCATTTAGGCTTTTGACATAACCATAGAAGGCCTTATGGTTATCCTTGGCATTCTTGGCAACCTTCTTTTTGAAATTGGCTTTAGTTGACTTAATGAGGGCCCTCAATTTCTTACTAATGCTGATCAGGGATGCTTTTTCTACTTGAGATTTGGCCTTTTTTTGTATAAGTCTCCTCCTTTTATTGTATAGTATGCTTATGGCCGGGGTCCACCAGACTGGTTTCTTCTTGCTTGAGGAAGGAGTCTTTGTTTTATTTGGGATAGCACGGTCCATGCAATCCTGAAGATGTATATAAAGTGCCTTGGTGTAAGATTCTGCATCCTGGATATCATTATCCTTCTGCAAGGGGATAGTGAAGCTTACTACTTCTGACACAAGTAGTTTGAAGTTTGCTTTGGAAAGGTTTTTTACAATGGTTTCTTTGACTGGGGAAGGTGGAGGGGTGAGGACATCCAGGGTTATCAGTTTGTGGTCTGATCTGACCAGAGAGGGAGTGATAACGGGTGTGGTACAATGGCCGCCATATTTGTGATGATTAAATCCAATATGTCGTCCCCTCTAGTGGGAGAACATACCAGTTGTTCAAGGGCATTTGAATTTATAAATTCTATGAACTTCTGGGCATAGGAGTTAGAACTTTGGTAGTTCACCCAATCTATACCAGGGTAGTTGAAATCACCCAAAATTATGGTGTTGGGTAGGACCTTTATATTTTCCAATGCCTCAAGAAATGCTGAGTGAGCATCTTGGGACATGGTGGGCGATCTATTCTTTATAAATTAATGATATTGTTTCCCTCCAACTAGTTTAAATAGTTTAGCTGCCTATTTCTCCATCTAACTTGTTTGTAGTTTTCTAATTATGCAGTAACTTTTTTATTTATTAACATTGTTTCTGTTTTATTATGAATAAAGTTCAGTGCCGAAATTTTCTCAAAATATTTTATTGATTTAATAATATTCTCTAGTGATTTTTCAATGGCACTAGAAGTTCGTAAAATATCATCTGCAAATAATTCAATCATTGAATTATACTTATAATTGATAGAGAAACCCTATATTTGATTTTTATTTCTAATATATGTTGCAAAGGGTTCTATCGCCAAAACAATAATGGAGAAATTGGGCATCCCTGCTATGTTTTTTTACTATTCTAAATGAAACAGAAAGAAAAGATCCAATTTTAACTAAAGAGAAGGCATATTTATACAGTTTCATTAAAATTTCTATAAAATTCAGGAAAGATTATAACACTTAAGTACTTTTTGCAAATATGTCCAGTTAACTGAGTCAAAATCTTTGTCAATGTCTAGACTCAATACTGACAATTCCTTTTTTATTTTTACTGACAAAATCTATTAGAGTTAGAAGTCTAATTATATTATCTTGTACACTTCTCCTTAAGATAAAGCCAGTTTGATCATATTTAACTAAATTTGGAATTATACTATTCAGTCTTTTAGCAAAAATACCAATAAAATGTTATAATCTACATTTAATAGTGTAAGAGGACAATATGAGGAACATAGCTTAGGGTCTTTATTTTGTTTTAAAATAGGAGAAATCAATGAGTGTTTCCATGAAGGTGAAATATTTACAAAATATTTGACTTCATCAAATGCACTAGTTAATAACTTTAAAATGTTGTCAGGTAATATTTTATATAATTCTGAAATTAATCCATCTAATCCTGGAGCCTATTAATTTTTAGGTTTTTTATTTGGTCCTTTAGTTCTTTGAAACTAATGGATTTATCGAATTTAACATTTTGCTTTTAAAAATAATTTTTGCTTTATAATCTCTTCCAGAAAAACCTCCACTTTCTTCATTTTTCCAAAGTCACATTTTTCTTATTCATTTCTTCATAAAGTATCTTGAAGAGTTCTAAAATGCTTTTCAAATCTGTTACTGTTAGTTTTATTATTAGTTTGATATGTGATTTCCAAAATATTATTTATGTTATTTATAATCTTAGATCTTATGACCAATCTGTGCATATTTTAGGCTTCACAGTGTAAGTTTGTAATTTAAGTTTCTCTAAATGTACTGCAACTTTGTGAGATAAAATTTCAATGCATTTTTGATTTAAAACTTTTAACTCTTTATATTTGTATCTAAATGCTTTATCTTCAATTTTAAAGGTATCAAATTTTGATTAGGACATCTTTAATTCATTATCCCATTTCTTTCTTTTTAATAAGTACCAACTTTTTATTTTACCATAAATACAAGCCTTTGAAGTATCCCATAAAATGACATTGGATACCTTCCCATTGTTATTAATATCCATAAAAACTTTTAATTCATTCAAAAAACATTCCTTAATCCCTTTAATTTTAACAATATATGCTGGTATTCTCTGCCAGTACATCGGATCATTAGGTTTTAAATTAAGTTTAAAAATAATGGCATTGTGGTCAGACAGAGGACAAGATGTTATCAACACTCCTTCTACTTTTGATAATAACTCATTAGAAACAAAGACTTTGCCAATGTTTGTTTGGATACCAAATCTATATGATAAATTACTATAATTTAAAGACTTTCATGATTTCAACTTATAAATGATTCTAAGATTCATCATGTTTACAAAAGTATTTGTTTTGCAATAGCAGTTATATTAGCTTTCTTACCCTTAGTAGTGTCATTTTTTTATAATAAGCAGTTGATATCACCAGCCAATATAATTTTTACCTTTAGCATGTAAAGCTATGATGTCAAGGTATTTTTACTATTTTTGAACCCATTCCAGGTATCCAATAAATGTTAACAAAGGTGTATAGTTACTTATCTATTTCAAGTACCACTAACCACATTAGACCATTTTTGCCTGTATAAAAATCAATCAGGTTAGGCATAGTTAATGACTTCATTGGGCATCTACTTGTATTGAATGTTGATTGCCAGTCAACTTATCAATACCTTTCTTTACTAAATGTGTTTCCTGTAAAAAAAACTATGTCAGCTTTGCTCATTTTAAGATATTTAAACAAACTACCTCTCTTCATTGGTTTATGTAATCCATTTATATTGAATGAAATGCAATTATATATTGCCATTTTTAAAACCTGTTTTGTCCAGCAAGCTTAAATAATAACTTTTGCATCTTAGGCAAACTCTGAATTTGACAAATTTTGTTATGGACAAAGAAACAACAGTATTTGACAAATTTTGTTATGAACAAAGGAATGACAGTAATTGATAAAAACTAAATCAAAATATTTACAACCCCTAACATGGAATATGCCATTCTTGGTTTGATGATATAGTCATTCAAAACCCTGTCTAACATATTTGTTGTTTTAATAATCATTCCCCTGTTTCTACCTCTAGATAATATATTCAGTTTTATCGTACTTAAAAACTTCCTCTAATGATAAAATACAGTAGTTACTTAAAGATAATACTAAATAATAATGTAAGTTATATTCATTAGAAAGCTTATGTTAAATATTCATATCTTACTATAATAAACTAAATTAATAATAATACTTACAGATGTGTAGTATATTACAGATAATAAGACAATGCAAAAATGTACATTTAAGTAATATACATGCATAAAATAAACAACTTATCGAAATTATTAATAAACATTTTATAAATGAAACTAACCCTTACTTATTTAAGTGTGTGTAGCCCTTTAAAATCTGCAGTTACTTTACACATAATTATTTACTATAATCCAGTTAATCAAGCTACCTATGAATCAAACAATCAATCAGTATATATTCCCATTGTGTTGTAAAGCTCTATTTAAGCCTGTTTTGTCATACTAAGAGCTACACACCATGAAAATATAACATTATAAACTAACTATACCATCAAAAGTTAAATATTCAATGTTACTATATAAGCATTATGATAGTAGTCTCATACCTAGATTATTCTCCCTAGATGGAACATACCATGGGAGCAAATGATGATAGTGACCATGCTTAATAATGTTAAATATTGCATTTTATTAAATAAATAAAGACTTTCTACAGTCTTCCTTTTAGCTTAGGAAAATGCCCTGTATTTTGCTCTCTCTATACAAGACATAAGAGTAAACGTCAATTTGGTCATGTGTGGTTAATATAAATGCCTTCATTTAGACTGTAACTGACCAATGCACAGATGTGTTAAACACTGAATAAATTCCAGGCTATGGCATACCAACACATCCCCAATAAAATTGTAGCAACATCGCATCATAAAGATAAAAAATAAATAAAAGTTCAACCTCCTTTGCTTTAAAGGTACAAATGAACTCATTTTGTGACCAAACAACACATTGTGGTGGGAATCTCCTAGTTAACTTTACAACTATTTTCGTACTTTCTCTTACACTGCAGAACACAAGCTCAGATAGCTAAAGCCACCACCCAATGCCCTACATTTAATCCAGTTTTCCAGAAATAGATAATAACAGTCACAAAATGTTTATTGCTTGAGACAGATAATCAAAAATAATCCATAGCAACACAAAACATGCCTGGCTATACCCAAAATGATGAATAAAGCAAATAATTGTCATTCTGTCACTACCTATTGCTAGCTAAATAAATAAATGCAGACATAAAACAATTGCTGTCCAACAGTATTCCTCTAGCAGGGGGATTGCAATTAATTGCAAAACCTGTGTTGCCTGAACAAATGGTATTACATCACATCTGTAGTCCAGTGTCATTTTGCTCTTTGTTAGTGGACTAACACTGCATTTCTTATTTTTTTCTACCTCTGTCAAAGATATCAAAACAGAAATGGTCTTCAGCTTTAAATAACTGTGTGCAAAAATGAAGGCAACAATCAGAAATGAAACCAAATTAGTTAATAACAATTACAAATTGCCAGGATAAGGTTTAGCATTTTGACAATGAGCCTAAAAGAGTATTTAATATACTGAATAAAGCATCTCTTTATGTGCACAGTATTATACACTTTAGTGTTGCTAGTTAAGCAATTAAGATTTAAATTACATAGAACTGATAACATTTTGTGATAAGAACAGCAGTACATACTGGATGTGACCTGCAGCAACAGTCAGGACCTTTATTATTTACTTTATTTATAAATAACACAGTGTCCTCCACTGGCACAGGTACCTTGCTCTTGTGAACAAATAACTCTTTTATTATGTACTTTGATGACTGGATAAACAAAGTCCAGTCTGTATTACAACAAATATTTACCAGCTTTAAATCACGGTTATACAAAAGCAGTCTTGTGTTAAATGTTAGTAAAAATAAATCTGTTGTTTCTTGTACTAGCAAGAGTACAAGATGACCAATGTGTCCTCAGTGATAAGAACAAAAATAAATACATAACAAAAATATATAAATGTTGTTGTTGTAAATAAATAAATAAAAACACAAATACTACTACTGAATCTGATATAGTTCCTTAGCAGAAACATGCCTTTGTGGATTATGCAAGGTAAATTACATAATCTATTATACAATAAAAAACAGTGTGTAAACTTTTGTTAACTCGGGTACATGCTTCCATTGCCACTGTTCTGTTACCTGAGAGAATGTTTCTTTTTCCTGTACTAATGTACGATACAGCAAAATTTCCTATCTCCCAGCTGTACCCTTTATTGCATGAAAGTTGGCCCACTACAGGACAACACAATTTGTTGCCATATCACCCTTCATAAACATTATATGAGTTAAACTAGATTGCATATGATACTAGTGTCAAAATAAGAAACAAACAATCTAGCATCTTAGTTGTTTAACATTATAAAATAAACATGTGTTTTAAAATTTAGTTTTCTTTAAGATATCTAAATATTAATAAAGTTGTACTATTCAAAGTCCATATTTACCATATTTTTCTCATCTTTAGCTTTCTTTCATAGCCAGACATTTTTCCCAGTGCAGTGTTCCTTTACGCTACCCTTGCAAGGTCAAAGTTCGTCAACAAGCTGTCAGTGCTTCCCAGAGTTTGCAGATTCACGAGTGTTCTTGTCCTAATCAAAACAACTCATGAGCTATTTTAAATCATTTAATGATATAGAAGAAGCTACTTAGAGTGGGAAATTAAGTGGATTTTAACTGAAAGCTTCACTTATGCTTGCAACCTGCAAAGGCGAGCTAAGCTTTAAAAACAAATATCCCTACAGCATCTCAAAGATTCAGCATATATTAATAGTATTAACCAATCAAGCACAATATTTTAATAATTTTATATATATTTTTGAACATCTACAAACATGTTATTGTAAACAATTCTAAATAAAACAAAACAGATAAAATAAAACATCAACATACAATAATTACTGCATTGTGTGTATGTTAAGCAAAACCTTTAGAAGACTCATAAACAAACACTCTACAGTCTAATTTTTCTTAGGCATAGGACCACAGGACATTATAAATTACACACCTGACTTTCATTTAGGTTTAACCTCCCTGTTTTTACGATGAATATCATTTAGATTATACTATCTGAATATTATTATGTATGAATTCTGATAAAGAGAATATATTATGATAAAAATGGCAAATATCATGCCATTAACCATCTATATTATTTTTTTATATATATTACTATTTATGTATTTATTATATTAAGAAATTTTACCTTATTAACTCTGCAATCTTCTTGGCTACTTAAGCAATAATAACACTAAAATAAAACATGTTGTCAAAGACAAAAGCAGTCTGTTGAGCAAAACAAGAAATAGACAAGTAGTTAGAAACACAGTATGTTTTCTTTTAGTTTTTGCTTTTGTTCTCTTTTGTTGACCATCAACTTTTGACTGCATTTCTATTTAAACTCATAGCAGACCATTAAATTTCTCCTTGCTTATCTAAAAGTCCATTCTTCTGTGAAAAATTCAGTGCTCCATCTAATGAGTTAAAAGTCTTTTGTCCTACTGATAAAATCATTCTTATTCTCATAGGAAACATTATTTGAGCTTTGACTTTTAATTAAAGGAATACAGGCTTTCCTTTTAGAAATGACTTGACTGCAGAGGTGTAATCATTATCAAATCTAATTGGTTTACCTTTGAAATTAACAAATTAGTCCAAGCTGTTTTAAGTACCAAGTTTTTATCCTATGTAGAAAGATATTTGACTGCTATTGATCTTGTTGTGGGCTGGGTTTTTATTGAATAATTATTAGAAAGAGACCTATGTGCTCTTTCTATACCAAAATACAATGACTTAAGAGGTTCAAGATTTTTGGAAACCAGTTATTCAAAAAAGTGTCATATTACTTCCTTCCTCTTTCCAGGGACACCATAGATTCTGATATTGTTTCTTCCAGACCTACTTTTGAGATTATACACTTTTTCCAAAAGAAAGTTATTTTGCTTCAATAGAAATTCAATCTGGCTCTCATTTTCACTTAATCTGCCATCCACATTGTTCAGAGATACTTCCATGGAGTTTATGCATTCACTCAAATGGAGCTTAGGAACTTTGTACTGCAACTTCCAATGGACACCTTTTGACAAAATCAAATTATGACCTCACATTTCAAACAAATGTTCATATCTCTAGAACCATAGGAGTTATGAAAGAAATGACAAACTCTTCAGCACAAACTATTTTATTTGGTAACATTTTTTAGGTTCTAGGACTGATTGCATGCTTAGTACATTGTTATTAATGTGATAATTAGTGGGGATGCCATTTTCCCCAAAGGGGATAATGATGCATTTTTTGGCATTCAGTTTGAGGCCATGCTTCTGGCACCGGTCATTAGTTTGGGTAAGGCTCTCTTGGAGGATGTTCATATCACTAGGGGAATTTAAGACAGCACCCAACTTGCAGTCATCTGCAAACTTGGTCAGCCACAGACAAATGGTTTTGGCTTGCACCTCAGAAAAGTATATTCCAAACAGTGCAGGTCCCAAGACTGATCCTTGGGGTGCTCCACTCATTACGGTTTTACTACTAGAGGTGGCTTCCCTGATTTTGACTGAGTGGGTTTCAGTTAGATGCCCACCTGGTAACATACAGGTTGGTGCCTAGCCGGGAGACATTATCTATTATGCCCAAATGGGGAATACTGTCAAATGCTTTGGATAGGTCAAGGTAGGTAGTGTGTACCATCTTCCCCTCATCTATGGCTTTGATAACTGTTTCAAAGAAGTCAGCCAAGTTTAACAGGCATGATCTCCCTTTGACAAAACTAAACTGTATGGGGTCTAGCATTTGGAGTTTGCCAATGTCCTTGTTTATAAGGTCCATAATAATGCATTCCATGGCCTTGCAGATCAAGCTAGTTAGGCTAATGGGCCTATAATTGCCTGGGTTAGTAGACACTCTACCTTTGTGTAGAGGGATGACAGTGGCTGTCCTCCATTTGGCTGGGATGAAGCTGGTGCTCAGGCTTTGGTTGAATAGGTTCATAGGTTCATAGATTAGTACTAAGCTAACTGCCCTTGCGAGCCATTTTAAGCCTAGCCAATTATCCCTTGTGAGACTCAAACCCTGCACCTTGTATTTGTAAGGCAAACACCTTAACCATTAGGTGCCTAATGTTGCTGAGAGCTCTTGCCTGAGTTTATGTAGGATGCAGACAGGGATGTTGTCAGATCCCATGAAGGCTGTATTTTTTGCCTTTGAGAGGGCATTAAAGACCTGCTCCCTGGTGATGAGGGGAGGGGGCAAGGTGCTGGGGATGTCCTGGTTTACTGTTGGGGGTACAGGGGAGTGAAGTTTTCACTGAACCTGTCTGGCAGCAGGTTGGCTATATCTATAGCATTTGTGTATGCAGTGTTCTTGACCACCAGTTCAGAGCAGATTTAGATGTTACCTTTGAGATTGTAGATGTATGTGAAGAAGGACTTGTGATTGGCCTTAGTGGATGTGGCCACTTTGGACTTGGTTAGCCTTAGAGGATTTCACAAGTGACCTTATTTGCTTGCTCAGACAAAGGAGAGACTGCCTCCAGCTTGGAACCTGCTCCTTCTTGGTCCTGGACAGCATTTTATCCCTTTTATTATAGAGCTTGTTTATTGCTGCTGTCCACTAGACAGGTTTACTCTTCCTTGAGGAAGATGATTTGGTTCTATTAGGTATTGCTGAGTCCATGCAGATATGTAGGTGCTCATATAGTTTTTTGGTGTACGCTTGGAAGTTAGTGCTATTTCTAACTGAATTTCTAACTGAAGGGATGCTGACTGTGATGCTGCTTATACATGCTTTCAGGAGTTTTAGTGAGCTTTGGAAAAGTTTTTTTGTTTGACCTTGGCAATGGGGGAGTCAGGGAGATGGTCACTTCAAAAGTGATTGCTTCATGGTCAGATCTTATCAAGGAGGATGACACTATAGAGGTGCTACCATGGTTACTCAAGATATTTTCACCTCTTATGGGGGTGTCAACCAGTTGGTCCAATATAATGACATTGACGAAGTCAAGGAATCGCTGGGAATTTGTATTTTGGCTAGAATATGTCTTCCACTCTATGGTTGGGTAGTTAAAGTCACCCAGGATCAGGGTAGAGGGTTGAATCTTGATGGATTTAAGTAAGTGCAGATAAGTGAAGTGGGCATCCTGAGTCATGGTTGGGAGTCTGTAGCTAGCTATGATTTGAATAGATGTTTTGTCAACAGCTAACTTAACCTGTAGTGTCTCCTGTGTGTCATAATGCTTGACAAGCCTGGAGGTGTGTATGTCTTTGAAAAATATTGAAACTCCACCTCCTTTTGCTTTGTGGCCCTCCTTTTGGGGTCTGAATCTATGATAGGGTGAGTAACCTGGTAAGCCTGGGGTGTTCTCCACAACTTTGCACCAGGTTTCAGTGACTGCAGAAATGTCAGCATCTTCCAGGGTGAGGAATGCTTGCAATGAGTGCAGTTTCATGTTAACACTCCTAGTGCTTAGCAGCATTACCTTTAAATTTAGTTTAGTAGAATTTTTCACATTGGTAATTTTGTCCTCAAGACTTTGCCTAAAAAAGGCACTATGGGGGAGGCAAGAGCCTTTGTTAGATGCCTGAAGCACAAGGGAGACAGATGAAGGCCATCTCTGGCAAAGGATCGTGGTCTGTCAATCATGTCCTCCCAGGCTGTCAGGTACTGGATCCCCTTGGAATGACATCAGAAACTAAGCCAATTATTAAAGTCAATCATTTTCTGTTTGTATTGAGGCATCATTCTGGGTGACAGTAGGATGCTGCTTAAGGCTAGGGACATACACATATTCTCTTTTGAAGAAGCTTTTGAGTGACTCATAGTTGTTCTTAAGTGAAGAGTAGAAAACTTCTGACATGAAAAAAAACACAGAATAGTGTCCCCAAAATCAGGTTCCCATGCTGAATTCTCTTTACTTCTTGTTTATGATCATATAGAGTGAGTTTGAAGACAATTTTCCAGATTAATTTTAAAAAATCCTGTCAGAGCAACTGAACAGAGGCAGAACAAAAATTTTACACTGCTAACTGCTTGACATCTTAACCACACCCCCAAAACTCTTTTTATAAACTATTCACCACTTTGTTAAACTTATTTGAAATGGGTTCATCATCATATGATCTTCCCAAAATTATTCCATTTCTGTTTTGAGATATTTTCTTCCTTATAATTTTCCTGTCAATCTTTATTAACCCTTTTTTTTATTTCATTTCCATTTTTTCCTGTTATTGCCCATACTGCACTATGATCTGAAAACTTTGCTTTCCTAATTCCATCTTTTATTTCTGATATGTTTTCTAAAAAGAATGGAAAATCAGTCTCTGTTTTATATAAACATCTCATAAATGTATTGTCTGTCTTTACCTGTCTGCAACTTACCATTATTTGCTGCCTGTCTCACCATTTTTACATCCTGTGCTATTTTCCCTTTCTCCTTTCTTTAATTACAACTAAAACCACCCACCACCATAATGAACGTATTTACTGTTGCATAACTTTGCATTTCATTAAACAATTTTTTTTTTCATTTACATTTATACACACATACACTAGCACTAGTCTAAACACTTTCGGCCTCATTCTTAAATCACATACTAAAACTCTCCTTGCTCCCCTCACCCTTATATCTAATATTTTAATGTCTTCGTTTTTTAATAAACCAGCAGTATCTGAGCATGAAACACTCCCTAAAATCCACATCACTTTTCTTTTCTACATAATCTCATACTCCACCCTTTTTCTTTCATCCTTGCATACTACATCAAGAAAACAAATGACCTCCTATTCGTTCCATTCAGACACCATCATTCTTGTAAAGTCACTCCTCATGTTGTTTACATTCAGTGATGCTAAACCTATATTAAGCTTTTCCCTTTTTTGCATTTAGTCTGTCTTTCAGTCTCTGTTTTCATCTCCTTACTCTTCCTGCAATATGACCTTCCTTCTTTTTTTTGACTCAGTACTCTCATCTTCCTCTTTATATAATATTCCAAACTTGTTTTCAATTTCCATATACTTTTCTTTTTCATTAACTAATTTTTGGACTTCATCTAGTATACATTTTTAATATCTTCACCTTCTACTTCCTCATTTTCCCAGCTCATCCCATCCTTTCTTTTTCAACCTTTTTAGTATAAGAACTTGCTCTTCTCCCTCATTTTCTTCACTTCATCATTCTTCTTTAATTTAATGGACAACCAAACCAAAACTCCTCCTTACGTCCACAATTCCTGCAAAATTATTCACATTTTTTCTGTAATGTCCAAATTCTGCACACTGTCCACATATTTGTTTCATATAATCCTGGATTAAATGTGATTCATCCACAGAGGAAACGAGAAAAAAAACATACTTTCAGCTGCCCCAGTAATCAACACTCCCTTTTTTCTTCATTTATTATGATATTAAACACATGCTGTAACTCATTCTTTTCTGTTTCTAAAGTTGCCTAACATCTCACGTCACAGTTCATACTTTTCTGTCTTCCATTTTCTATATCATGCACACCCAGAAGTAAACTTAGATAAACTATTTTAACTCATATTCTTCTGCCTCAGTCATTCTACATTCTAACAATAGTCTTTTTTTAACTGCACATTTATGTTTTGATAACATAGTCATAACATAGGTTTCCTCTCACATTAGCAAGACATGGGTCTGGAGCATTTCTCCCCGGGCCTCCACTGAAAATTGGCTCATTCCAAGTTGGACTTTCCTTGTAAACAAATGTTAAATAAATAAATAAAATAGTCCTTCCAGTGAGATATATTACTTCTCCTTTCACATCCATTCACACATTTTTCTGCTAGTGCAAATGTCTAAAATGTCATTTCACAGAAAGTTTCAGTACCTAAGTGTATTATTGCCCTAACATCAAACAAGTTGATTCCTAAGGATGTAAGAATATTCTCTAAAACACAGCACTTGATTATTTGCTGTTCATCCTGTCTTTACACCTTTACTAAAGACCTTTTTCTGTAGTGCTCAACAGATCCAGTCTGTCTCTGTTGCAACTGCACATTCTTTTCTTTCTGCAGTCGTTCACTGGAACCTGCTATTATTGTTGTATAAGTTTGTTTTTCCCTCTGTAGCACCGCTCAGAGTCTCTTTCTGCTAACCACTCTCTGCTCCAATGTTCTGCAGCCTGACACAGAGCATGCCCTTAAAACCATTTACTCCAGTGGCCATACATGCCCCCTCTCCATCCATATCATTGTTTATAGCATCCTTCTTCCTTTGTGTTGTTTCCTCATTGCCAAATATGTTGTTTATTATGACACCCCACTGCATAGCTTCTACTTCCTCTTGTTCTCCTTTGTCCACCATTTTTGTAAGACAGCTTCTTTGAGGCTCCCTCATGCCTACCTCCAAGTCATCATTTTCCTTCTCAATCACTATTTCCGTTATCTCCTTGTCCATCTCATCTCACACACAGCCTCTATCTTAGATTCAGCAGTCACCAGTAACAGCCCTGTGGCACCACATAGTGGCCACCTCACAAAGTGTGCTCCAAAGAATAGGGGAAGTTCCCCATTGCCTTGGCCAAATTTCCCCTAATTAGTGTAAATACCACCTTGTGTCTCCCATCTAAAAAGGCTATTAGCCTAGTGGGACTAACCCAGTCAGCAAAGGATAAATAAACAAATGAATGAACAAATAAATAAATAAATTAAAATAAAATAAAATGAAGAAGGAGCATGCAACAAGAGCAGTACTGTGACAGATAATATGTCCTGTAGTAGCCATATGAGATTAGATAAAAAACAGAATATGTTCAAGGAGTAATAGCTACAATATCGCAACAGGCTACAAGTTAAAACAGAACAGTAATGCAGTGCTCCCCACCACGATACAGCATGTAATACAATTTATCGCCTTTATTATGGTTACGTTTTATAATCAATCTTATGGTTTAAGGCTGCAGACCAACTCAACTTAAAACAGCCCTCAAAAATATAATACAGCTCAAAAGGGAAGATTTGCTACTTGGAAAAAAACTCTGCAAAGTAGCCTCCACCAATCAGAGACTCAGAAAAGGATTTTATGTGGATACAATGTATTATCATTACTTAAGTAAGTAACTTGACTTTTTTGCTGTCAGACTCCCCATTATTACTTTCTAGCTATCTGTACAATAGATCCATGAATAATTGATTATTTAGTTGTCTTCAGCTATTGTTTCCAGCCATAGTACTTTGGCATCATCTGCAAAGCTTTGCCATTGATATACGATGCACAGATTATACTGCCACATAATGAATGCGTTAGAAATGTAAGGACCCAGCATGGACTGTTAGAGTACATTCCTGGTAATATTTAAAAAAAGTTAGTGGCTATGCTTTTAATGCAAATATAGTATGCGCTTTCAGACAACTGCTCATTACCTATGAATCTATGTACAATGTAAGGATTTACTTCCATTGATATCAAGGTATGAATTATAGTTGAATTGAGGAACACCAAAGGCCTTTACTAGGTCTAAAAATATGATATCACACACTGTGTTATTGTTCAGTGACTCAGTAACTGGTGCATAAAAGCTCTGCATGGCAGAACTGCCTGTGGAGGTACTAGTGATAGACTTCTAAATCTGAATATCAATCCTTATGTTATGCATTAGATACCTAACTGGTTGCCTAATGGAATCCATGTAGTCAGAGATGCTGGTGTCAACTCTGAAAGCAAAAATGCTGCCAGTAGTATTCCACAGGTCTTAGTGTTGGTCCAAATCCTCTTTTAGATCTAATTCTCATCCTTTAGGCCCACACATATGGCCTTTGGTTATCTATGTTTGTAGACAACTGTAAACTGGGTGATGTTATTCGGCCTTCCATTGACTCACCATTGCTCTAACATCGGTTGGTCTCGAATTAAATTTGAGAAAATCAGCATAGTTCATTTTGGTAAAGAAAACGTTTCTACATACCATACAGGTTAACATGCATCTAGTCAGACACTGCTGTAAGAGATCCAGGCATTCTTTTTGATAATTCTTTATCCATTGATCATCATGTCTCTGCAATAGTTTGGAAAGCATTTTATCTATCTCATCTAATTTCCAATGGCATGTTCTCTAAATTCAAAACAAGTCTTAATTCTCCTTAACTCATATCTCATCAGACCCATTACCGAATATAATGCATCTTTTAGTATGCATTTGTCTAAACATATCACTCAACTTGAGAGACTTCAGAGATTCATAACTAAAATGAACAGTGGCTTCAAAAAATCTTAATTATCAGAACAAACTGACAGTCTTTCTCTGTACTCAGTTTCTTATAGACTCTTCCATGGAGATCTATGCCTTTCAAGCCATGGAAAATCCAAACTTGTTTGACCTTCCATTCCTTCACCGAACAAATGGTACTTCAAATACCCAGTTAACGGAACAAAACTTTCATCAACAGATAGTAATACACTGTTGGTGTGATATAGTCATATCCTAAAGCATACCCCACCTCTGGAAGAGACTTCTACTACATCTGAAGCAGACTAGCAAAGTCCTACCAAAGTAACATCTTTAGTTAAGTAACTCCCACTCTGAACATTGACCAGGCCTCAGTGAGATGGCCTAGACTAGTCCTGCCTATCCTGTTGAAACAGGTGCCCAATTTAAGGAAGAATGAGGATGACTTACACATCTTGTTTTAGCTTTTTTGTGGGCAAAACAGCTCAAAGCAGTTTACAATATTATTTTTCACCATCTCCCATGTCCTGCTACCAGTCCCTCTCTTTTTCAAACATCCTCTCCTTTTCAAAAAAAATATTGCAACAAGAACAGTGTTATTTTAGTACTGGTACTAAAATGCTAACCTTCTTTGCCCATAAGTAACACTGTTAAAGGCTATACAAGTGAGCTTCACCTTTTCATTATCGGTAAAGTGTCCTGGTAGATAAAACAGTCACACTGGCAATCACTGAGTGATTGATGCTGTTGTCATATTCACCTCTTTATAAACTCATAATAGTAAGCTATTTCCACTATATTTAAGGAACCATTTTTCTATTTCATTCTTTTGATCAATGAAAATATTAAGAATTTCTCAAATATAATCATCCATGCAATTGTTACCAGTTTATAACCTCTCTTGCACTAAGTCAGCCTGAATCATTCCTTATTCTTTAAAGACTGTTTTGCTAAGTCCAAAGATAAACTCAGTTCTGCAGTTCCTATTGTACAAGGCAAACATTTCCCATTGTACACAAGGAAAGTTAGAAGAAGTGACTGGATGACGAATGAACACACAGTACTTCAAATTCTGCAGACTTTAATGTGGTGTAAGAGGACAAGATGGAAAAGT
Source organism: Protopterus annectens (assembly GCF_019279795.1). Lineage (NCBI taxonomy): Eukaryota > Metazoa > Chordata > Ceratodontiformes > Protopteridae > Protopterus > Protopterus annectens. The sequence continues at coordinate 607,285,168 of NC_056729.1, read as the reverse complement.
TCTCGTCCTCTTCATGTATTTCATACATTTTCCACCTTAGTGAGTTTGCAAAGGCAATGTATCATAAAGCATCATTATAGCTGCCTATGCAAAAAAGAAAAAAATCCTTTTCTCTAGTTCTAACATTTTTGAAAATAATTACTTAATTTTACAAGTCCGTGGAGAATGCCCCATCATTTCCCTAATAGGGCTATTAAATCTGAGTATAAAATCACTCAGATAGTCAGACAGACATGTGCTTCATCTTCTGAACACTCTGACAAACTCTGTGGCACCCCCTGCTATTAAATATTTTATCTTCTTTTCACTTTAGACATTACTTTTCACTTTAGGGGCATCAGTCACAGAGTCCTCATCACTGTTTGTCCTAATAATTTCTAGATCATGGTACAAGGGGTTTCAATAACCTGCTTGTGTTGGTGTGGTTCATTTTCATTTATAGACCTGCATGATTGCTTATGTCATAAGTGATGGTTTAATAAAGATGTTTCTTGTTTAAAAAGGGAAAGGAATTGAATAATTTATGTAATGCTGCTTAGGTTGTATGATATATAGCAATATATGTGAAGTATAATGTTTGTTAATGTTAATTTAATACAATTTGATTATATAAATGTAAATTTGCTTATGTCACAAAGGATAATTCAGTAAAGGTAATTTAAAAAAACTGCTGACAAAACTCTTGCAAATCTATAAACAATATTCAAACAACCCCAAACAGCCCTTATAACTGCTGACTTTAACATTTTGCTACCTCAATTCCCTCAAAATAAGCTATTGTTCAGTTTGTTACCAATAACTCTACCCCTTTTATCCTCTTATTTCAGTTCCATTTGATTTTCTCAGTCTGTAAGATTTTTTAAAAATGTAATTACTACACAATTAACAGGATTATTTGAAAAAGGATTGAATCCTGGAAATGAACCAGCACTGGTTTGGAGGAGTTCATACAGCAGTGATTGCAATCTCGCCATTGGCTAATCAGATGTTAGATGTTGTGAATGAAGGATATCGTAGAGGCATTATCTTCATTGATCTCATCCAAGCTTTTGATCATTGCAATCATTCATTATTAACTCAATGCTCAATGCCCTTGGCCATATTCAGCCCTCATTCTTACATTACCTTACTATCTCATTTAAAAGTTCATGTGCATGAAAGCTGCTAATTTATACTCCTCACCTAAATGGATTATGTCTTGCATGGTACAAGGCTCTATCTTGGGGTAACTTTTATTCTTAGTTATGGACTTCATCATCTATATTTTTTATATTAAAAATCCTACACACTAAAGTGCGCTAGCCGATTTACAGCATTTATAGCATTTACTGTCTGTTTTTTTCCTTATCTCTGTAATAAAAAAAAAAATTTTTTTTTTTTACTGACTTTACTAGAGTCAGTCAGAGTTTTCAGAGTTGCTCTCGGCTTTTTTGTTTTTCCTATTGCCCATACTGATATTAGGAAGGAGGGAGGAAGGAGGAAGTTTCTTTGGTGGGAGTGGGAGTGGGAAAAGCGCTTCTTTGGCTGATTTGAAGTTTTTTTCAAAGTTCAGTGTAGTCCATTGTTTCGTTTAGTTCCATTTCCCCTCTGCTCCCCTGCTATAAAAACAGGTTAAACAAGGTTAAACTATTAGGGACATCTAAATTCCACTTCAAATTTTTTCCTTAAACTACCTTCCTTGAGAGCTGTACTGCTGATCTACCAGCATATCCTATAATAACTGAAAGTCTCTCTCTACTTGATTCCAAAGTAATTCTCTCTCTGTCTGTAAAGCCTAGCACTTCCTACAGTACAGTACTTGCACCTTGATGACTTATTTATTATAGATAGTACCCACCAGCCTAAAACCCTCCCACCCCCTTTCCTTATCTCTTTATCTACTCTACTTAGTATGTCGAGGAGATCAGTCTAGGTGTGTCTCTCTCTCAACTGGTGAACTGGGGAATAAAGAGGCAATTGAGGCAATGTTACAATATGTGCACACAACAATCCCTCTCCTCTCAAAAACACAAACACATGCCTCTCTCAACATAGGACTGGCAAGACCAGACAGGAGGAGAAGGTAACCAACCACATACATACCCAGTCACATGGTATGGTATCACACTTCCTTCATACACATCTCACACAAAGACATACTCGAGGCTCTGTTCAAAAAAACCAAAAAACAGCAGAGCCACCAAGACGCCACCAACCCACAACTACCACCTCACACCACCTCACACCACACATACACCACACACACACAGTCAGAGTGTCAGTCACAACAGCCCTTAAGGCCAAAAAAAATGCACTTGCCATTTGTGATTGGTGATTCCACAGACACACAGACACACGTCCTCACCACCTCTGTAAGGAGAAGGTCACAGTAAGCTGCCTGTCGGCGCTAGAATCCGCCACACATGGCCAGCACTCAGGTCTCTCTCAGCAGCAGGTACATACGACTCAGTCATTGTCCACGCTTGGTGTCTGGTACCTGAGACGTGACTCACCAACTACATGACAGGGAAAAAGGGACATCGACTGATTGTAGCCAGATGAAGGACACCCTGACGTTTCACCTCATATCATGCGCCGGCCCCAATCCGACAACACAACAAAGAAAGGAGGGTGTCCATATTCATAAAGGACACACACACCTCAGTTGTGGGTACGTAGCATGCGATGCATGCATCCATCCAGGTGCCATTAACCATAGGCAAGACTGCTCTGCAATCATTTGTTTGTAGCATGTTCCAGGAACCTCAACTCAGGAACCCTCCATGGCCTTCCTGAAAAACAGATAGGGATAAATGTATCTCCAAACACATACATACTGACTTCCTAACTACCCTAATATAGACTGGGAACACTACTAAGCACTAACACTCTAACCCAAAGATTCCTTCTCATCAACTCCAATGCCATGGAACAACACACAACTACCATCCCACCACAGGAGAAAAATACATATGATCTCATCATCATCACCATGGGATCAAAAACTGGTGAGATCAGATCATAAACTAATCTCGCTGGAGGTACTTCTAAAACTAGTGTGGTCTCCTTTAGGCCCCTGAGCCAGTGGGTAAACATTAAAACTCCCAGATATGCTCAGAATTAGTTCAAAATGATGTGAAAAAACTGAACACCTACACATGCTAACATACTGGCTCCATGGGACCGATGGTGTCCCCCGCTGTGTGCTTCATGAACTCAACGAATTAAACCCACAGTTAGGGACAGACAGTTGTTTAATCCTAGCCTCAGGATACATACATACCCAAGGAGGGGCGTGGGCGCATGCACTGGTCCACTTCATAAGGCCTCCACAGACCCTGGAAATTACCCCCCCATTAGCAGCCTTTAAAGCCAAGCTCTGCAAAGCCATGGGAGGGAATAAATAAAGACATAAATACAAAGACATAGGGAACTCCAACTTTGGATCAGTTTGGCTTTGTTGCCAAGCTCAGATCCTGCCTTAAACTTTTTTGACTTTTTCGAGACAGTCAGACAGGCACCATTGATGAGGAGGGGGCAGGCCCATACAGCCATGGGTTGCAAACTGGCTAAGTGACAGAACCCACAGGGTCAGTGGCTGACAAGTTGCAGATGACTGCAAACTGGAGCCATAGTAGAAAAAACATCTGACACAGATATTCTCCAGGTGCCAGAGCCATGGCCTGAAGTTAAACGCCCAAAATGCATAGTCAGTAGTTAGGAAACCTTCTATATAAAGCCACCTGATCATGAAAGGGATTCATCTAGATCAAGGGGGGGTCATCGTCTCCTCCTGTCATCACTCATTAGACCTATGATTGAGTACAATGCCCCGCTTGGAATGTATCTGACCAGACACCTGCTGCAGCTTGAAAGGCCCCAAAAGTTCCTCACCAAAAGATAAAGGGGTCTCAAAAATATGTCTATGCCTGACATATAAGGCCATGTCAAACCAGATTTTGATGAATAGCTTCACCCTCAAAAATCTAGATCCTCAACCACAAAAAAGGCGGAGACTTAAACTTGACACAGAGACTCCCTATGCTGTGAACAAAATCGGTACATGTGGTGAGGCAGAGCACGGCCGCTTGTAAGAGAGAGGAATCTTGACCAATGGATGGGAGATCGCAGATATACCCCAGGGATTACTTCAGTGTCACTGCTTGACAGAGGCACAGAAAAATGATAGGCATAGTTTTATTTCAAACTAAAAGGGGGTGAAAAAGCCACATAACTATGGGCTAGGCTTATAAATGCCCTTGGGCAGATAGCCTAGTATGAACCTATGAACCTATGAACCTATAATGTAAAGAAATTATATCAGCTGCAGTAGGCAATCTTTTCTCTCAAATAATGAAAATTGCCTTTTTACTAAGCGAATGTCTTGCCTTTTCAGATGTGTGGTGTTATTTGAAAATGTAGCAATTGTACTTGATGAAGATTAACAATGCATATGCCTTATTATGACTTGCTAGCTTTAATTAATTAATTAATTAATTTTTAATTCATCTGTTAACTGAATAAATAAGCTGCTAATAAAGGACAGGTTCAGTCAAGTGCAGACCACAAGGGCAAGGGAAAATGCAATAAATATTGACATATTAGAGTAGCCAATCCCTCATTATATTTTTAACCATGGCAGGAAACTGAAATACTAAGAAAAGGCCCACATAGTTCGGGTGGAGAATGCGTAATTATGACACAGGTAGTGACCCCATATCTGGTTAAGTCATTCAATAGTATCCCACCAAATGGATAAATGACAAATTAACAGCATTAAACATCAATTTCTGCATAATACAAAGTACAAAATGCTGGTTATGGAAGAGGATACAACCAGTCAAGGCAGGCAGTTACTGGCCTGTCCTGAGAGATATGACCGGTAGTGTTCCTTAGGGATCTCCTCTGGGTCCACTTCTTTTTGGAATATTCTTATCAAATGGAAAAGGATAAAATATTTTGAGGCCAGTCAAATAATTGCCAACTAGGTAACATAATTACATTAATAAGGATGCTGTGATTTTCTAAGATGGCCAATAAAAATGTATTCCAGTGGCAGTAGAAATTACCACAAATTTACAGTCAATAAATGTAGTATTTTGATCATGGGAAAATATCCAGATTATGATTACAAAACAAATGTTCAAATCATAAAAAATGACACTTTTGGAAATGAGCTAGAGTCAGTGGTAGACAGCAGTGCAATATTTAACCAGTGTGTACATACAAATGTCAGGAAAACATACTATGTCATTAATCTAATTCTAAAGGACATGTCTTGAAACTCAAGGGAGATCTGTTTTTGAATACATTTTGTTTTTACTTTTTAACCTTCTAATAAGCTACCACAAATACCTGAACAGTATGGCAACTCAGCAGTTATGATAATGGCCTCATAACTCCAGGTTTTGTGGATAAATCCTGCACCCCTGGTCACTGTCCGTCTGGGTTTTGTCCAGAAATATTGCCTTCACCTTCTCTCCTAAAACCATACAACTAGATTTCCAGTCTGTGTATATATTGTTTTTGCCTTGGCCCTGTGGTCAGGGTTGTGGCTGAAGAGGTTCAACAGTGAACAGTTCACTTACCCAGTTAAAAGATAAAGAAGTTACATTAAAAAACACTTGGAAAGATAAAACTGTTCCTTACTAGGAAATGCATAGAGCTAGGAAAGCTTCAAATATTTGGAAAAATCTTCATGACCTGCCACTATATTCTGTTTTACCAGCCAGACAGGTGATCAACTACATTTTTTTCTGATGACAATATTGTAAAAATAGCCCACCTAAAGTCATGCTTTGCAGTTGTGATCCTTGCAGTTTTCCATGCTGTTCTGTGATGTAGTTGGTATCTACAAGACAGGTTGGTCTTGGGTTTCATCCTACATTGTACATTGACACAGTTTCTTTAATAAGTTACTTAGAGTTGACATCTGCCTAGTATATAAAACAATGTCTCTGGTTCTATTTAAAAGTCTGTGCTTACAATGTTCTAATAGGAGAGCAGACATTAGACTAACAGCCCAATACTAAAATAAATATCAGCAACAGCAAAAAAAAAAAAAACAATCAGGCACATTACACAATGTCTTCAAATATTATGGAATATTATTCTTTGTAGATTCAGATGTTAGTCATTAACATCCTTTAACTTTAATATATACATAACAAATATAGATACATACAAATATTTCAAGCATGCGTATTAATGCCTTTCTAGCTTGCCAATATACCAAATCACTTGTTCCTATAATAAGTATTCAGACTGTTCTTAAAAATATCTAAGCTAATACTTGCTTTAATGTAATTAGGCAGTCTGTTTCATGCATCGGCCACTCTGTCAGAGAACCAATTATTACACTTCTCATTCCTATAGAATCTTCTACATAGGTTGTCTGATGATTCTGTAGTACTTTTTGATAACCCCAAACATTCCCAGAGGTAGTTGTCTCTGAATGCCCTATATACCTGAATAAGCTCTCTTAGATATATATAAGAGATGCTGTAAATGTTCATATATTTTAGTCTTTCATAATAACTTAAATTTTCACATCCATGGATGCCCTTGGTATATTTCCACTGTACTCTTTCCAGTTTACTCATGCTTGTTTTCTTATAGGGTTTCCATATTGTTATTCCATACTCAAGTTTGGGTCTAATGTAACTAACACACAATGACTTAATTATTTTTGATTATATTTGATTTCCTAGGCTTAATAAATCTTTTTATACAACCTATAGTTCTATAACTATCATTAACCAATTGGTTGACACGATTAGAAAAACTCATAGCTGAATCTATCCATATACCTAGGTCTTTAAATGAGTCTAGAGTTTCAATCACTGTGTGCTGTATTAAATATTCACCTTTCGATTTATGTCTCCCAAATCTCATATGCTTATTTTTTTATGTATTTATCAGCATATTATTCTTCTGTGCCCAAACGGTCAGTTTAGTCAAGTTATTTTGCAGACATGCCTTATCTGTAATGCGTGATATCAGTTTACCCAATTTCAGGTCGTCTGCATATAGACTGTAGAAGACCTCAGATGAAAAAGTTAGGTCTGAACAATAAAATATAAACAAGTAAGGGCCTAGGACAGAGGCCTGTGGGACACCCTGCCTGTAACCAGGGATTTCACCTGTCCACTTGCTGTATGATACTTGCCATGTCCTATCTGTAACCCATGCAGCTATCCATCTTATCAAGAGTACATCAGTACCTAGTTGTACTAATTTATTGATCAGTGTTTTGTGTATGACCCTGTCAAATGCTGAAGGTAAATCTATATAAATGACATCACAGCACAATTTTTCATTCATAGCTGTTTTTAAATTGTTATAGAACATCATGTTATAAGTGGTACTAGATCTGTTTTCAACATATGCATGCTGATATATGGTTTGAAGTCCCAACCTATCCAGTTCTGATAATAACTTATCCAATATTACCTTCTCCATTATTTTTCAACAACATGAAAGTAGACTTAAGGGTCTACATGACTCTGGGTTTGTCCTACTCCCTTTTCCCTTGAAGAGAGGCTTAATAAGTGCATTTCTCCGATCTTGAGAAATCTCCCCATATGTATATGACCTAGTGAATAATAGATATAATGGTACTGTAAGTTCTTGCCGAAGTGTTCTCAGGTCATTGTTACTAATTCAGTCTCCTTCCTGTGCTTTGCTTGTATCCAAATATGACAAATAAAGATGGAGTTTAAACAATTAAACTTCTGGACAACTAGCAGGACATAATCTTGACAACTGAATCAATGAGTTTATAATGTTTGCATTGTTTTAGTAGTCTCCACTGCCATCCAGCTAGAAAATGAATAATCACAAGATGCAGATATTCATCAAATTCATTTTCAGTATCAGGATGCCTCTTTGAAATTCTGAATGCTGCATGTTTTGGTTGAAAATATATTTAAGCACATGTAATCATCATGAGGCTTCACTGATTTAGCATAATATGATTCACATTATATGGATATTGCAGCTAAACAAAGGCAGGTTCGTTAAAGAGAACAATAGAATAAGAAGAATGAGAAGAACTATTGTAGTCAACTGTATATGTATTTTCACTGGTGTTTACTGTCCAGGTTCCACATTCAGTCTGTAGTGAAAGCTGCCTTGGAGGATACATGAAAATCCACAGAAATGGACAGCCACTTTGCTGCTTTGACTGTATTCCATGCTCCACTGGAAAAATAACAAATGTTACAGGTAAACTTGTTTTGAAACATGCAACATAAATTGTAAAACTGTGCATGTTTTTTTTAATTTTTCTCACAATGCGAGACTAAAAGCAACTAATGAGAAATCATTCCTTAGCATTTCCATAGCATATTTGATAAGGTACAACTTCTACAGGCAAATAAGCATATTAATTGAACTGTACACTTGCAGATGAAATGTAGGTAAAAATTAGACAGTAAAACAGACAATTTTTATTAAACTGTTCCACACTGAGTAGATACGACTTAACATTTGTTAATTACCAAGTTTTGTGAGGAGAGTACTAAACTAAATTGAAGTATTCATTCCTAAAAGTGTGCTACATACACCTTCACACTACTTTGTGATAAATTTGACCATTTAGTTGCACGCTTGACGTTTGGTTAGTGATCTGAAGTTTGTAGTAGTAACAAGGAAAGCCATTATGATATGTATCATGACATGTCCCTATACTTTGCTTTAAAATTATGTTATTTATTTATTTATTTATTTGTTTGTCTGTTTAGTTATTTTTATTCCTTTTATCCTAGCTGCTTGCTAAACATTAGCCTCCTGCAATCAATCAGTCCATTTTTATCCTCTTGGTGAGAGCCAATCATTGCAAGTGATTACTCTGGCAGCCATCAGCACCACTGACACAAAAAATGAATAGACAAGAATAAAGAAGGTGTGAAAAATCAGATATAATTGGTACAAAGCAACATTCCCATCCTTAAATAAAGTGGCTGCAACAAAACTGGCATAGTAAAATAAATGAGCTAGAATGCAGGCTAACTTGGACAATATTATATACTTGCAGATATTTTAAACCCTAGTTCAAAGAATACATAATGTTCTAGCACATAACATTTATTAGATGTATATTTGGAAATAATAATCATTCAGCTCATGTTTTTCCTAGTCAGTGTGTTATGCAGTGATATAGGACTGCATCAGAGATCTCCTACACATTTCCATTTTAAGTGTCAGAATGTTAATAATTAATAGCTCATCCAGAAGCTTTGAACTGTCAATGTTGCCTAGTACTGTCTAATGCTAAACCTGGGGGACTAAGTGTCTGGCTTTATAAAGTACTGCACTTTTTTTTTTAACTTATTTTCTTTTAAATTGTCTAAATTAGATTGTGACTCTTTTATCTTTGTTCCCCTTTAAACCCCTCATATTCAAAGATTGCTTTTGCAAGCAGCACTACCTAAGCCCAGTGATTCAGCAGCTTTGCATTAGTGTAGTACCTCACAGGCCATTCGGCACAGATGTAAGTGTTGTCTTACACATTGACAGTTAAAAGGGGCATGCTGTGGTATGGGAAAAATGCGTGATTGACAGCCATGCAGCTGCAGCATGCATATTTATTGTCTATTCATACTTTACCCTTTTCCTCAATGTAGTGTAATCTCGGAGTTGGTATATTTAATTTGTGAAGGTTGTCTGGGGGGTGCAGGGGGGACTTGCATTCTACAAAAGTGAAGGAAAAAAATATTTGCAGTTATAGTGCTATTTCTTTTTTCTTTATTTTTGTAGGGGCAAGCCCTTCTGCACCCCATATGAGGGCTGCACCCCAACACCCTCCTGCTAATTAAAACTACCAACTCTGAGATCACACTGCATTGAGGAAAAAGGTAAACTACAAATAAATAACGAATATTCATGACACCATTGGTATGAACAGTACTTAAGTTTATTAAGATGTCACCGATTGTTGGACTGTGGATGGTGTTTAGGCGGGACTTGCTAGTGCACATCCTGCAAGGTACTATACTAATACAAAACCAATTTAGCCACGTTTTGAACTTTTGAAGCTGTATAGTTTTGTCTGGTGCTAGGGTACAAGGCCGAGTACCTGGCAATATAGATTATTGTAGTCTTTTTAATTTAATTTTGTTTCTTCTAACTTCTGTAAATGAGATTGGATTGTAACTTTTTTATCTCTGTTTTTCTTTAAATCATTAGTTTTACAGTTTGTCCGTGTGAGCAGCAGCAAGCAAGAGCAGTTGTGTGGCCTGCATTGACAAAAACACACTTTGTTTGTCAAGCATGCTCAGAGTTAGAGGAGAATAATGAGGTGCTACACAATTTTGAACACTCTAACTATTTAACTAACTTAGTTGATTACATTTTGTATTTTATGCTTGAAGTTTAGCTTAGGTACTCTGTTTATTGCCATCCCTGTTTCTTACAAACAGGCAGTATAGTATTTCTTTATGGCACACACAGTAACAAATATGCATCATATTTAAGAAAGTATCCCAACAAAAACATAAAAGTGTGTCCATATTCTGATTTAATCATTCATTTTGAGATAGACTAGATAAAAGACATTACACTGATCTCCAATTTCTAGCTAGCTATCTTGTCATCAGATATTACTTATGCTGCAGTGAAAGTGTAGTTGCTTTGAAGAGATGTTTAAGGTGATGTGTAGGAGAATGTATAGGATTGGATTCTTCAAGGCTTTGAAGGCAAGGTAGAGGTCCTTTTCAAGAGTCTGTTGGGATCAACAAAGAGAGAACATACTTTAGGAAGATCTGTTTAACACAAGGAAGACATGCAGTTGATTCTCTTACTGTGCTGCATTTTTTCAAGCTAGGTCATATATTTAGAGAAGTACATCCCAGACAGTACATTATATTCTATTATGGGGTTGATGAGGGAGGAGTAGAGAGAGAAATAATGCCTTCCCTTGACCTAGATGATATATATATATATATATATATATATATATATATATATATATATATATATATATATATATATATTAAGCAGCCTGATAAGTTAAAATGGTTTCTTAATGACAGTAGATATATGGTGATTAAATAGCTGGTCATTATCAATGAAAGTGCCCAGGTCCCTAATAATGAAGAAAAAACTTCCAAACCTCGCTAGAAGTGATGAAGACAAATAATGAAACAATACCAAGTAGAAACTTCAGAGCACCACCACGGCAACAAAGTTGTGCAAATTCCAATGAAGCGACCAAATAGAGACGAAAATAAGTGTTTATTGAAGACCAAACACTTAACAACAAACTGTATTGAAAACAGAAATGATAAGCGCTTTCAGCTATTCAGCCTTCATCAGATCGTACATTTAATGAATAAAACAAAACACCTCTTTAAAAAGAAGTAGTCAACCAATCAAGTTGGTAGTAAAAAGTAAAAGACCAATGGTTGCATTTAAAAACATTAATTTCTAATAGGGTTAATATCCAATCAGATAGACAGATTGAGTTCCATTCAATGCAAATAAAATTATAAGACAGTATTAAGGTGTTTGGTTAACATAAATCATCAATATGTCTTATCCAACTACAAAACCAACTAGTGTTCAGCGTTAGCCAGTTAACAATATGTGTAAAACATATACCTGATCTGGAGCATATAAAAGCATTGCTAATATCTCCAATTAAAAATGAATAGGCGCTGTATACTGAATCGCCTATACAAAAAACATAGAGTCTCCTGTGCTTAATAGTCAGCCTATGATATTGAGGCTTTTGGCTGAACCACCAATAAAGGTAGACTCAACTCTTCCAAATGAGCACACCTTCGGCACTCAATTGACATCCCATTACTCAGCCAGAAGTAATAACAAATATAAAAAACTCCTTGTAAACAACAATCAAATAGGCAGGTTGACTTCCATTCAATACGAATAAAATCATAAGACAGTATAATGGGGTTCTGTTAACATAAATCATCAATATGTCTTATCCAACTACAATACCAGCTAGTATTCAGTGTTAGCCAGTTAACAATATGTATATAACATATACCTGATCATGAGCATATAAAAACATTGCTTAAATCTCACTAAAAAATCATGAACTATGAATAGGCGCTGTATACTGAATTGCCTATACAAAAACATAGAGTCTCCTGTGCTAAATAGTCAGCCTATAATATTAAGGCTTTTGGCTGAACCACCATTTTTATATATTTATATATATATACTTTTAGACTTACCACAATATTTATCCTTATCATAGAAATATGTAGTGTTTTTCCTACTATGCATTTACGAAACTGATGATTACTAGCAAAACTTGCATGTTTGATGGCTGATGATGATGGCCAATTCTAAGTGCTAAGGTGAGATTTGATTGGATAGTTGTGGTGTTGTGCGGCTTGGGGAGGCTGGCATTGCTGTATTGTGCCCCTTTTTACTTTTTATTTTTTTATTGTTATATTTTCATCTCTTTTGCCTGAGAACTGATATGTAAATTAGGTGCCATTAGCCATTCCCTGATTGGCCTTCTAATAAGACTTGGCTTCAACTCCTTATATTAGTTGCTTAGGTTGACTAATAAATATTGTTTTCATTGGCGACATAATGCAATTAACTAAAGAAATATTGTCCTTCATGAATGATGTTTATAAGGAGTTTTTATATTTGTTATTACTTCTGGCTGAGTAATGGGATGTCAACTGAGTGCCGAGGGTGTCCTCATTCAGAAGAGCTGAGTCTACTTTTTATTGGTGGTTCAGCCAAAAGCCTTAATATTATAGGCTGACTATTTAGCACAAGAGACTCTATGTTTTTGTATAGGCGATTCAGTATACAGCTCCTATTCATAGTTCGTGATTTTTTAGTGAGATTTAAGCAATGCTTTTATATGCTCATGATCATTTATATGTTATACATATATTGTTAACTGGCTAACGCTGAATACTAGCTGGTTTTGTAGTTGGATAAGACATATTGATGATTTATGTTAACCAAACCCCATTATACGGTCTTATGATTTTATTCGTATTGAATGGAATTCAACCTGCCTATTTGACTGTTGTTTACAAGGAGTTTTTTATATTTGTTATTACTTCTGGCTGAGTAATGGGATGTCAATTGAGTGCCAAAGGCATGCTCATTTGGAAGAGTTGAGTCTACTTTTATTGGTGGTTCAGCCAAAAGCCTCAATATCATAGGCTGACTATTAAGCACAGGAGACTCTATGTTTTTTGTATAGGCGATTCAGTATACAGCGCCTATTCATTTTTAATTGGAGATGTTAGCAATGCTTTTATATGCTCACGATCAGGTATATGTTTTACACATATTGTTAACTGGCTAACGCTGGACACTAGCTGGTTTTGTAGTTGGATAAGACATATTGATGATTTATGTTAACCGAACACCATTATACTGTCTTATAATTTTATTTGCATTGAATGGAACTCAGTCTGCCTATCTGATTGGATATTAACTCTACTTATGACCCTATTAGAAATTAATGTTTTTAAATGCAACCATTGGTCTTTTACATTTTACTACCAACTTGATTGGTTGACTCCCTCTTTTTAAAGAGGTAATTTATTCATTAAATGTACGATCTGATGAAGGCTGAATAGCCGAAAGTGCTTATCATTTCTGTTTTCAATACAGTTTGTTGTTAAGTGTTTGGCCTTCAATAAACACTTATTTTCATCTCTATTTCATCGCTTCATTGGAATTTGCACAACTTTGTTGCCATGGTGGTGCTCTGAAGTTTCTACTTGCTGTAGGTCCATAATAATGGTCAAAATTTTCAAAGGATTGTCATCTGTTCAAAAGGTGCATGGGTGCTTATGTTTGCCAATGAGCATAATACTATATTTCTTGACATTTTGCTTAGGGCCCTGCTCCAGGCACTAACACAGGAACATAGGAACATACTAGACAAGCAATCACTGGGACCATAAGATGCCTAGCCATATACATCTTTAAGCACACAATGTTCTTGCCAACTTTTTAAGCATGCAATAGGCTCACCTCTCAAATCAAGTAGAGCCATATCTGATAACCCTCATATAAATTTGTGTCTACCCATGAAATCATCAACACTAGCCTTAAAGGTCTTCAAAGTAAAATTTTGTTTGAACTGTAGTAGTAACCTGCTCCATAGCATAGGAATACACTGAGTTAGGAACACATCCCATCAGTGAGTCTTATTCATTTATTGGTAAAGATTTAGGTCCTTAGTGCAGGAATTTGTAGAGCCACTAGTTTTGTGCAGTAATAGAAAGTAAAATAGGACTGGATATTTCACGTCTCAAAAAGTAAGACATAGGGCACCTCTCAGCAACCTTTAGGCTATTGAATATAAACAGACCATGGTAACCTATCAGGGTAGTTGACGAATTTAAGACCTATAACTTTCTTAGTTCAAAATATTTGGAGACTTTTCAGTTGAGCAATATGCTTTGATTTGTTCAGACCAAAAGGACATTGTATTCAGTGATGGGTTTGATAAAGGAAGAGTACAAAGACAGGATGACTTATTTGGATGCTAAATACACTTCCTTGGAATAAACACATTTACAGTATTATATGGCTATTTATAATATTTTTGGTAATTTTTAACATATTGATGTTTGGCATTAAGAGGAGACTAATGTTGTGGATGGATATGTTAAATTACATGTGATTTATAAAATAAGACACTGCTTATTATTTGTTATCAAAGAATTCTGTTTTGATCTATGTGGCTGCCTTTTTTTATTATTACATAAATGTGTCTACAATTCTTTTTCCACTTAGCCTAATATTCTTGGTCAAACTAGTATATTAAAATTTTAAAAGTTGCTGCCAGTGCTTATACATCTATAAATGAAATTAAAATTCCTCATTCTTTCCCATATCTTATATGATTCCATGAGAAATATTTGTTTTATTGGGATGCCACAGAAATGATAAAATATTTACAAAAATAAAATACATATCATATTTATTTCTTTTACCTGGTCTTTTTATGATAACTTGATGTATAGTTATTTTAAAAGATTAGTTTATTAAATAACAAATGTGTTATTGTGGTGTCTAAAATAACTCCCTGTGGTAGGTATAATATTTGTGAACCAGTTTCCTCTTTCTAGCAATAATGGATTGACCTTCACATTAAAAGGCATTACCCAAACCACTAACAGCATTATTTGTACTACCTCATGCACTTGTAATTTTTATTATATTTATTATATTGCTAAACTACAAGAAATTAAAAAAAATACAGGAACATGTTAGATGTATTAAAAGTGATAAGTTTGAAAATCCAGTGACAGAACACTTTGCACATGTTCCTGCTAAGAATTTATCAGAATTTAAATGTACAATTTTACAACGCTTGCTATATGATGAATGGAAGGGAAAATCATTATAGACTATTTTAAGGCACAGGGTGGCTATTTATATATTATTTAATATTTTAAAACCCAATGAGTTGGAGTGGAAGTTGTTACTCTGGTGGTTAATTAGCTAATTGATTGATGGTTAACTACCCTGTTTGTTTTATTTATCTTGTTATTTTTTCTGTGTTATTTACTTCACAGAAGACCTTTGGTTGAGGGACTGTAAGTATAACATTTTGACAATATTTTTTAACCAGATATTTTGTTGTTCTGTATATATTTTAATTGATAATTACATTTTTTACATTATACTGACAATTCATAATGCCCCAGCTTGTGATAGCATTTAAAAATATGAAAAACTTAAATCCGGCTTTATTAGTAATAGTAACACATTTTTTACTAACAATTTGCCATTTAATCATTAGAATTTTTATTATACCATTTACAAATCTAGTTGTTCCATAGAAAAGAAAATATTGATTTTTTAGCTCTATATGCTTATTTTATGAAGTTTGTTTTTACTTTACTATTTTATTTATATAATAAAATTAAAATAAGGAATATGTAAAATGTATTTGGTTTATAAAATATGTTAATAAATGTTTATTGTTCAGTTTCAAAGACTTCTGTTCTGTGAATTTTTTTTGTCATTAAATAAACTTATATGTAGCTGCCTATTTAGACTCGTTCATGGCAAAATCCGTATATATAATTTGTAAATTTTCTATCAGTATGCATACATTTATATATGGGTATTTAATTGTTCCCACTTCTCCATGATCTAATATGATTCTTGAGATGCCATAACAATTTCAAAAAGTATTTTGTATCTGATTTTTATTAGAAGGTAAAGCTATAGTTTGTATTAAACATAAAATAAACATCATTAGTAAAATTGTATTTCTCAAAAATAATCTAGCCTTAAAGTTAAATGTATTTTTCCATTTTATGATGGTTTTATTAAATTCCACTGTTATGTAATGAGCACTTTCTTGTATTAAATACCTTAAAACTAGTTTTAATATAAATCCTAAATATCTGTGTTTATTATTGTTAAAATGAATATTTTATATATATATATATATATATATATATATATATATATATATATATATATATATATTATATTGCATTATGTTATTTTCATTTTTAGGGTATGCAATAATGTTATTTGTTTTATTTCTATGAAATTTAAGAACTGAAAATATCTCCAACTTTTAAATTGATTATTGTAAATTTTGTTAGTGAAAGACTTATATTTAACATTAAAAATATATGTTCCACCAACAATATTATTTTAGACTCATATATTCCATTTACATTAAAACCTTTTTTGCCAGTATTTCCCCTTACTAAGATAACTAGTGGACCCATGCCTAAAGCAAATAATAATGGAAGCAAAGGACATCCTTGTTTTGTATCTTTTTAATATAAACTGTTTGTAAAAATAAAGTTATGATCATATATATGTTTTATTATTTATATATAGAACGTTCAGCATTTTGATAAATATATTGGGAAAGCCAGGACGGCATACATAGTTGCTTGTTCAAATCTAATAGGGGTATTCCTGATGCTTACAAAAAAGTGTAGCAATGGCATGATTCAAGAACTCCATTTAAGCTAATGTGCAAGGCCTGAAAAAGAATGAGATGCAAATGAGAAATGTTGTAAAGTATAGTATGCTAATGAGGTGTCTTGCAATTCATAGTCTAACATCCTTGAGATACACATGTCCATTGTAAAATGTGGTGCTTTGGCTTTGATATTGGAGTTTTGAAGTTGCAGTCCACAACCTTGTTTGCCAAGTATGCACAAGTACTTCCCTGATACATAAATTAATTATTTCCCCAGCAATCCCTTCAATAGTTTGTATTAAGTATGCACAAGCACTAAAATGACACAATAAGTTATTCTGCCAGCAATCCCTTCAGCAGTCTGATCATGTATGCACAAACATTTCCTTGACACACAAAGGAATTATTTCCCCCAGCAACCACTTTCCTAGTATTCACAATATTAAGCATTAACCCAAGTAACCCCTTCAGTAACATGCCCCAGTATGCACAAGCACCAAAAAGAAGCATCCACCTAAGCAACTCCTTCAGTGACATGCCCCAGTCTGCACAAATACTAAAATGAAACATTCAACCAAGTGGCCCCTTCAGCAACATGCCCTAGTAAGTAAAAGCAATAAAAGAAAACATTTCCCCAAGTGACCCCTCCAGTAAAAATGTGCAAGTATGCAAAAGCACCAATTCAGCTCCCCTCACATCTCTGTATTCTGACTGAAATCTGCAGCTTCCTGACATAACTTCAGGGCAATGTACACATCTTGTGTGCAAATTAATTCATTATATATTCATGTATATGAACTGAACTCATGTGCATATGTGTAAAGCCCCTTAAAAGTGTAGTAGGTGTCCCCATATCATTTATGTATTAATTATATTATGCATTTCCAATAGACGGCATGTTCACAAAAACTCCTGTATATTTCCAAAGTCATCGTGACAGTCTGGGATTTGTATAACCTTGCAGCACTGCTCGTCACAGATCACTACTACAAAACTGCAAAGCCCTGGATTAAGAATGTCACCCTCAATTTATTCCAGTACTAGAAATAAATCCCCAATCCAATGACTCAAAATCATATTCTGTATCTAAATACTCAATATCCAGTTCTTCTTCTTTATAACTGTATTAGCTATTTGTTTATTTATGCATATATTTATGACTGCATTTCCTTTTATTAACTAGATAATCTGACTGGTCTACAATGTTAAAAACGATCCCAAGGATTTAATAAAATCCATGTAGGCACTGCGTAGAGCCTGCATAGAATGTATCCATGTACACGGCCATGGTTCCCCCTCGCAGCATGCCATGCACATTAATGATGTCATGCTGCTGAGGAAGAGCCAAGGGACATGGATACTGACTCATTGTAGGGAGAGGTGTAGCAGCAAACTGTGGCTACATATGAGTTTGAGGCTCCCTACAATGCTCACCTTCACTGGAGTAATGTTGTGAAGTGTGTCAAATGTGTAATATGTCATTCTTATGATGTTTTCATTTTTTTTCTAATGTTTTTTAACTGTATGTTTCCATGGCTCACATACAGACAGCTGATACCTTTATGCTTTATTTAATTGCCATTTGCATGGCACAGCACGGAATGCAGCAGAGCCAAGTGTAACTCATACATGCATAACCAACACCTGCCAGACATCTAAAAATAGAAACTGGATGTATTTAATTATTTATTTCCAGGTTTGTTTATGCATGGTTATGCATGTTTGCTTGGCATAGCATGGTGCTCAGCAATGCTAACAGGTAGCTCAGTAGTATATATGATGGTACAGTAGTTTTCATAATATCCAAGTAGCTAAATGGGTACAGTTATAGCTATATTTGTAGTAGGTTTTGGATTTAAATCCATAGCAGGCAGAACATGTATGTAATTTAATGTACTAATTATGTATAATTTAATAACAAAATTGTAAAATATGGCACTGCTGTGCACTGCTGAGCTCTGCTTAACCATGCTAAGCACTGCATAAACATCATAATGGCTACTAAAGTTTTCGGGGTGCTAAGCTTTGCTAAAACTATGGTTCTGCAAGTTTTTGTGCTGATCAGCTCTACATAGCTGGTTTGCATGCTGCTAAGTGACACTGTGCTTTTTTGAATGTTGCTCAATGACATGCAAGGGTGGAAAAACAGCCTATATTAAGCCCAGTAGGTGGAAATTCTACAGTAGTCATTGGAGTTCAATCAACTGTTGTTATGGCTGGTGGTGTTGGTGGAGGTGTGGCATTTTGAGTGCAGAGGTAGGGCAGTCAGGAGTCCAAGGTCATGGTGGGGATCCTTGTTAAAGACCATGAACTCTGGCTGATGCAGGTTGGATTCCAGGGCTCGAAGTGTAATGCAGAGGCCTGGGACCATTTGGCCAGGGAACTCACCAGTGTTACTGGTATCCCCCACATAGGCGAGCAGTGTCATCACCATTATGATGACCTGAAAAGGAAAAAGAGGGGAACCCTGGACACCTGGGTCCAGGAAGCTTGAGATGGGAATGTCCCACAAGCATAAGTATGTCTTCCTCTGTCTTACCAAAATGGAAGCTGAATGTCTACAAAACTGGTATGCATAATGGTGTTCTTCTCTCCCAACAGTTGCAGCTGAGAGAGCTTGCAATGTCAAGTCCCATGCCAGGAACCTGGTCATGTTGAGCTGTGAGCGTGGCAAGTATGGATTTAGTATGCCAACTGTAGTGCAATAAGCAAGAAAGAGTAAAGCATTTACTGCAATACAGTATACACAAGAAAAAGTGTTGTGCAATAAATGGGCTAGTAGAACTGTAGTGCAATAAATGGGCAATTAGAGCTGCATTTGAAAAGAACAATATACAATACCAATAACAGTAAGCAAATTGTTTTTCACAGGATTGTGTTGTCAAAACCATTGCAGTAGAGCCCTATGCATTGATTGTCTATGATAATGTTGCTGCAGTCAAGTGTAACACTGTAATAGCTGTAGCCTGCAAATCTAATGGCCTGCAAACTGTATTGCTTAACTCATAGTACTGTCCAAGGCTGTCTCCTGGGCAATATTGGTCACATTATGCTCTCTCTTCCTCAGACATCAGGTAATAAAAGTATATGGGTGAGGTAGCCAAGTCCATGGGCAGAGATTGTGTGTGGGCTTCACAGATATTTCAAACTAATAACAATAAAATGTGTTCACTAGCATTGTTGATTCTAAAGTAAAGTTTTTTTAAATATATGCAGTATGGTTGCATTCCATGCATGTGTGTTCTACTGTCATTGCTGTCTAGAATAACACTGTAGAAGTATTAGAATGCCAAAGGAATGTCCTGTAATCTGTATTGGTCATGTCATAGTAACATCCCAAGTGATCTCCAGTTAAGTATCAGCCACTCAATAGTCAGCAGTGACTCAGTAGCTTAGTTTGTTAAATGCTTTGTATGCATTACATTTTTCCACAAACAGTCCTGGGTTTGAATCTAGTGGCATGTAGCACTAAAGTTTCCGTATCAGTAACTTAATGCTCGCATTTTCTCTCTCACCAGGAGCACAGCAAATATATGGGTGAGGTAGTCCATATTATGAACAGATATTATGTTTAGATTTCACAGAATGTTAACATCAGTACCATGAATGTGTTCATCAGCATTGTTGATTCATAAATAAAGCTGTATAATCTCAATATGGCTGTATCCCTTTTATGTCTGTACTAAGTTGCTGCAGTCAGTTATTACATTATTTGCAGATATCCCCTGCATTCACAGCTATTGTGTTCTACTCCCATGCCTGCCAACTAAGGCATGACGGCTGTTTAGTTTACTTGCTGTACATAAACATGCCTCTCAAGTGTCACAATTTCTTGTAATGTAATTAAAACTGCATAATTCATCTGTCACATGATTAGCAGATAAATTATTACCTGGAATACAAAGTATTACCAAATCGATTTACAGAACACCTGTGTAGTTATATAAGTCTATATTAAGTGAAACTATTCTGTGTAGTGGTGTACCTATATTTGCTATTCCTTGACCCATACTGACCATTGCTAACAGCTTGAGAGCTATGTATGTGCTACATCAGCTATAAGAGACATACAGTCATTGTACAAAATGACACTACACACCTGTAGAGTATTTGTTGTCAGATTTTTCAGGAATATACTCTGCAATGTCAGTAATGGAATGTTATTGTCTCTCTCCCCACCCCTTATCTTCATTTATTTATTACTGTTATTTATTATTATTATGATTTAATATTAACATATTTTGTTAAACTAACTATATTTTGGAAAACTGTGGTTGATTATTGTTATGTTTTATTATGATTTAATAATATATTTTGTTAAACTAAGTATATGTTGGAAAATGTGGTTGATTATTATTATGTTTTTATTATGATGCAATATTAACATATTTGTTAAACTAACTGTTTTGTTGGCCCTATGGTTTACTTTTTGCTGGCATGTTGTTACCATACTGACTGTTATGTTACTTAATGTTGTGTTGCACATAATATACATTAATATGTATTTGGATGAATAAATATGATGTTCTATTCCATTAATACTAACAATGGTTTGGTTATTAGTAACCATAACTTATTGCTATACCTCATTTACCACAGCACGTCAAGGTAGGCTGGTTCTGGCTGATCCCTCTACCTTGCCTCAACTGGCTGTGGCACAGGGTCCTAGCACATCTAGGACTCAAACCGATGGAACCTCCTCTACTGCCTCTGCACTACCTGCAATGTCAGGTAGTACTGTCTTAAGGAATGGGAATGGGCCCCTCTGGGAGCGGTGCTGGAGGGGGACTTGTCACCTGGGTGGAGCTGCCAGTCTTGGTGCACAGGACAGTCCATTGTGGCTATGACCACCACCTGAGATGGATTGAGGGCATGCTGGGCAATCCAGTGGGGCAGCCTTTCCCTGTTGCCCAGCCTCCAGCACAGCCACCCTTGGAATAGTAATGGTGCAGTGCCAACAGTCCCATGGGTGGGGACATGAGTCACACTACTGCCATATGGAGGCATATGGGACTTGAATTCCACAACATCCTCTCTATCCAAGGTGTTCACATCTCTCATGTGTCATACACCAGCCCTGTCTGTTGTCTTGTCTGTCTTGTCTGTTTGCAAATGCATCTTTACCTACCCTCCTACCTCACCCACATGTACCTATGTCCTTTCCCCAACATTCCACTCTCACCTTAACAAACAAACAAACAAAAAAAAAACAATAAACAAAAAAAAGGGCACTTGTTCCAAAGAAAAAATATTGTCTTATACATAGCTCTCCATTTCACACACATGTCCTCTGGACACGTAAGTTTGTCCAATTGGCTTGACAATGCAGTTATATTGTCCTGACCCCTCTTTATAGATTGGAAAGTTCAAACTCATGTACAAATTCAGTCAAAGTGCACGGTTGTTGCTGTACAAGAAATGAATAGCTATGGTTCTTTCCTACACCTGTCCTTTGCATCCTTACATGCCTTTCACTATGTTTTTCCCCCTTCTTGCCCCCATTTCACCTCTTTCCTCTCTCCCTTTTTTTTCTTTTCTTTATATTTTTTTAGCATGGTGCTGAGCGACATGATGCATCGTGCAGCTTCACTTAGCTCTGCTAAATAGAACTATAATGTCTATATATGGTTATCATATCCTAAGACACATGTAGAAAACAAAACACCTCTGCCATGTATTGAAATCAAGCTTACCATGCAACTCTTAATTAAAGCAGGTGGTTTAAGCAAAACATAGTAATTGCCAATTACAGTCATTAAGTGTGTTTCAGCAGAGCTGCACACCATGCCGCACCACACAAACTGGAATAAAAAGTAATGGAAAAAAATGGCAGTGTATCTTGGACTCCAGTGCAATACTACATCACTAGACATCCACAGACTCGATTATTGATATAAGTGACACAAAGTACATGTACAACTGGGCCCCTAGTACAGAAATACATCCATATAAAACCAAGCACCTACTGATAGATGTAGAAAATGTTTGTCACATCCTGTATGTTTCCACATATATCTTGCAAATAGACCCACTGTAGCAGGGATTCAGTAGCTCAGTCTGTTAAATGTCTTGCATACAGTACATTTTGCCATACACAGTCCTGGTGTGTTGCATTTCAATCACATTATTCTGAAGCCAGCAAGTAAGCCAGCAACCAAAAGCTGTTTGCTGAATTTCCTGTTTGCACTTAATTTTAAATCGTTTTTTTCTTAAAACTTGCATATTTTCTGTCCTTGACCTAGCACTCTTGTGTGGGGTCATTTACTGCACTGTTATAACTTGATATTACTTGTGAACCTCTGCTATCTCTGTAAAAAACAAAAACAAAAAAATCTTGCTTTTTTCCCACTTTTCTGAGAGTTAAAAAAGTTCAGTTACAGGCTTGCTGTTCCTGAACTGTTTGAAAGTTTCTGTGAGGCCATTTTTGCTTGGGCTGAAGGAGGGTCTCTCTGTTCGTCAGTGGCAGTGACTAACATTGAGCAGCTTCCCTGCCCCCCGTAGAGGTGGTTACTGACTTGAAACTGTAGTTTTATTGGCCACTAGGGGTCATTTCCATAACTCCTTCATCTTCCTCTCTTAAAACCTAGTTGCCTCGTGGTTTGAGCGTCTTTTCAGGCTTGTTGGCTGTTGGTAAAGCACCCTCCAAGAGGAAAAAATGCTGAGAGAAGAAGGGAGCCACTTTTGAGATTTTAAGTATTTTTCTCTGTTTATTTGCTAAGTTTTTCTGCATAGCTGCCTAGCTTGAGCATTTTCTGGCTTGTTAAACTTGATTTCTGTATTAGTAGCTGTATTTAGAGCACAACCAAAAGCTGTTTGCTGAATTTCCTGTTTGCACTTAATTTTAAATCATTTTTTTCTTAAAACTTGCATATTTTCTGTCCTTGACCTAGCACTCTTGTGTGGGGTCATTTACTGCACTGTTATAACTTGATATTACTTGTGAACCTCTGCTATCTCTGTAAAAACAAAACAAAACAAAAAAAAATCTTGCTTTTTCCCACTTTTCTGAGAGTTAAAAAGTTCAGTTACAGGCTTGCTGTTCCTGAACTGTTTGAAAGTTTCTGTGAGGCCATTTTGCTTGGGCTGAGGGAGGGTCTCTCTGTTCGTCAGTGGCAGTGACTAACATTGAGCAGCTTCCCTGCCCCGTGAGGTGGTTACTGACTTGAAACTGTAGTTTTATTGGCCACTAGGCGTCATTTCCATAACTCCTTCATCTTCCTCTCTTAAAACCTAGTTGCCTCGTGGTTTGAGCGTCTTTTCAGGCTTGTTGGCTGTTGGTGAAGCACCCTCCAAGAGGAAAAACGCTGAGAGAAGAAGGGAGCCACTTTTGACATTTTAAGTATTTTTTCTCTGTTTATTTGCTAAGTTTTTCTGCATAGCTGCCTAGCTTGAGCATTTTCTGGCTTGTTAAACTTGATTTCTGTATTAGTAGCTGTATTTAGAGCACAACCAAAAGCTGTTTGCTGAATTTCCTGTTTGCACTTAATTTTAAATAGTTTTTTCTTAAAACTTGCATATTTTCTGTCCTTGACCTAGCACTCTTGTGTGGGGTCATTTACTGCACTGTTATAACTTGATATTACTTGTGAACCTCTGCTATCTCTGTAAAAAAAACAAAAAAAAAAAATCTTGCTTTTTTCCCACTTTTCTGAGAGTTAAAAAAGTTCAGTTACAGGCTTGCTGTTCCTGAACTGTTTGAAAGTTTCTGTGAGGCCATTTTTGATTGGGCTGAAGGAGGGTCTCTCTGTTCATCAGTGGCAGTGACTAACATTGAGCAGCTTCCCTGCCCCCCGTAGAGGTGGTTACTCACTTGAAACTGTAGTTTTATTTTCCCTTTTGGGTCTATTCCTGCTTCTTTCCAGCCCCTGCTATCAAGCACGCTTTAACGTGCTTTAGCGCAATTTAGCGCGAAGTTGCCACTAGAGCAGCATCGGGCAGCGCCGGTTAAACAAGGTTAAACTCTTTCTGGCTCCAGAAAGTCTGTTCTTCAATTTTTCCCTTAGAACTGCTCTGTTAGGAACCTAAACAGTTTACACCTACACTAAAAGTGCAGCACTTGTTCCAAATAGCTTTTTCTTCTCAAAAAGCTCAGCACTTGTCTTATAAGCATATCCATTGTCTTATAAGCATTCTCTTTGCAGGTCAAGCACTCCTATATTATACAAATCTCTCACTAGCAAAACCCCCAGGAGTGCCCACTTCCCTGCTAAGCCCACTACTTTTCTGTCTCATACCAACTCATAATTCTTTCTAGCATGTCGAAGGGTCAGATGCTGGCGTCCTCTCCTGCCCATTTGGTGAATCTGGGAATTCTGAGACAATGTTACAATTGCCTCATGTACACGGACAACCATCTCCTCCTCCCATGTAACACTAACACTTGTGAGAGATGCAGCTATTTAGCCAGACTGGAGGCTGAGCTCTCTCAACTCAAGACTGGCAAGACCAGGCAGGAGGAGAAGGCAACTACACACACCACAATACCAGTCTCACATAACTCAACCACACCACTGAATCAAACACATAAACACACTAAGACATACTCGGAGGCTCTGAGTAAAAATTTACCTAAACAGCAGAGGCCTCCAAAGCAGACACCCAAGCAACTGCAAACTCAATACACCACACAAACAACACATAAACAACAAAATCAGTGTGCAAAGCAGTCACTGCCCTTAAGGCCAAATACAACACCAAACATACTTGTCATAGGTGACTCCATAGTCAGACACACTGACGTCCCGCTCACCAGACTGAGTAAGGAGAAGGTCACAGTAAGCTGCCTGTCGGGCACTAGAATCCGCCACATAACACAAGCACTCAGGTTTCTCAACAGCAGGTACAAGTATGACTCAGTCATTGTCCACGCTGGTGTCAACGACCTGAGACATACCTCCTTGGACTACATGAAAAGAGACATTGAGGAGCTCTCTGATTATGTAGCCCAGGCAGGTATGACCCTGACCTTGAGCAGTATCCTACCTTCACCTAGAATGATGCCACAATACAGTGATAAGATGATCAGCTTTAATAATTGGCTTAAATTCTGGTGTCATTCAAAGGGGATCCAATGTCTGTCTGCCTGGGATGACATGCTGGACAAGCCACGCTGCTTAAGGGCGGCTTGCACCTGTCACCCTAGGCTTCCGGTTATTGGCAAAGGCTCTTGCCACCCCCATAGTGCATTTTTTAGGCAAGGCTCAAATCCTAAACCTACCACCCTAGAACACAAAAGTAAAAAACTAAGGGTAATGCTGCTCAATGCCAGAAGTCTCAATCTCAAGATGCACGCACTCGAGGCCCTTCTCAGTATGGAGAACATCGATGTCTGTGCTGTGACAGAAACCTGGTTCAAGGCTCCTGAGAGCACCCCAGCACTAGCAGGTTTCACCTCATATCATGCGTTCCGGCCCCAAAATCCGGACAACACCAAGAAAGGAGGGGGGGTGTCCATATTCATAAAGGACACCCACACCTCAAGGTTGATGGCAATGCACGATGCATCGGAGACCATCCAGGTGCAATTAACCATAGGCAAGACTGCTCTGCAATTTGTAGCATGTTACAGGCCACCCTCTCAAACTCAGGAACCTCACATGGCCTTCCTGAAAACAATGGAGGGATAAATGTATCTCCAAACACCATCATACTAGGTGACTTCAACTACCCTAATATAGACTGGGAACACTACTCAAGCCCAAACACTCTAGCCCAAAGGTTCCTGGAGTTCATAAACTCAGATGCCATGGAACAACTAGTCACCATCCCCACAAGAGGAGAAAACATACTTGATCTCATCATCACGAACATGGGATCAAAATGTTCAACACCAGAAGTATACCCCTCACTGGTGAGATCAGATCATAAACTAATCTCGCTGGAGGTCCTCATCCCGCCCCCACCTGAAACAAAAAGACCACAGTGAAAAACTTCTCAAAAGCCGACTTCACACTTCTAAAACTAGTGTGGTCTCCTTTAAGGCCCCTGAGCCAGTGGTAAACATTACTCAAACCGCTGAATCACTTACAAATGCCTTCTACCAGCACCTACAGGACTGCATGGATCAGGCAATCCCAAACAAAACTAAGACTCTTTGTACAAAAGGCAAGCGTCCAGTCTGGTGGACCCCAGCCATAAACAAGCTCTACAACAAAAGGAGGAAGCTACTACAAGATAGAGCAAAATCCTTGAAAGGTAAGACACCCTTGATCATTATAAGTAAAAAACTCAGAGCTCTCATAAAATCATCCAAGGCAAATGTTGAGAGAAAAATCGCCAAGGATTCAAAAGACAATCATAAGGCCTTCTTTAGCTATGTTAGAAACCTAGGAGGAAACTCCCAGATATGCTCAGAATTAGTTCAAAATGATGTGAAGATTACTGAACCTACACACATTGCCAACATACTGGCTGACAGGTTCAGTGCAAACTTCTCCCCCTCCCCAAAAGGAGAGATATCTATACCAGAGGATTGTAGCCCCCAAACATCTCCAACGCCCAGGTGAGAACTGCTCTCTCCAAAGCAAAAAACACAGCATCCATGGGACCGGATGGTGTCCCCGGCTGTGTGCTCCATGAACTCAATGAGGAATTAAAGCCGCAGTTAGGACAGCTGTTTAATCTTAGCCTCACCTCAGGATACGTACCCAAGGAGTGGCGCACGGTGACTGTGGTCCCACTTCACAAGGGCAGTGCTTCCACCGACCCTGGAAATTACCGTCCCATTAGCTTGACAAGCCTTATCTGCAAAGCCATGGAGAGGATCATAATGGAACTCATAAATAAAGACATAGGGAACTTGCAGACTTTGGATCCAACCCAGTTTGGCTTTGTCAAAGGCAGATCATGCCTTTTAAACTTGGTTGACTTTTCGAGACAGTCACCAAGGCCATTGATGAGGGAAAGGCAGTCCATACAGCCTACCTTGACCTGGCAAAGGCCTTCGACACAATACCCCACTCAGGTATCATCAAAACACTCATCAGCTTGAATGTAAACCCATACATCACAAGATGGGTTGCAAACTGGCTAAGTGACAGAACCCACAGGGTCAGAGTTGCTGGAGCCATGTCAGACTCAAAGCCTGTCACAAGTGGTGTCCCACAGGGCTCAGTCCTGGGTCCACTCTTGTTTGGCATCTACTTTTCTGAAGTACAAGCAAACACAGGAGGGTTATGGCTGACAAAGTTTGCAGATGACTGCAAACTGGGCCATAGTCGAAAACACATCTGACACAGATATCCTTCAGAAGGGCCTCACAGAAGCGGATAACTGGTGCCAGAGCCATGGCCTAAAGTTAAATGCCAAGAAATGCATAGTCATACCCTTCGGGAAAAACAAGGTTACCCTAGCTACCATATAGGTGGCAATCCACTGAGCACAGAAGAAGTCATCAGGGATCTGGGGACCCAGGTTGACAGTAGCCTTCGTTTGACACTCATGTTGCTAAAGTAGTTAGGAAAACCTTCTACATTGCCCACCTGATCATGAAGGGATTCACATCTAGATCAAGGGAGGTCATCGCCCCTGTACTCATCACTCATTAGACCTATGATTGAGTACAATGCCCCATTCGGAATGTATCTGACCAGACACCTGCAGCAGCTGGAAAGGCCCCAAAAGTTCCTCACCAAAAGGATAAAGGGTCTCAAAAATATGTCTTATGCTGCCCGACTGAAAGAACTCCAGCTCTATTCAGTCTCATACCGCTTGCTCGAGGTGACCTGTGCCTGACATATAAGGCCATGTCAAACCCTGATTTGATGAATATGCTTCACCTCAAAAATCTAGATCCCTCAGAACCACAAGGGCGGGAGACTTAAACCTTGACACGGTTATTAATAGAACATGCTGGAGGGACAGATTCATCACCCAGAGACCTATGCTGTGGAACAAAATCCCGGTACATGTGAGGCAGAGCACCTCGCTGGCCTTGTTCAAGAGGAATCTTGACCAATGGATGGGGGATCGCAGATATAGCCCAGGGATTACTTCAGTGTCACTGCTTGACAGAGGCACAGCAAAATGATAGGCATAGTTTTATTCAAACTAAAGGGGTGGCGAAAGCCAAATAACTATGGGCTAGGCTTATAAATGCCCTTGGGCAGATAGCCTAGTATGAATCTATGAACCTATGAACCTATAATGAATTACTCATGCACTCTATATCCACACAAAGAATTCCATATGAAATAACTGCTTTTCAGTGCTGGAAGTCACAGACTTGCAGGTAGGAACACACTTTACATACTGTATCCATGTAGCATAACTATATGTTGCCTAGTACTCTGTTAGTGACACAGCTGCCTACCATACATACAATACACACATGCCTTAACTGGAGTGTAAAGGGTTGCCTTACCCTGGCTCTGCCCCTACAGCAAGGCTCATGGAGTGGAACAGTGAACTGAAAGCAAATGGTTGAAAACTATTAAACAAACTTTATTGATCAAGAGTTAAGCACTGTCATCCCTGTGGATATGGGGAATCTTCAGAAAAAAACATCAATTAAAAAACACTTGTTTAAATACTACTATGCTGTCACATGCCTTTAAAGTTTTAAAGTACTACTGCTATTGCCATTGCACCATGGCACTTACATCTGGGAGAGCGAAAATGTTACAGTTGGTCAACCACCACAATTAATTAGATTAGACACAGGTAATTGTGGTAGTAAAGGTTTAGTGTATTTAGCCACCTGCCCTAGCTGCTCACATTACTATGTGGGGAAAACAGAAAGAAGTTTTTGCAAAAGAATTTATGAGCATAACTATGCCATACAATATGGTAATTTGAATAATGCTCTTTATAAATGTAGCAATAGTTGTCCATCCTTTACGAAGTTTTACTTTGGGATTATTGAAATACTTAGAAAGTGTCCAAAAGGTGCTTTTTGGGAGAACGATTTAGCTCTGAGAGAGTTATATTGGCAGCTCAGACTAAACACAACCTCATTGCCTTGAGTTAAATTAGTCTATAAATCTTATGCCAGTATTGAGGAAGAGGACATTGAATATTTAAATTATTATTTAAAACATTATTTAGTTCATCACTAAATATTTAGAAATGTGTATTCTTTTCAATATCTGCACCCCTATAGTTAGTTTTTAGAGTAAAATTTTGTGTAGTTTCAGTACTCGACTTTTTCTGCTTCCCAGCCAGTTTCCTTACTTACTTATTTCTTCTTTTTAATTTATAGTTACCTCTTTGAAGGTTGGTTAGAGATTAATTTTACATTTCAGCTTGCAGATAGCTGTTTTTTTTCTGTTTTATCTATGTTTCATACATTCACACATATGTATGTATTTATAATAGTTGGACAAAGGGTTAGTAAGAAACAATCTGGTGTTATCCTTTTATTGCTTAGCAGTAGCACTTTAAAGCCACGTGACAGCATAATAGTATTTAAACAAGTGTTTTTTTAATGAATGTTTTGTTCTGAGGAAGTCCCTGATCCACAGGGATGAATGTGTTTAACTTTTGATCAATAAAGTGTGTTTAATAGTTTTCGGACGTTTGCTTTCACTTTACCATTCCACTCTTTGAGGTCTCTTTTTGCTCTGAGTGGTATTCAACTTTATGGTTAATGCTGTTGGTTTTAGGTTTAGCAAGGCTGCCACAGCTGACAGAGGTACATCTACAGTTTGTTGTCCTCCAAAGTATTCACACCCTCATCCTATGTCTATTAGCTGCAGCAACAGCTACAGCCTGTGGTACGTGCAGCTCTATGGAAACATTTCTGCTACAGACCTACCCTCTGTGATGATGTACTCTCTTCACCCTGGTAATGCCCATTTCTGCAGCTAAGAAAGGGGCCCTGGTGTACATGAAGGCTTTATATATTGCACAGTGGTTGTATGTCATTGGCTAATGATAGTGTAATTTGACTGTTTAGGCTGCAATTAGCACATCAGAGCCACTGACTGGTTTAGAGGCAATTATCTGCTAATGAGAAACATTTTAAAATGCAAGCAGCCACCTGTGGGGAAACATTCTGTATGAGACATTCTCACACAGAGCACACCTTTGTGAAACATTACCAGATGCACATTTCAACAGAGGAGTACTGCACTCCACTAGGTATGTAACTGTTTCTTTGTGTATAACAGGATGCAGATGTGAGAACAGAGGTATGGGGAATAGGGATTACAGCAGTAGGCCTGTCTTAGACCTTTGGTAATGACATGTCATTGATACCCTTCTATCTTACACATACAGGAGATGTACAATATATCAAGATTGCATTGTATTTTGTCAATGTGGAACACTAGTGTTGTTGGACTGTCTCTATATAGTGGTTGTAATAGCACACTGCTATTTGTCTGGTACTGGTCTTATAACATATTATTGGGTGGCTGGCCTTAGGGGACACATCACAGTGGACCAGAGTATTGGGTGTATGATCATACAGCAGAGTCTCTCATGGGATGCAGGGAACTACCTCAGTAATGATACTATCTCAGTTGTAGCCACACATGTAGTATGTTGTCACACTGTGGGGTATGAAGTGTGAGCAAGCAGTGGATAGTGACGGACATTTTGTTCTTGCTGTATTTGTACATAATGGACATCCATGTATTTGATCCTGTAATATGTTTACCTTTTGGTGTCTTTCAGGACTTATGTATCATAGATGCCATACCTCATTCTCAGATGCAGAGAATGAACTAATACTTTCAAGGACTATGGAAGCATCATCACATCCTCCTATCCAGGGGGACACATAACAGGAAACAGGGGGCTGCATTGTGGGCAGACCTTGTCTCGCATGTGAATGATAGTGGGCACAGGACAGAATATATGAGTAGGTTCAACACAGCGGTACATATATGGTGAATGCTGCACAATGAAGGGCAGCTGATGTAGCCAAGGATCATGCTGTCTTAGGTGGAGGGCCTGCAATGGAACAGCCACTCATGGCCACTGAGGAATTCCTGGTGAACCTAGGGACACACAAAGGCTCCCAGGCATCCATCACACCATACATCATGGAGGTGGGTGCCACAGGGTCCACAGCAGAGGAGCATGCAGGTAAGCTTTTTGTGATCACCATTCTAATACTGTAGCAGTCATTCTGTCAGGCTGTGCATACCTTTATGTGGGTGTCAGGTCTATGTGCTGTTGGGGGTTAAGCTCAGTTGTACACTCATACTCAGAGGGGGGTTAAGCTCAGTTGTACACTCATACTCAGAATGCCACCAATACATCAAGTAACACAGTAGCTAGTGTACATGTGAGATATATGCAGGTGTTACCTTGTGCAGCAATATGTGGTGGTACTGAAATTACCTCACCCTCACCTTTTTACACATCTGTCAGGAGTTGTCTGAGGCCATGGTCCTGCTCCTGGTAAGCTTGATACTGTTTTGTTATGGAACATATATATGCTATTAAAGTTAAGAGCCAGGATAATTGCCTATGTACACTTAATGTTGTGTGTAAACAGAGTAGAATGTTTGTATGTTCCAGCCTGGAACATTTACCTAAGGTTCCTAGAGGTGGTAATCACAGGAGTATATTTGAACAAGCAGAAACACATTTGTATTTATAGTTCAGAGTGAATGAGCCTGCTGATGTACATGAGGCAAGTAATCTGACATATCTTGTAAAAACCAAAAGGTCGATGGTACATACCTTAGGCATTGAAACTTGTATTTGTATATATTTGTTAAAATAGGTGTACTGTGCTTTATGTGTGGCTTTATCAGGTATAGTGTCATACTGTACACCTAAAAGGTAAAATGTACTGGTCAAGTTTCACATGATTTACCTGACATGCTTGTTTTAAAGGCCTTAAATTGAATGTGTAATTTGTTATGAAAAAGTCTGTTTTGCATGAACATGGCAATGAGAAGATGTGAGACTAGTAATGCAGTTGTAGATCCTCATTATTAGGACTTTTTGTGGATTTTCTATACATAATAGTGCAGGTAGTAATGTACTGCTTTTATCTTGGTTTCCACAGGTGACTGGGGGGATTGGGGTCTCGCCCCCACACAACTTGATGTCAGTGTCTCTTCAGACTCTGCTGATGATAGCAGCCACAGTGAGGCACATGTGGGGTTGTTGGGGGCTGAATCTGTCCCAGAGGTTGACATTCCTCTTCTGCTCCATTGTCACCACACACAGTCAGTATACCCACACATACCCAGTCCCCACAGGCCTCAAATGTTGGACAGTCATAGGGTGGAGACATTGAACAGGCCAGTGTGGCAACTGTGCCTTCAGTGAGTGTAGACACTGGCCATAGCCAGAGAGATGACAAAGTCCCACACAGGCGGATTGGCAGGGTGCTCATAGAAGGACTGCTATCAGTCCACCACTTGTTGCAGGTGTCACTGAATGGATCACTTGGCACATGTTTTGGGCCATCATGGAGGCACAGGCACTTTCTGAATGGAACACAAGACATATGATTAGGGTTATGGATGCAGCACAGTCTGACATCCATGACTGCCTCCACTGCATTGGGGACATCCTGGATCAGTTCACTTATGCAGTGGACAGATGGTGGGCTGAGACAGTGTCTGTCTTGGACTGCATATTGCCTGAGCTGGAACGTCTGGTTAGAGTTGGGTGCCAGACCCATGGACATAGGTCAGCAACACCATCTGGTGAGAGTCCACGTGGTTGTGCACAGTTACGGTCCTGTAGTGCAGTACATCCAGCACTACAGAGTGGAGTTTGCAGTCCACACCATGATGTATCAGGCCATGGGCACGTATTCCTTGGTGGTCCTTTGGGGGACACAGTCCCAGCAGACAGCAGTCACTATCAGGTACTAGCACCATGTCTGACCTTGGGCATGGTGGTGCCATTGCAACTTCTGGGAGAGCCAGTTCCAGTGTTCAGGGCGAGAGACAGTGAACAGTCAACTCTATCATGTGTGGTCCAAAGCTGTCCAACTTACACATGTGTAGGGCTAGTACTGAGCTTGACTGTGTACATGCACTCACACACCACTGTCACATGCAGGTCAACTACAGGCACACATGGTGCCTCTCCATGGTCCATCTAACCCGCTCCCTTTCCTGACTCACACATATGCTGTTAACCATTTGAGCCACCCTAGGTCTCCTGCATTCCCACACAACATCCTGTGCAAGTGATGATACCTGTGCCACATCCCTGTCATCCTTCCCATTGATGCTGGGAAATGAAGCTATGCATCTGATGCACAGGGTGACTATATTACCTGATATGTACTTGTCTAATACAGTATTGTTTTGCCATGCCACTTGTAGTGGTCATCAACATACACTGTATACTGACATGTGTCATGAGTACGCAACAAACTTTTGTGGGCCTTATGTTGTATGATGTACTAGCAGTATTGTTACACAATGACAGGTATATCACAGACCTGTGTATGTTTCACTTCCAAGAGTTTGAGGAGATAACCTATGGACACATGACGGCAGTGAACTGACGCAACATGGCATGGCAGCGCAGCAGAAATATGACTTCAGCAAGGTACAGCTGTATTTGTGCATGACTCCATAGGTTCACATCTGTATGACAGTCTACCAAGGGCAAAGTCAGGGTACAGCGTACTCATGCATTCATAATTTGTGATAAAGTCTGCTACAGGGCTAGGTGTGACCCTGCTGGAGTGCATATGCTGCCAATCTGAAGGGAACATAGTAGATGAATAACTCACTCTAAGGGCATTAACCTTCTATATGATGTTAGTACTACATGCTTGTGGGAAACATTTGTCTAGCAGACATAAATGCACCCTTAAAACAGACCCTGCCTAATGGCACAAGGAGCACCTCAGTGCACCTCAGCACATGCCATCTGCTTGATTGGCTGGGCAGCTGTCATCTCAACACACGCATCTGCCTGAGTCCCTCTTGGACTGTGGCAATATGTGCTGGTCCTGTACCAAGGGTATACAGATGTCTCTGATTCTGAGGACTGTATGGCCATTATGCTAGTTAAGGTCACATGTCCTATGGCTCCATAACATGATGTATACTTCTGTAACAGCCTCACATACAAACATGGCCACATTCAGGCTAGCACTACTTTCACTTACTGCATACAGGACATGCCAAGGCACACACATTGTGCAAGTTGGCTGTATGTAGATTAGAACACTTACCTATGTACTGGTACACACTGCAGATCACAGTACCTGATTCATGCAACACAACTCAACTCATGTCTGCTAGTACTATCAGTTTAGAACATATAGTGCTTGTTGATATCAGGAAGCCTTGTTGTGGTCAGTCATTGGGGAGGTATCACCCTCTACAAGTAAAATGATGCAAAACCCTAACTATTTCTAAGTTACAAACGTTATCATACATATGCCATATGGATCTACAAGCACACCATGTTGGGCAGAGTGAAATTAGAACCCCTACTTATCTAGGTTTATACACTATAGATCACAGTACTTGTTGCATGCCCCACAGCTTACATCTGATGCTATGCTGTCAGCTAGAAGTCTTAAGGTGGATGACATCATCAAGCTTGTAGAAGAGGGCAGTTTGGAATCCAGCAGCAAGTAGCTCAAAAAGTGCATTGCTGCTAGATAGCTCATGAGACCATGTTTGTTGTTTTGCAAGGATATATACAGATACACACACCAAGTGGACTGTAGTGAGATTAAAATTCCTACCTATTTAGGCTTATACTATAGGTCACTGTATTTTATCACATGCACCTTAGCTTACATCTGATACTACATTGTCAGCTGGTAGTCTTAAGGTGGCTGACATTATCAGACCTTGTAGAAGAGAGCAGTTTGGAAGCCAACAGTAAGTTATGGGCCCAAAAAGGGCATAACCATTGCTGCTGGATGGCCGATGAGGGCATGTCCATTGTTTTGCTGGGGTGAAGGGATATATACACACACACACACACCAAGTGGGCTGCAATGAGATTAGAACCCCTACCTATCTAAGTTTATACACTATAGTTCAAAGTACATACCACATGCACCATGGATTAAATCTGTTGTACATATAATTGCAGGCACAGTACTTGTGCACTACACAAACCAGGCTTCTGTTGAATAGCATGTTTGGCCTGCAGAGTGATATTGGTTCATACTGTTATCTGCATCTAGTATCCTTGCAGTGAGATAACTGTTGTTATCCTAGCTATGTGTGTACAGTTAGCAGTATGTTGATATGTAAGTACACTGTGGGCAGGGACAAAGAGCCCTGTCTATACATGCATTGACACTATTGTACATTACTCCACCTGCTCACCTGTGTCTGTTTACATGGTGACATCCAGCAGGCATACAGGTCTGTAGGTAAATGGATTATGTACTGTTGCAGCCTTAGTTTGAATCCTTTGAGCAACATTATGGCTGTGTGATAGTGCAGTTTACGCACCATTATTAGGGTATGCCAGACAAAGCTGATATCCGCACACATATTTCTGTGTATAACAGGGATGTATATATAAATGTAGCTGTGTGCATGATATGTATATGTGTTATGTAGATATATGGTGGCAGTCTATACATTATTTTAATATATATAGCTATATATATCCGTATATATCTATTTGACACTACATAGTGATAGGTATACTATGCATGTGAGAGAGATACTGACAGATGGATATCTGTATGTATATGTCTGTATATATAGACATTTATACATAACAGGTCATTTCAATGAAGGGCCAAGAGAATTGCGCTCATTTTTACTAAGTGTACGGGTATGCCCATTGAGACTGTCAGTTCTTATAATTGGACTCCAGATGAGACCTACCTGTATTCCAGTCCAGGATTTTGTATGTTACAGACATTAACATCCGTCCCTGTTTCTGCAGTACTGCACTTCACTCAAAATGTCCACAGCATTCCCCAGCTGTCTGCTGTACTAAATATGTGACTGGGGTTGGTAATGTTGCACCATCAACAGACTGACAGTCTCCATACCGCTACTGTCCTGATTTTCACAGAATGTCCAGAGTTTTGCCTCTAAGCCTAGTATGAGCCTAACATTGAGCAGCATTTTACCTTGTCCAAGGATGATGCCACAATACAAACAGACTTAAATAATTGGCTTAGTTTCTGGTGTCATTCTAAAGGGGTGCAATATTTTCAGCATGAAAGGAGATGGTCAACACACCATGCTGCTTTGCTAGGGATGGTCTACACCTCTACCCTCTAGGATTTCAAATATTAGCTAAAACATTGTCTTCCCCCATAGTGCCTTTTTTAGGCAATGCCAAACTGAAAGTACTTCTGACATAGCAAATCAAAACCCAGAAAATCTAAAAGTATTACTGCTCAATGCTAGGAGTCTAAACAAAAAAAAGTCACTCCCTAGAAGCTCTCTTTACCCTAGAGACTGCTGATGTCTGTGCAGTCACTGAGACATGGTTTAAAGCCACAGAGAGCCCACCACCATTGCAAGGTTATAGTGCCTTCCACACATTTAGGTGAGCTACTTCACAGGCAGGGACTAAAAGTGGAGGTGTCTCTATTTATATCAAAAATAAATATACTTCAAGGCTGACCAAACAGGACAATGCACTTGAGCTGATCCACGTTCAAATCACCATAAGCAAAATCCAATACCACTTCCTTGCAAGTTATAGGTCCCCCTCTATGACCCAGGAAACTCATGCCATGTATTTAAACTTATTAGAAACACTAACCATCCAACCCAATATCATATTCATGGGTGACTTTAATTAACCCACTATTAACTGGGAATCCTATATGACACCAAACGTACATGCACAGAGATGCCTGGATTTTGTTAACACAAACTCCCTGGACCAGATAGTCAATACACCAACCAGGGGTGCAACCATACTGTATCTGGTCCTCACTAATATGGGAGACTGCTGTACACCCCCTACTGTAATGCCTCCCCTGGTAAGGTCAGACCACAAAATGGTCTCCTTTGAAGTAAAAATAAACCCTGGACCCCCAACTAAACCTGGAATATTCAGGAACTATTCTAAGGCTAACCTCCTGCTATTAGGGGAAAACCTGGCAAAATTTTAAGCCGCTATAAATTCTGAGAACAATTCTCCCTATGCAGAACTGTTCACATAAACCCTGTGCAAGCATGTTAATAGCTGCATAGAGGCAGGAAGACATACAGAACTAACTCAAAAAAACAAGCCACCCTGGTGGAATCACAAAATCAATTGTCTATATAACAGGAGGAAGAAAATGATGGCAAAAAGTAGGAGGTGCAGCACCCAGCAGGATAAAAAAAATATCATCAAACTAAACAAACAATTCAGAGGACAAATAACATTTTCAAAGCCAAATTTGAGGTAAATTGTGCCACTCAGGCTAAGGACAACCACAAAGCATTCTTTAGCTGTGTCTGCAACCTCAAAGGCAATACACAATTGTGTGCATAACTTATTGTAAATGGAGCCACCAGTAATGAGCCAGGAGATATAGCAAACCTCATGGCTGATAAATTCAGCTCCAACTTTTCCCTTCTTTCCCCCTCAACCTTCCTTCAGGAAATATCAAATATAACTCCCCTTACTATCTCTAGGGAACTGGTCCTTAATGGTCTCTTTAAGACCAGGAATACTGCATCAATGGGCCCAGACAATATCCCAAGATGCTTTCTAAATAGCATAAAACATGACCTATCAGGGTCTCTGGAATTACTATTTAACTGTAGCCTCCAAATAAGCTTCATGCCTCATGAATGGAGAAAGGCAACAATTATCCCTCTGCACAAAGGTGGGCCATCTACAGACCCTGGAAACTACAGACCCATAAATCTCACTAGTCTTATATGTAAAGCCATGGAAATGATTATCATGGAGATGATTATTAAAGATACAGTAAACCTCCAGACCCTGGATCCAAACCAGTTTGTTTTCATCAAGGGCAGATTATGCTTACTCAGTCTGGTGGACTTCTTTGAGAAGGTCACCAAAGCAATGGATGAGGGCAAAGTCATTCACAGTGCCTACTTTGACCTGGCCAAGGCATTTGACACAATACTCCACTCGGGTATTGTTGACAAACTCAAGAGGTTAATATG
Source organism: Protopterus annectens (assembly GCF_019279795.1). NCBI lineage: Eukaryota > Metazoa > Chordata > Ceratodontiformes > Protopteridae > Protopterus > Protopterus annectens. The sequence goes on along the minus strand of NC_056729.1, from coordinate 607,246,276 downwards.
TCACCCGGTGGATAGCCAACTAGTTCACAGACAGAACCCAGGAAGTTAGAATTGGGGAGTTCACCTCTACAAAGAGGCCAGTCACAAGTAGAGTTCCCCAGGAATCAGTCCTTGGACTGCTCATTTTTGGCATTTAATTCTCAGAAGTCAAGGCCAATGTTAGTGGTCTCTGGCTGACTAAATTTGCAGATGATTGCAAATTAGGAGCTGTCATTGAATCTCACACTGGCACAAATGTTCTCCAGAAGGGGCTGACACAGACAAACAACTGGTGTCAGAGCCATGGAGTAAAACTAAATGTCAAGAAATGCACAATAGTATTATTTTGTAAGTCATCCATCCCTGGTAACTATCATATTGAACAACACGCCCCTTACAGTTGACCCAGTAGTCAGGGACTTAGGGACACACATATATAGTAATCTAGGCTTTGATCAACACATGTCTACAGTGGTGAGGAAATCATTCTATGTTGCACAACTTATAAACAAAGGTATGGCATCTAAGTCCAAGGAAGTCATTGTTCCACTGTATTCAGCATTCGCCAGACCTATCATTGATTGCAATGCCCCCTTTGGTATGTACCTAAGAAGACATATCCACTAATTGGAATGTCCACAGAGGTTCCTCACTAAAAGAATGCAGGGTGTAAGTAATATCTCCTATGCAGACCACCTTAAGGCCCTATCCCTGTATTCTGTCTCCTACAGTCTTTTGAGGGGAGATCTATGCCTGGCATACAGGGGATTGTTAGACCTCACTCTGATGGACCTTCTGCATATCCACAATACAAACAGCATCAGAATTATCCATTCTAAAGACTTAAACCTTGCCTGTGATATAAATAGGACCTGTTGGAGAGATAGGTATGTATCCCAGAGACTACCCCATCTATGGATCAGGCTCCCCATCCATGTGAAGTAGAGTTCCTTCCTAACCTAATTTGTGTAACTTGAACAATTGGATGGGAAAACAGAAACGCATTCCTGGTTTGGCACCTATGTCTCTAATGGACAGAGGTAACCTGTAAATGGTTCATCTCCCAGGACCATGCTTACACTTATCAACGGTATCAGAACTTGTCAGAGATTTGGGATGCATGGCTAGGCTTAAAAAGTCCCTTTTGGTCATTAGCCTAGTAAACACCTATGAACCTATATGTCTGGTCTATTCCTCACACATTTCTGGTCTTCTGGTACATTACTGAATGTTGATACCAATACATTCTACTAACTACAGACAAACAATTGTGTCAGACTTTATATCCTTCAGAAAATATGTACTGATGCAACACCTTTAATTCCAGCATCTGTCTAGGTTTATGTGACCAGTACTTAAAATCTGTTCCTATGTTTGGGCCTTTGTCCCCCCAATCATTCTGGCTTTGTCTAGATTTCTTGCACTAAGAGGTTGGGAGGAATGACATTCTGTGAAAACACCAACATTCTACTACCTCACATGCAAAAGATGTGAGTAATTCTAGATTAGAACTATCAGCACCATCATCCATGCTAGCTTCCCTGCTCCACTGAGCCACATAGGTCTCTAGACAAAGAGGGGTCATTCATCACACAATCAACAGCATACATATTTGCATTGTTATCCTGTATGAAGAGAGACATACAGTGTTTGAGCCCTATCTATGTTACAGCCCTGAGATTGCCTGGTCTACTGATAAACCATAGCTGATTTTCTGTTAAAGCAGTTATATGGGTACACTGCTGTGTTGGGGTTGGGGTAACAACAGCACATGGTCAGCTTGGGTAGACAGTAGTCCAAATATCATGTGTGTCCACTGTTTAACATCTCTCTTGCATGATGTTGTGAATATTCCAACCATGAGGCTTAGTGAATATTAAGGAACACATACTATTGAACTGGGTATCAGTAGTCACATGTGGATATAAAATCTGACCAAATAGCCCACTATATTTCCTTGCATAACAACAGCAGATCCATACATACAATACCTAATTATAGTAATCCTACAATTAGTGTGTAGGTTAGAGACTTACCTAGAGAATGCAGCAGTTGACAGAACTGTAGTTCAGAGCTGAATCTGTGTGATACAAGCAGTACACAGCCAATACATGGATAGGTACAAGTTGTGTGGGTTTCCTGGCATCAGCTATTTTTATATATGTATGTGAGTAGGAGTAAGATGTCAGTCCCTAGGCCTCTAGGTTGTCAGTGAATGTGCTATGCATTGTCTCTTAGCCAATGCCGGGGCATACTGGGCATGCCTATGTCTGCCTACAGTGACATCATCAGGGGGGGGTCCTCCTCTGAGTCCTCCTGTGAGTATGGCTGTGGTGACCTAGGCACTGATGAGGGGCTGTGTATCCCTTCCCTATGCTGATCCTGCTGCAGCTACTTCTGTAGGATTATATTGTGTAGTATGGCACATATTGTGAATATATGTGCACATGTGGCTGGAGAGTACTGTAGGGCTCCACCAGATATATAGAGGCACCAGAACCATGATTTCAGCAACACAAACACATGCTCTATGCAGTTCCTAGTTTGTGCATGTACCTCATTATGGAATTCTTCCATATGTATGTGTGCATTTCTGATGGGTATCATTATCCATGGTTCCAGTGCATAGCCAGCATCCCCAGTAAATGGCCATGTGGGATGTCCCCCCTAGCAAACTTATGGTACAGCTGTGATGCATGTCAGATATGGGAGTCATAATAGCTGTCAGGGTTGCCAGCACACACATTCATGATAATGCCCTGGGCATTGCACACCACCTGGCAGTTGACAGAGTGGTACCCCTTGTGGTTGACATACATTCTACCCTCCTCACATTGTGGTATGTTGATGTATACATGAGTGCAATCTATGGCACCCAGTACCTCAGGGTAGTGTGCTACATGGTAGAGGTGTTGCATATTGTTGGCCATCACCTCAGGGAAGGGAAAAGAAATGTGCTCACTGGCATGTGGTAGCATGGCATCCAGGAACTGGTGGAGTACCCTAGATGCTGATGCCTGAGAGACCCCCATCATGTCCCCATTTGGTCTTTGGAAGGTACCTGTGACTATTATCCTAAGGGCTACACATACATTTGTTTCCAACTGTTGGCTCTGGGCCTGAGCTGAGGGCGGCAGAGCTCAGTGAGTTCTCGAAGTATGTCCCTGTCCACCCTGTAGTGCTCTGCAATTTTCAACTCCTGTAGCTCCTGGAAGGTTACCCTGGGCCTGAACACCCTTCTCCTTCTCTGTCTAGGCCTATTGTCAGCAGCAGCCGCAGCACTAACTTCAGCATCTAACACACACAGATGTAGCAGACTTGCAGCAGCCCCCAACATTCTTTCGGTTAAAATTTCCAAGTCTGTACTCCAATTGTGCAGAGTATGGGGGTAAAATAAGATTGTGGGGTGCATGCATACTTTATAGTGCTCTACTCTAGGTGCTGCCTGTGTGATTGGCTATCTGTGATGCATTGCACCTGCCTAGTATGTCACTGACATCATTTATGGCCATAGTTTAAGTTAAGCAAGGGTCAACACTAATTAATACATAATTGGCCTCTTAAATACTCTGAACACTGTGGCACACCATGCAAACATGTGCCCCATGGGTAAACAATACTTAACAGTCAGTACACACACACACAGACCTGCAAGCTCAGCATGGAAGAGCATCACACAAACAGAAGCAGCTATGCTCCAGTCAGCTCAGAACTTAGTAGACACACCCTCTTCTGATGTCAGCTACCTCTTCTGTGGACACCAACATGGTTCTCTGCTTACACGGAGTAGATCTGTGGACATGATTATTCCATTATGCTATTCAGTAACTCCACCTCATTTGCATGGGGATCTGTGCTCACAACCTGGATACTACACACTTCTAAGCCCTACCACATTAGCAACAGCACCAATGCACCACTGTAGATACTGCACACAGGGTCCTGTAATGGATTTCTGTCTCATGATATTAATTTTTGATTTTTCCATGTTTTTTTTTTTATATAAGGCATGTTTGCACACTACAGAGCTCTGCACAAACATGCCCAAATTATTAAAAAAAAGTTTATATTAACATATTTACTACAACATTTGGAACACACAGAGGGTAGTTTTGTTCATATCTCTGTGTGCTATGCCATTTCTGCCTGTCTACCAACATTTTTACAGCCATGTTTGTCTGTCTACAGTCCTGTACATGTAATTTTTCCATGTACACTATGGCACTGACATGGGGGTTTGTATGGCTGCCTATCTGCTTGCTGGATCACTCTACTTGCCTCATTTAAATGAGATTCACTTGCTTATGAGGTGATTTGCATTAAACAGAACTTCCCATGTTGGTGCATGCATGCGTGCCACCCAGCAGTGCTTACTGGATTGCAAACCTGCTTACTTTCATGTAAGCAGCATGGCACGATGCCTACATGGTAAAAATGACCATGCCGACTTTATTAAATCCCCCCTATGTCTATATATTCATGTCTATGAATTGAACTTATGTGCATACATGTAAAGCTCCTTAACAGTGTAGTAGCTGTCCCCCTATCACTTATGCATTAATCATATTATGCATTTCCGATAGGGGGATGTTCACAAAAACTCCTCTACGTTTCCAAAATCACAGATCACTGCTACAAAACTGCAAATCCCTGGACTATGAATACCTCCTTCAGTTTATTCCAATACTAGAAAAAAATCCCAAACCAATGAGTCAGAATCATATTCTGTATCTAAATACTCAATATCCAATTCTTCTACTTTATAACTGTATTATCTCTTTGTTTATTTATGCATATACATATGAATGTATTTCCTTTCATTAACTAGATAATCTGACTGTTCTACATTGTTAAAAACCATATGGTTAGAATAACTGGTAAAACAAACAATTAGGCCTAATACTGTAACTGGAAGCCACACAATAATTCACCATATAATAAAAATATGAAACAAAGATATGTTGACTTAAATGTTCTGCCAAACTCTGTTAGTAATCTCCACTTGGTCCTTTAAAACTGAAAGAAATCATCAAGACATAACAAGTGGTACACTATTTCCACAGTGCAAACATCCATTACTTACAATTTATCCTTTTAGTGCTCTAGAGTATTTAAGCACAAATCTGTCAAATATTCAGGAAACCCTATACTGAATTAAACAAAGATGTCTTGGAGCACTAAAATACCCCTGAATCTCAAAAGATATAAAATTTAACATCCAAGAAATGGATAAAACCCTATATCCTGATACTTTCAGCAGTAAAAATTCAGAGCATCTGACACATATTTTTAATCTCTCAGTAAGTCCAGGTATATTTCCACATCCATCAAGTACTGTACTACAGTCAGCCACCTTTACCAGTCTCAAACCTCTGCCCTATCACTGAAGTTTTTGAAAAACTACTCTGTCAACTGTTGGTCTGTGACCAACAGCATGGCTTTAGAAACACTTTTAGTACTCAAACAGCTTTGCTGCCAGCCTCAGATGTCATTTGTAGCAGCATTAATGAATGCCTTTTTGCAACAGGTGACTTTGAAGATGTGACATGTCTTTAAGACAGTAACTCATGGAATTCCTCAAGCCTTTCAGAGTGAGATCACACATGAATGACCCAAACTAAAGTTTATTATGCACACAGATGATATTCTATTCCTTCAATCTCACAAACTCCCCTAAATGCTACAACAAAAAGGTGGATCACACTTCAAAACATTTGCAAATAGCTCCCCATAATAAATTTCAAATTAATAGTGCAAAACTAATTTCATGCTATTTGCACAGTTAAAAAAAGTTTCACTCCTTCCCTTAACCTTCACAGTCTTAAAAGAGAATCTTATACCAAATGTCAAGCAACAAAATCATCTAGGCATAGCAGTGTCCCCCCACTAAACTTCAATATATACTCAGACAGCACTACCAAGTAGGTATTTACCAAATTAAAACTATGTTATTGACTTTCATACCTTCTCTCCCCAATAACAAGGATGTACCTATTTGATTGCCTCCTAATACCTAAGATCACCTCTTAAGTGGTCACTTAAAATCAGAGAACAGAGTTACTCCTTTAAAAACAGCCTAGATAATGCACTGTCAGACCTACATTCAAACTAGCTAAAGGTGAAAAGGCCCATTCCAGATTAGGCTTAGCTATATGGAACCAATTATTCTTGACTACGCTTATAAGGGCCTTGGCGCCAATACCTGATAACCTCCTATGATCCTATGATCCTATGCAGACATAAAAAATAGTGTCAATTTTTCAAACATTAGAAAATAACTTAAACAGCATTTGCATCTGTTTTAGAGACTCTGGCTAGTTCTGTAATTTATAATTACTGGCGCTTATAAGTAAATTAATGTCTTGTAAATAGTGTGTGCATTTATTTTAATATGTGCTTAATGTCCCACTCAACTACATTGTAAATATCTTTTTGTCCATATATGTTACAGGTTTTGCTAGTCTGTAGCAAATTATTTGTTGCACCTAGGTTGTGGCTGTAATGGATCAATACACTAGCCCACTTAACTTCCTGACAAAAATTGTAAAATAAAAATAAAATAAAATAATAAACTGTTTTGGGCAAAGTCCCAGAGACAAAATACACAACCCAATACAATTTACATTTAGATACATTATTTACATTTGTACAAATGTTCATAAAGCAAACACAGTTTACTTTTAGTAGCAACATATTAGTATAATATTTGTTAATGATATATACAGTTATTATGTGTTTGATGTAAACTTGACTTTATATATTTATTATAAACTCTGTCTGACCTTGATTAATTAAATTAAACTAAATTAGGTAATGTTTGTATTCTTTCAGCATAAATGGAAATGAATATTTTTGCAATTTATCTATAAAAATGTACAGACATTATTTAACTAAACAGGTATGAATTTAATATTATGCAAATTATTCTGGCTTCTAAAACTTCTATGCACCCAACCTTTATTGTGTACATGATTAACATGTCATGAAAGTTAAAGTTCCATCATTTTCAAGGCACATACTTTTTATAATTATTAATTAACCTGTTATATTTAATACTTAATTGCATACATAGCCAAGGTGAGAGTAAACAGAGAAAGATGGTGAGAAAAAATATAAGTATGTATATATTTATATACATAAATATATAGATATATATATAAAGAGAGGGAGAGATTTTATATATATATATATATATATATATATATATATATATATAGAGAGAGAGAGAGAGAGCAAAGAGAAATATATATATATATATATATATATATATATATATATATATATATATATATATACACAAACATACATTCATATACATATATATATATATATATATATATATATATATATATATATATATACATACATATACACACACATGCACATACATATACACACACACACACACACACACACACACACACACACACACACACACACACACACACACACACACACACACACACACACACACACACAGACTTATATGCCTACACCCATACATAAATACATACACCCATATACATATTATAGCTATGCATATTTATATATATATATATATATATATATATATATACACACATATACACTTACATAAACTGTATATAAAGAGAGAGAGATACATGTATTCCATGTATATATGCATAAAGATACACATACATGCAGACACATATATGTATGCCTCTATATATATATATATATATATATATATATATATATATGTATATATATATATATATATATATATATATATTTATATATATATATATATATATATAAATATATATATATACATATATGGGTCTATTTCAGAATGTCGACCATTCAGAATGTCAATTTTCATATGGCCGACACCATATGGTCGACATTCAGAAAGACTGACATCCTGAAATAGCACCAGTTACCTACCAGTAAACACTGTAAAATTGTGTTATGCAAGAGGGCAAGCCCCCCTGCACCCCCCTCACTCCCTGCTACTTAAATATTATCACTCCAAGATTGCAATACAGTGCAGGAAAGGGGAATCTCCCAGTCCCGCACTGTAGCGGGATGTCCGCTATCATTTGTCGGCCTTTCAAACGTTTACTCATATGGTGTCGGTCGTGTGAGTTTCAAACATTTGAAAGTTCGAACAAATAAAGGGCTTTCATATATATATATCTTTTCATGAAACCTAGAGTCTCCTCTGTATTCTTCCCTAATAACCATAGTTTTATGTTTTGTGCTGTTTACATCCCATCGAAGATAAACTGAAAAATATCTCCTGTTATAGCATTATCTCAACAGGTATTTCAGTCCACCATCTACTTGTGCTTACTATACAGAGCAGTTACTATTATTTTACTTTAAGTATTTTTATATTTCATCATTTTTTCTTTTCCTTTCCGCCTCAGGCATCATCTTAAAATAAATTCCGGGTTAGCAATATCACCATTTTAAATGTATTATTTTTTACACCAACTAAAATCAGTTCCAAAAAATTACATCTTGATACTGTTGACAAACCTTGAAACAAATAGCTCAAACTGTGAAATTTATTAATAGCTATATTTAAATAAAATTAATATATCTGTGCTAAACGCTATTTTTTTCAAAACGTTCATCCCTTTCACCAGATTTAATGCTTTCAAGAATCTCTCTCATTATTACAATGTATGTGGCACACTAGTCACTTTCACATTACTACTCTTATATTACTTTTTAGTCTTTTATTAAAACATGTCCACATAAAGGGCTGGATTCAGTAAGGTTATCACCAACAATAAGCATTTTTACTGCTGGTGGTCTCTGTTTCTTGTGCTTAGTCAACCATGCTGCAGTGCTCACCTCAAAGAGGTGCAGCATTGCAGTTAGCTGTCTCGCTCAAGCCTACAGCAAGTGCTAATAAAGCATTCCCTGGGGGATGCATATGGTAAATAGTTATGTGTTCTCCAAGAAATGCCCACAGTAAGTGATTGCTGCTACAGACCAATTCATCAAACTACTCAGTTGTGTAAGTCCTTACCACTAGTCAAAGAAATGAACTTGGTGAAAAACTCATCTTCATCCATTACTTTCAAAGGGTGAGATCCCATTAAAGATAAATGCTAGCTAGTTTAGCAGACACATAGTTTTGGGGTGTATGTGCATCTGTATGAGTAGAGCTGCATATGGGAGTTCATGGAGTGGTAAGAGTGATGTCTGATGAGTTTGTGTGAGTGTGTCTGCCTGGGTGGTCAAAGTAAGGGGATTAATTAAAGGATAGGAGAAGAAGTGTGTGTGTGTGTGTGTGTGTGTGTGTGTGTGTGTGTGTGTGTGTGTGTGTGTGTGTGTGTGTGTGTGTGTGTGTGTGTGTGTGTGTGTGTGTGTGTGTGTGTGTGTGTGTGTTTCATGGGTAAGTCTATTTGTGAGTGCAATCTGGTGGGGGCTGTTGATGTACAGAGTGTGTGTGTGTGTGTGTGTGTGTGTGTGTGTGTGTGTGTGTGTGTGTGTGTGTGTGTGTGTGTGTGTGTGTGTGTGTGTGTGTGTGTGTGTGCACGTGCGCACATGAGGGCAGATGACTGTCATAATTATCATCTCCCCCTTGATTAATGAACAATTGATGAAATATGTGTTATTTGGCACTAGGTCCAGGGAAATATGTTAAACACTTAAATATGTTATACACTTATTAGATTTCCACCTGCTTTCTGCTCTTCTGAAAGCTTTCCGCACTTTATTTCTCTCTTCGTCTCCTCTTTATATTCTCCTCCTTTACTAGTCTTCTTCCACTCCTTACCTAGACGTATTCTATAATTTTTCCCTCTTCCTACTTGCTACTCAAAAAAAAAAAAAAAAAAAAAAATATATATATTTTCTTTTCAATCCTGTAAATAAGGGAAGTGGTATTTTATCTGTGTTGTTAGCTTATCTACTCTATAATGTATCTGTTAACAAACCTAAATGCCTTGTAACTGTAATTTGTTTAAATTATTTGTTCTTTTGGAGAATGGACATATATCCAGCTAGACTAGCCCGGTCAACAAATGTTAAATAAAAATAAATAATACAAAAAACAAGTAAAAGTTAATATAGCAAATGGTTATGCACAAAAAAAGCTGCAGATTAGACTGACAAAGTATTAAACTCTAATGTCTGGCATTACTGACTGAATGCAAGGGTCCATGACTTCAGAGGTTGATGCTCAAGATTCCAGTCTAAGCTAGGGAGGAACACCAGACAACAGCAGGTAGTCTTTCTAATTATTACTATAATTCATTTAAAGAGCTAACAGAGTAACAGATCTTGCATTATGATTAATTTTTTTGAACAATAATAAGAATGAAACTCTAATACTAGTCTCACATTATTGACTGAAAGTAATCATTCATGAATTACAAGGGAAGAGGAAAATAGCAGGCAACACCAGGGAAATGAAAGAGATGTGGCAGTGTATTTGTGTGTGTGTGTGTGTGTGTGTGTGTGTGTGTGTGTGTGTGTGTGTGTGTGTGTGTGTGTGTGTGTGTGTGTGTGTGTGTGTGTGTGTGTGTGTGTGTGTGTGTGTGTGTGTGTGTGTGTGTGTGTGTGTGTGTGTGTGAATAATCTGAGTGTGTGTGTGTGTGTGTGTGTGTGTGTGTGTGTGTGTGTGTGTGTGTGTGTGAGGGAAGTCATGGGTCAGCAGCAGTGATCACAACAAGAGCAGCAGAAGTTGGCCTGTTAACACTTGCAGTATCCACAGAGTGATTCAGAGACATGTAATTAGCTGATAATGAAATACTTCCTCATTACAACTAATGTGTCACTGAATCACATGTTGCTGCCATTGTGCTAACATGCCGTTTTTGCCACAGCTAAACAGCTTGTAACTGGTTTAATCATGGTTTTCATCCTTTTCCCTTCCCACTGACAAGTGAAGTTAAGTATTAAATCTTCTATGACAGTATCATTATCCTTCTCCATTTAATAAACACCGACAGGTGCCATATCCACACGCAATACATAACGCAGGAGACATACCTGGGTAAACGTCATCAAAGAAAAAATACCTCACTATCTTCCTTACTTCTTGAAACTAACCCCTGGCCACTACAATTTACAATTTATTTATTTGTTTATTTACTTACTTATTTGTTTATTTTACATTTGTTTCCCAGGAATTTCTGACTTGACACTTCCTTTTTCAGTGCAAGCCCTGGAAGAAAAGCTCCACATTACAAACTAGAGATATACATTTACATAGATTATATCACATATAGTCATTCATAACATACAGTATAGTTCATACAGAATTTCCACATAATTAGATTATTACTTAATACAATAAAGGTGTTTACAAAAACATTTTGTTTATAAACTAATTATTAGCAAAATAAAAAGTGATGTATCTTTTGATTAAAATTCATTCATTGGATCCTTCAATTGTACACATTTCATTTCAGGAGATCTGACTGAGTATATGTTTTCACGTCAAAAGGGAAAATGTTAGACCCGTTACGGTAAGAGAATAATAGCTGATGAGTATGTAGGTACTGTGCAGATAATCCTATAGTTAGGACATCAGAACAGGGAAAATAGAGGAGTGAGAGGAGTTGAGTGGAAGAAATGGGTAAAAACTAACCAGGGCTGGTGCACGAGTATATCTTTGTGTTCAATAAGTGGGATTTGAGTATTTTTTTTAAACTACAAGGAGTTAGTTGTTGACCTATACCTGTTGGTAGAGTGTTCCAGAGTTTGGCTGTGCATGTTGTATAAAGGGAATCTCCATCAGAGTTGTTGGCTTTTGTAATATTTAATAAAGATTTATAATCTGAGAATAAAGTCCGATTACTAGCACAAGGAATTTGAAGGTTTTCTGTTTATAAGCCAACTTTGACGAATGTTTTCCATACCTTTCTTGTATGACAATTACTTCCTGTATTGCATGCACTACAAACACTCCTTGGCTCCCAGTTGACTACCTGGTTACCACAGCTAGTACTAACAACCTAAAAATGCAGCAGCTCTTCTTTTGTTGAACAGTCATGCATCTGATAAAAAGCATATGCTGATTGTTTTATCAAAATTAACAAAACTTTATAGTATACACTCCCATTTTGGGAGATCAATGGCAAACATCAAACAGCCATTTTCCTTTCCATTTTTATCATTTGCCTAACTGACTTTACTATTCATTAAAATTAATATTAATTAAGCTCAAATATTAACTATTTCATATTAATATTAATTAAGCTTATTTACATGTTTACCTATATGAGTATAAAAAGAAAAATACATTTCTTTTATTGATGAAAACACATAAATATTTTAGTGAAATATCATCCAGCTCCATGCAGTAAAGGGAAAATTCTGTGGCTACAGTGAAGAAATCCTGAGTTTGATTTGTAGCTTGGGTACGTACAGAGGTTGGCCAGAAAGAAGGCAGAGAATGGCCACTGTAGCCTCACCCATCCAATGGAAAGGAAGCAGTTCTACCTTGCCACAAAATAGGAGAAGTAGTTGATACCCTCAGAAGACAGAACTAGTTAGCCCACTGTTTCATAATGCATTACAGCACTAGGAAGCAAAGCAGAAAATGGTATGTAGAGGTACAGTTCTCCTTAGCAGACAGTCAGCAATGGTATGAAAGAGCTCTTGTGGGATGTGGAGGTGCTGCCTTCAGAAGAGGGTAGGCTTCTGCCATGAAAAGCAATCTAGCCCACTCCCTACCACCTGACTCTTACCAGTGAATGGAGAGTGGATTAGAGGTAGTATGCAGGAATAAATGGACTGTAAGTCTCTTGCCTCAGACAGGCATGCCTGAGTCCCATCCGCCAGAATGAATGGACCAATGGAAGTATGTAGAGGATCCACTGGGTGCAATACTGGGGGAGCAAAACAATTTAAGAAAAAAATCCATTTTTTCTTTTTAAAAAAATTTTAATAACATCAAAGACAACTTTAATAAATAATTTTATAATGAGAGATAAGGATGCTATTCACAAGCTTTCTACTTTCAAATCCTCATTCTCCTTTTATTGAAAACAACTATTTAGTTGGTTGACTATTTTATATAGAAATAATAGCAGTCATATCTTCATTCTAGTAAGGAAGTGTTCCCACTATGTTATTAAACATTTTCAGAAGCATCTCTGTTGTTTGCTTCTCTTATTTAGTGTTTTTTCAAGTAATTACATTCTTAGATTGCTGACGTGCCACAGTCTTCCTGTGTTCTTTATCAGACGGTCTCTTTACTGAAAGTCCAACTCATATTTTCATTATCAGAAATTAAGTAATTGTTTTGGATTAATGCAGTAGTTTGTTTTATTCTTGTTGGAAATATTGTTTTGGGCGTATATTCCTTTCTGTTTCTCAAGCTTTACTGAAGGCCAATAATCTCCTCTTTTTCATTGATATCTTAGTAGCATAATTATAGTCGGATGTAATGCTGTTTGTGTCTACCTTGACTGGAGCTTTTGGCCTGGCACTTTTCAATACCAGTATTTATCTTAGATGAATTCAACAAACAGTAAATCTTGGTGGTGTGTTAAGATTTGTTGCTGTACCTTTTCTTATAGATATGTGGACTGTTTCTGTACCACACAAAAGACCCTCTAGTAAGTCAAACTCCACAGTACCATTTGGTGAGAATACTCACCAAGTATTCTCCCTTCATATCTTCAGGTAGTCTAAAGATTCTTACATTATTTCTTCATTCTGCACTTTCAGGGTATTCCATTTTATTTATGAGTCATGCAATTTGCTTTACTAAAAATTTGTTTTGATTCTCTTCATCTTGTAATCTCCTCTCTATGTCATTTAAGGAAATTTCCATGTTTCTGCAGGGCATTTGAAAGAGCTCGTGCTCTTCAGACATACACATTTTTGTAACTTTTTTGATGAGACAGCAATGGTTATTGACCATCTGTTCATCTGAGATTCTGAAAAATAGATTCTTTTTTCATCATTGTTATAAATTCTTGTTGGTCTTGTATGATCTCAATTGTACTTACTATGTCTCTTACACAAGTTTTGTATTTTGCTCTTTTCTATGTTTGTGATCTGAAATGCTTTCAATCGTGTTTCAGCAGAATGCAATCCTTTGTATCTACTTACACTGATCCATTGTATGTTTCTTTTATTTTTACTCTTTTTATTGCATTGTAAATTATTTGTATATGTTTTCCAATGGCCTTGGTTTTGGCAGAAAATGTTCTTAGGATAATCACACACGCACAATCAACAAATTCAAATAAATAAATGCATATCATCAGCAGCTTATCCTCAGGTGCCGCAGCCTTGAATATAATACTGCAGGCAACTTTTTTCATTTCCATTCTACTTCCTTGCTGCCTAAAATGGTTTGTCTTGAGTGTATAGCATACAGCACAAACATAACCCTATTTCAGTGTTTACAGACAATCCATGCCCTTCACTGCATTCATCTCTTCAGGTCAATTTTCATATTTCAAGCATACCTATAGATTATAAACCAAAGAAAGGTAAGAGGCTCAGGGCATCTTGGGTTGAAGTTGTTATATCTGTTGATGAATTTTTAATTCAATGTTTTCTCAAACATTTGCTTGAAAAACATAAAGGCTTTGTTGAAGTATGATTAGTCTAAATAAAGAGATAAACAATGTTTGATTCAAATGTGCATCAGCTCTGTATTCTTCTACTATTTACTCACATTGAATACCTTCAAAATATTTTGAGAAATCAAGCTTTGGTTTCTATTTGGTTGACTGCAACATTTTTCTTCATAGTGTAGGAATGCAACAACAAAAATAACTTTGTCTAGTGATACTCTGCTGCTATGAACACTTGGTTAAAATGAGTTGCAAGCAGTATGTATTCAGTCTGAAAGGTAGTTGTTTGATCTACCTAACCAATAGAATTGAATGGATTAGTTAACTAAAATATTCAAAATGTTGTCTTGTGAATTCTACAAGCTCTGGAACTTCAACAGATAATGCCATGGCATAAAACTGCTGTTTTAAATAATGTAATGAATAACATTTTCATCTTAAATCACAAGAATCATTTTTAATGTCTATAATAGATTCTTTGGACTGCTGGGATTGCCCAGAAGATCAATGGCCTAATGAAAACCATGATGCCTGTATCCCAAAAGTGATTGAGTTCCTAGCATACGAGGAACCGCTGGGTTTGACTCTTGCTGTCATTGCTCTATTCATGACTCTCGTGAATGCTTCAGTCCTGGGGATTTTCATTAAACACAGAGACACCCCGATAGTCAAGGCCAACAACAGAGAACTTAGCTACCTTCTTCTTTTTGGACTCATGCTATGCTTTCTGTGTTCTTTGATATTTATTGGTAATCCTGTTGCAATAACATGTTTGTTTCGTCAAAGCATATTTGGTGTAATTTTTTCCATTAGTGTCTCTTTAATTTTGGCAAAAACTATTACTGTAGTTATTGTTTTCAAAGCAGCAAGACCTGACAGTAAACTGCACAGACTGTTGGGACCAACTGTACCCAAGTTAATAGTTTGCTTCTGTTCCCTTGGACAATTTATTATATGCATTGTTTGGATGTTATACAGTCCTCCTTTTATAGAGTACAATACAAAATATGTAAATGGGAAAATAATAGTTCAATGCAATGAACACAATGTCGCATTTTTCTGTTGCATGTTGGCATACCTGGGAGGTTTAGCTTTTGTGTGTTTTGGTGTTGCTTTCTTAGTAAGAAATTTACCTGATACATTTAATGAAGCTAAATTCATTACCTTTAGCATGTTAGTATTTGTCAGTGTGTGGCTGTCCTTTATACCGGCATACCTGAGCACACAGGGCAAATACATGGTTGCAGTGGAGGTATTTGCAATCTTAGCCTCAGGTGCTGGTTTACTCAGCTGTATATTTTTACCCAAATGCTACATTATTTTACTTCAACCATATAAAAACACAAGGAAACATTTAATAGGTGCAACTCAGTAACAAGTTAATACTATAAAATGAATTGCATTAGTATTAAATATGTAGCTGCATTTTAGCATAATGTTTATTTGATTCTGGTAATCTTACAGGTAAAGTAATGCTAGACAAGTTCTATGTGGCTGCAACCCACAAGAAATGTAAAACAAGGAGAAGGGCATAGTAAACTATATACCATTATATGAACAAAAATACAGTGGGATGCAATCATTATCAGTAAATACAAAAATATAATATGTTTTAAGAATGTTTGACCTTATACGTTTAGGACTAGTCTTATAGGAATAATTAATGATTATACTGTTTAGATCTTGAGCATGTGATAGTATGCTTTGAAGTACCAACCAATCTGCATTTGATATATTAAATATGTTGTGGATTTGTTGAATGTCTAGTACTTTTTGATTCTTTATACAATGTTGCCAGCAAGTAAAGTTTTTCATCTCCCAGTTAGAGTATTTTATGGATTTTGTTAAAAAAAGTTTTTTTGTAGAACTAAAGGGTAAGTCCATCCATATCTTAATGCTTGTGTTGGTGTATATGAATCTTCTAAATAAATTATAGCTGTTATTTATGTAGTTTAAATTAGTTGGTTTTGTTATATTATATTGAGTGTTAGCAATCAATATATGCCACAGCCTATTATTTTGTTCATTTACCATAAGCGTTTTTTAGTTATTTTGTTTTCATTTAGGAATAGTATGCAGTGTTTTCCAAACTGAAGAATAATTAGGATCAAACCAATTAGTTCTGAAAATTGAAGCTTTTATGTATGTCTCCATATCTGGAAAGTTTATTCCACTCATTTCCCATGGTCTGATGTGATGTGAGTAAGCTATCCTATTTCTTTTTGGAAACCAGAGGAAATTCAATAGGGTTTTATTCACTTCTTTAAAAAATGTGCTTGGTATCATAGGGATAGCATGTGCAATGTAATTTATTTTTGGAAGTAATATCATTTTTATTATTTGCAGTCTGTCTTCAAATTTCAAATACATTTTATTCCATTTGCTATTAGCATTTTTATATTATTTGTTTTATTGTTGTAATTTATGGCTAATATTGAGTCCATATTTTCACTTAGTGTTATTCCTAAATATTTTATTGCGGGAACTTTTTTTGCCTATTATGTTGTTGTTGTTGTGTCTTTCGGCTTTTTCGTGGTTAGGGGTTGCCACAGCGGAACTCCAGTCTGCTAATTATTGGCAGTAGATTTTTATGTGCCGAGTTGCCGGCCCTGATGCACAACCTTCAACGAAGGCATGCCCATTCATGCATGTCTCCACATAGAAGATACTCTAGCTGAAAATCGAACAGGACGTCTTACTGTGAGGTGACAACACTACTGCAGCACCACCACCGCATTTTGTGATTTGTATTTGATGGGAAATCCCCCTTTTTATTTAAGAACATGTAATTAGACTTTGTTTTGTTAAAACAGAGTCCAGAGATAAGAGAATCTTTCTTTGAAATCATCTAGTTCTTGTAAAGATTTCTCTGAAACAGATAGAATGAGTAGAACATCATCAGCAAATAACATAATTTTTGAGTTAAGTTGACCATATATGTCAATACTTATTATTTTGTGATTGTTAAGTATTGGTGATACAAATAATTGTACTGCCAGTGCAAATAGGATAGGTGACATCGGGCAACCTTGTTTTGTGCCTTTAGTTATTTCAATGACTTGTGAAGTGAATGGCCCAGGTTTTATATAAGCAAGGTTGTCTTTATATATGTTTTTCATTAGTGTAACGAAATTGAGGGGAAATTCAAGTAATAAAAAAAACCCTTGAAAAGATAATCCCATCTGAGGGTATCACAGGCTTTTTCTATGTCCAATGCTACTATAAGGGCTTCCTGGTTATCTCTGTTTAAGAAATCTATAAGCATTACTATTCTCTGTATGTTGTCATGAGTATGTCTGTTATATATGAATCCTGTTTGGTCCTCATTTATAATATGTATCAGTGATTTTTTTTTAATTCTACTAACTAATATTAACATAAAGATTTTGGGAGTGCTACAGAATCCTGAAAGGCCAAAATCCTGAAAACCAAAATCCTGAGACCAAAATCCTGAAAGTTCAAAATACTGAAAACTCAAAATACAGAAAACTCAAAATCCTGAAAACATACAAGATACCAACACTTACTATATTCCAGCACAAGTAAATACAGAAACATATTACCCTTCAACTATATGCAGGGGACAATCCCCTGCACCCCCCAAGTGGGGGTTATGCCTCCCACACCCCCTTCTTCTTAAATATATCAACTCCAAGATTGCACTTAGTGTAGTGAACTGCAATCTTGGAGTTGATATATTTAAGTAGCAGGGGGGTGTGGGGGTGCAGGGGGGCTTGCCCTCCTGTATATAGTTAAAGGGTAATATGTTTCTGCATTTACTTATGCTGGAATATAGTAAGTGTTGGTATACTGTGTGTTTTCACAATTTTGAGTTTTCAGTATTTTGAGTTTTCAGGATTTTGAACTTTCAGGATTTTGTTCTCAGGATTTTGGTCTTCAGGATTTTGGGCTTTCAGGGTTCTGTAGCACTTCCAAAGATTTTATAGTCATTGTTGAGTAATGAAATTGGCCTATAAGAGTTACACTGTAAAGGATCTTTATTTTCTTTTATGATAGGTGTAATTAGCGAGTACCTCCATGAAGGTGATATTGCATTTTGTGAATGTATTTCATTTAAAGTTTTATTAAATAATGATATTACTGAGAATGGAAATATCTTATACAATTCATTAATTATTCCATCAATTCCCGGTGCCTTATTACTTTTGCTTTCCTTGATTTTTTCAGAAATTTATTTTAGAGATATTTGTTTTTGAATTTCCAATTTAAATTTTTCTGGTATTACTTTTAATTTTGCTAAATTTAACTATAAGTTTGATAGATTAGGTTGGTGTGAATCATCTTTGTAATGATCAGTGAAGTTGTATTTAAAGGCATCCAATATATCACTTATGTTGGAAACTTTTTTGTTTTTAGCTTTCCCTTCATGTATGACATTTGTAATATTGTTTTCAGTAGATTGTCTTTAAATTCTAACTGCTAGATTGTGCATGTATTTAGGCGATGCAGCGTATTTTTCTACTGCTAGATTAGTTTTATGAGTTAGAATTTCATTATATCTTTCGTTTAGTTCCTCTCTTTTTTGTGTGTTTATAGGTTCATTGATATTAAGTTCTGTGATTTGTTTTTGGATGTTGTGTAATTCTGATTCCCATTCCTTTGTTTTATTTTTATACCATGAAAAGATTTTTCCATTCAAGTAAGCTTTCAAGGTATCCCATAAATTTATTATATTTGATTCATTAGTATAATTTATATCTAAGAAGAGTTGTATTTATGAATCTAGCCAAGGTTTGAATTGTTTTAATTTTGTGATATAAGTTGGAATTCTTGTTATAAAGATAAACTTCTTATAATGTATATGTATTTAAGGATTAATGAGTTGTGATCTGAAAAAGGGCATGGAATTAAGGAGAAATGTGTTATTTTTGTGTTTAGTTCTTGACATGAGAATATTTTATCTTTTCTTGTTTGAGTACCAAATCTATTGTCTTGGTGAGAAAATAATAATGACTTACTCTCTTTATATTTGTATGTGTCAATTAGATTTAGACTTTCACACCATTTTTAATAGTTTTCAGTGTGGAATTAATATGTAAACTTTTTTTGTAGTAGTCTCTGAATTGTCCAAAATGTAATTGAAGTCACCTCCTACTATCAGATTTCCCTTATAGACTCTAGTAATTAGGTCTATATGTTTTGTAACTGTCCCAACCCCAATACCTAGAAACCAGTATACATTTGCTAATGTCCAAACTTTATTGTTATATTTTACTATTAAAATAGACAAAAGCCCTTCCTTGTCTTCATATTTATAAATGATTTGAGGAATGGTGGCATTTTTTACATAAGATTAATGCTCTCCTAGTATTTTTCTTATATGAAGAGTGAGATAATATCATATATTCATTAGGATTCCATTAGTAAGTATTTTTGTTTTTAAGTGGGTTTCTTGAAGAAATACCACTTGTACTTTGTTTAATTTCATGTATCTTAATAAGCTTGATATTTTTCTTGGATTATTTAAACCATGGGTATTTAATGATAGTATAGTTAAGTCCATTCCTATTAATTAACTTTATATAGTATTTGCGATGTAAAATATCTTTGCAATGCTAGGCTTATAAATGCCCTAGGGCAGATAGCCTAGTATGAACCTATGAACCTATGAACCTAATATATAGATTTTGTAACATCTCTGTTGATTCTGTTCATTGTGATCACATTATCTTTTTTATATGAAAAATATAAATTATAACTTAGCTCAGGCCAATAAAGAAAAGAAAAGAAAAAAAAATAGTTTAAGATTAAATACATAGTACCAAATAATCAAACATTTTGATAAGCCCTTTGGTAAACACAAAGTGATATACACTTCCAATCCGATAGATGAAAAACAAATCCATCAGATTGACTTTCATATCTACCAACAAGTAAAAAGAGAAAAATGTCCCTTTTGAGCTCCAATATGAGATTTCTTCATTTTTTTTTTAATTAGAGATTTATTGGATTCAGATAAGATAAGCAATATTCAATTATATATGTTACATATTATCTAAATGTAAATGTACACAAAGTATGGGAATTATATATTTTCTAAAAATAGTTTTTAACATACATATAATATTGTTTTCGTAGCATAGTTTAAACTTTGATTAAGCTTTCTTTCAGCATGTAACAATCTTTTTATGAACAGTTAAAATATTTTTAAGATCAAATTCTAACCATGTTTTAATAAATGTTGTGATATGCACAAGTGTAACAACTCTTTGAGATTATCTGGAAATCATTTATCTAGTATTTCTTGCATCTTGTGTATGAAATATTATCAATTCTAATATAGAATAATAACAGTCAAGTATAAACATAGTGAAGCAATTCATTTGTTACTATTAAAGATATAATTATGGACCAGTGAAAAGTTTTAACTAACACAATGTTGGTTCAAAGTATTATGTGAACTAGCACCTTGATACTTCCTTCTTATGTTTTTATTTTCCATTTTCATTTTTTATTGAATTATGCATAACAAAACATTAAATCAATGTGAATTTGTAGTTGTAAGTTAACCACAAATCTACTGTAACTTAAGATTAATTTATGACATCTTAGTAATCCTTACTATCATGTCAGTCTTCACTTTATTAATACGTATTTGGTTATGAAAAGAGAGCTCATCTCTATCTGAGCCTTCTATGTATCTAACTGTTTCACTTTTACCAAGTTAAATATAAACAGTACACAGTACCATGACTTTTATATTAATTTTGTAGTACATTCCACTTTTTTTTAGGGAACTATAGGTTTCTTACTGGGTAATTCTATAATAGTTTTGATGAAACAGTCTTCTTCTGACAATCTGTAGTTAAGACAATGTTCACATTTATAAGTATGCATTTATATTCAAAAAAGTCTACATAGCATGAACACCCCAGGTTTCTCAAAGTTTTTAACAACTTCAGTGTACTTAACAAAACTTTGACTATGCATCTTAATTTTAAACAACTTCTACAGGTTTTCACTGTTCAAACATTTTTGTTCAGAATGATGTATCAGAAATCTGTTTGCAGATTGTAAGAGAAATGCAATTCCCTTTTAGATTTTTAATCTTCTTAAAATGTATACAATTATTAAACAGTGTACTAGACATATTCTAGTCAGCCATTTATATGCTGAATTTTAAACACTTTAAGCATGAATGATACGATAATAATCTTATGCATATATTCCTTTCTGTTGAATGTAGTTTTTGAATTACTACTTAGTCTATTGTTCTAATAACAGGCATGACCAGTTATCAAATCAAACTGAATTGACATTAAACAGTAGGGTCTATCATGGTACAGATCACCATCAGTGTTTTGTCTATTAGTGTACAAACATTCATTCATTTTTCTTATGTGTGTGTGTTTTTATATACTTTAATGCCCTCATAGATCAAAACAATATCTACTTCATAGAGGTACTGGAGGCATAGCATTAAGTTTTATAGTGTCCCCTGCCTTGTTTTTAATAGATAAGCCATAAAACTCATTTTAATAAAGAAGATAATTTAATTAGCCTCCATTCCCTTATAGCACATGTTCAATGGATTATGTATTACTGAGTTTCTTTTCCTTCCTATCTGTTCAGGTTTGATCAATAAATCTCTAGAAAGCTGCATATATATATATGATCAAGTCTCGTCTGTTGTGAGGAAACTAGTAAACATAACTTGACTGTACAGATATATTGCCTTGTCCTATTAACCTTACACTAAATCTATGAAGCAAAATGTCCTTTGTTAGTTTATGTGATATTACTTTTGTATGCCAAATAATATGCAGACAGTAATAAGTATTACAAAAAACATTCTATGTCAGCTTTATATTCTGCAGCTCTACACATCCTATTGTTTTAATGGTCTTGCTGTCAAAATGTTTACATTACAACTTGTAGGGTGCAAGAGAATAGATATAAAGAAATGTTATGGAAAGGTGATGTTATCTGTCTACATTTTCTGCATATAAAAATGTCAAATAATAAGAAGATATTCTTTAAGGAATTCTAGCTTCTGAGGCTAGTCTTGTAATTATCTAGTGTCACTATTAGTATCCGTCTGTTGGTATACTTCTAATACAGACAGTTACCACCTTAAATTCTTCTCTTCTATCTAGGAAGTGTGGAAAGGAAGGAGAAAGTACGTGTGTGCATTAGTATGCATTCCCATGCATTTCTGCTGTTTTGATTACTTTTTATATAGCATTGCAACCCAGTTTCTGTTGTAGCCTAGCCAGGGACATGCACTTAATAATAAAAAAAATACATCACAAATCACATCACCTGAGGGTCGTATCTCAAATGGAGTACCTAGCAAAAATTTTATGTAAGAGATTTGTATTTAATTGATGCAGTCTTTTTTTTGTCACTGTGTAAACATCACACTAGCTGCTGAGCAGCACATTCTAATTTAAATGCTTTGAAAGCAGCTGTGTGAAAGGTGCTCATGTCTTAAAGTTTTTTGAAAAAAGAGACCTTTATATATGCACGAGGATATTTCAGTCAGAAAATTGTCAAAGTGCGGCTTCGCAAATCTATTCAGTCTGGCAAAAGACAATTTTATTTTATTTTTTAAGGCATGGAAGCTATATTTTCTAACTAGTATAATTTTTTTTGTTATACAAAAAAAAAAGCCATTTATATATAAATACTGTCTACTTTCTGTCACCCGGCGAACTAGTGTGTTAGTTAGTATACTAGTTAATCAAAAAGACTTTATGAAGATTCAGCCATTCATGTATACCATTCACTTGTTACCAAGTAGTCTGCAGTGTAACAGTTAAACCTTATATTTTCTATTTGCTATAGTGCTAATGTTATATTAAACTTCTAGTTTTCATTTTGATTTCAGAAATACTTCTCATTAACAGATGTAGAGCATGAGCTTGTGTTAAATAATCTTATATATAGATCAGTGAAAAGTAAGAATACCACAATATATTGTAGTCAATGAAATAAGTTAAAATACATACTTTTTGTTGTAAGAACCAGTAGTCTATATCTTTGTTGAATCTTTGAGAGATTTGTGAGTGTCTGTGGTTTTAAGTTCAGTTCTTTGTTTCTTTTTCCTTCCATCAGTCCAAGTGTTTTTCTCTGGGGATCTTTTCAAATTGATTGTTGTAGACTAGTCCATTTCTTCAGGAACTGTGATGATGGTATTATTTTTGATAAATGAAGATGCTTCCTCAAAGTTATTGAAAGTTCTCATGTCATTTGAGCAGAAAATTCTGATTTTAGCAGGATAGACCAGTTGTGCTTTTATTTTATTTTGTTTGAGGAGTTTCACCAATGGCCATGTTTTTTTCCTTAGTTTTAGCACTCTTGCAAAATAGTCATTGTCAAAGCTAATCTGACTTTGTATGTTAAGGGACTTTTCCTCCAGGCTGATTTTAATATGAGTTCTTTATCCAGATATGATATGAATTTTACCACAACTGATCTTGGAGGTGCTTTAGATGAAGGGGGTTGTGGTTTTCCTATGGATCTGTGAGCTCTCTCTATTCCATTTGATAGTCCCTCCTTTAAGTCAAGTATTTCAGGTAGCCAAGAGTTTAGAAAGATTATGATGTCCTCTCCTTCAGTTTTTTTCTAGAAGACCAAACTTACTTATGTTTGTTCTCCTTTCCTATTATCCAGATCATCCATTTTGTTAATTAGACAGTTATTTTGTTGTATTAAGAATTCTCTCTGATTTCCCTCTTCCTTGACTCTCCCATCTATGTCATTCAGTAAAGTTTTCATGTCAAAGCTTTTATTTTGTTGTTGCTGTTATATTTTCTTAAGGACATCAGTTTGTTTATGACAATTTTCCTTGACATTTTCCAAATTGTCTGTAAATCTATCCATTTTTAAGGACAGTTCATGTAGTGTTGAAGACATCAGTTGGATCTCCTTCTTCAGAGTAGTTTTGATGTGAGAGTTCTTTGAGCTGGCCATTTCCATATAGTTGTAATGATCTCCAATTTATTTTGACAGGAAAAACTCAACATCATTTCTTGGAATTTGATAAGGTTGTAGTTCGGAAGTTCTTTGATAAAGTTTTGTTGTTTCTATTTGATGAAATTAAGTTTTTTCCTGTTTTCTAGTATAGTTTTATGGAGCTTTAAAAAGATGCTGCTATCAAATGGCCATGTAGGCTCCACCCCAAATCAGTCTTATATTGTTTGACTAACTTCTTTGTACTTTTCTTGCTTCCTTCCTGGGCTGTGATTGAAATTGGTCATGTGTGATTAGTGCTTTACCCACTTAACAAATATAAATAAAAAATAAAAATAAAAGCAATCAAAGTCAGAAGCAGCTCATACTATATATTTTCTGTATGCCAATCATTCATAATATAGTTACTTGTCTGTACCTCAGATCTACTGGTCAAACTGCAAGTAAATATTTGCCTTATATCCTCAGGGCAATTGAGAATTTTTCATCTTTTTTGTTACCTTTGAAGTACACTTCTTGCAAAGATGATGAGATTCTGAGAACTTGCCATAGGAACATTTTTGGGGGGATTACAGAAAGATGCTCATTTCAGTCACCAACACACAATGCCAAGTGCTGTAAAAAGGATGAATCCCAAAAAAATGAAATCATGACTCACTGTGATGGTATTTCAACTTTGTGGCCCTATAAAAGTAAAATTTTGACAGTAAGGATCCTTGCATTCACACAGAAGACATCACTATCTCTAAATATGAACCACAAAACCATAGCATTACCTTGAAATATATAATGATTAACAGTGCTTGCCACATAAGCATTAACATACTTAGGTAGAGAAAGCAGAGCACATGTGAACAGTTATATGTTTTACATTTTGAGAGGGTTCATAGGTTCATACTAGGCTATCTGCCCTAGGGCATTTATAAGCCTAGCCAGAATGTGTTTGGCTTTCGCCACCCATTTTAAATTTATTTTGCTATGCCCTTTTTCGAGGTTAGTATACTGTGCCTCTGTATAACAGTGACACAGAAGTGATACCCGGGGTAAACCTACGATCTCCCATCCACTCATCAAGATTCCTCTTGAAGAGAGTCAGTGAGGGACTCTGCCAAACCTGGACTGGGATTTTATTCCAGAGTGAAGGGAGCCTCTGGGTTATGAATCTGTCCCTCCAGCATGTCCTATTTATTTCAGTGCTGAGGTTCAAGTCTCTCGGAGCGTAGCTCGATGGGATTTGGATTTTCTGAGGTGCAGCATGTCCATTAATTCCGGGTTGGACATGGCTTTATACGTCAGGCACAGATCATCTCTGAACAGGCGGTATGCCACTGAGTAGAGCTGGAGTTTCTTTAACCGGGCTGCATATGGCATCTGTTTGAGCCCTTTGATCCTCTTGGTGAGGTACTTTTGGGGTCTTTCCAGTTGCTGCAGGAGTCTGGTAAGGTACATCCCAAAAGGGGCATTGTACTCAATTAAGGGCCTGATGAGGGATGAGTAAAGAGGCACAATGACCTCCCCTGATCTAGATGTGAATCCCTTCATGATTAGGTGGGCTATATAAAATGTTTTTCTAACCACTTTGGCCATGTGGTTGTCAAATGAGACATTGCTATCAACTTGGGTCTCTAGGTCCCTAATTACTTCTTCTGTACTTAATGGATTACCACCATTCTGGTAATTTGTGGGCACTTTGTTTTTGCCAAAGGGGATGACTATACACTTTTTGGCATTTAGCTTGAGGCCATGGCTCTGGCACCAGTTGTCTGTTTCTATGGGGCCCTTTTGGAGGATGCTTGTGTTGGCTGGAGAGTCGATTATGGTGCCTAGTTTGCAGTCATCTGCGAACCTGGTCAGCCACAGTCCTTCCGTGTTGGCCTGTACCTCCGAGAAATATATACCGAATAAGAGAGGTCCCAGGACTAAGCCTTGTAGAACACCACTTGTAACTGGTTTGGAGTCTGACATGGCTCCAGCAATTCTAACCATGTGGGTTCTGTCCTTGAGCCAGTTTGCAAACCATCTAGTGACACAGGGGTTTATATTTAAGCTGGTGAGCTTATCTATAATGCCCGAGTGGGGTATTGTATCGAAGGCTTTTGTGAGGTCCTGGTAGGCTGTGTGGACCACCTTCCCCTCGTCAATCACCTTGGTGACTGTTTCAGAGAAATCAACCAGGTTTAAGAGGCAGGATCTGCCATTAACAAAGCCGAACTGGGTAGGATCCAGTGTCTGTAGTTCCCCAATATCTTTATTTATGAGGTCCATGATGATCCTTTCCATAGCTTTGCAGACCAAGCTAGTCAGGCTTATGCGGCAATAGTTTCCAGGATCTGTTGAGGCACCACCTTTATGGAGAGGGACCACTGTTGCTGTACGCCACTCTTTGGGCACATATCCTGTAGTAAGGCTGAGATTGAACAGTAGTTTTATGTTTGGGGTTAGCTCTTCTTGGAGTTCATGTAGGACGCAGCCCGGGACACCGTATGGTCCCATCGATGCTGTGTTTTTTGCTTTGGAGAGAGTGGCTCTTACCTGAGCATCTGAGATGTCAGGGGGGCAGCACTCTGCTGGGATAGATATTTGCCCTTTTGGTGGGGGGGGGGAGTTTGCGCTGAACCTGTCAGCTAGGATGTTGGCAATGTCTGTGGGTTCAGTGTATTTTTTGTCATTTTGGACTAATTCTGAGCATATCTGGGAATTACCACCCAGGTACCTAACATAACTAAAGAAAGCCTTGGAATTATCCTTAGTCTCCTGTGCAATTTTTCTTTCGAAGCTGGCCTTAGACAATTTTATGAGCGCCCGTAGGTTTTTGCTAATACTGATCAGTGATGCTTTCCCTTTTTGGGATTTTGCTCTATCATTTAGTTGCTTCCTCCTTCTATTGTATAGTTTGTTTATGGCTGGGGTCCACCAGACAGGACGTCTGCCTTTGGAGGATTGGGTCTTGGTTTTATTTGGGATCGCATGATCCATGCATTCCTGAAGGTGTTCATAGAATGCGTTTATAAAGGATTCTGCAGTCTCGGCCATATTTTCCACAGGCCTGGGGGCTTTGAAGGATTCCACCTCAGTTTTGAGGAGTGTGAAATTTGCTTTAGAGAAGTTTTTCACTGTGGTTTTCTGGGCAGGGGGTGGGGTCGGGATGTGAATATCCAGTGAGATTAGTTTATGGTCTGATCTTACCAGTGAGGGATACACTTCTGGTCTGGAGCATAGTGTCCCCATGTTGGTGATGATCAGATCCAGTATGTTTTCCCCTCTTGTGGGAGTGGTAACAAGTTGTTCCATAGCATTTGAGTTTATAAATTCAAGGAACCTTTGGGCTAGGGTGTTGGAGCTAGAGTAATGCTCCCATTCTATGTTTGGGTAGTTGAAGTCGCCCACTATAATGGTGTTTGGAGTGACCTTCATATTTTCCAGTGTTCTCAGGAAGGCCGAGTGGGGTTCCTCGGTTTAAGAGGGTGGTCTGTAGCAGGCTATAAACTGGAAGGCAGTTTTACCCACTGTTAGTTGCACATGGATAGTCTCTGATGCTTCATGCTTTGCCACCAACCTGGAGGTGTGGGTATCTTTGATGAATATCGATAATCTCCCTCCTTTTGTGGTTCGGTCCAAGTTTTAGGGTCGAAAAGCATGGTATGAGGTATAACCTGGTAGTGCTGGGGTGCTCTCGGGAGCCCTGAACCAGGTTTCTGTTACTGCACAGATATCGATGTTCTCCATGCTAAGGAGAGTTTCGAGTGCATGCATCTTGAGGTTTAGACTTCTGGCATTGAGTAGCATTACTCTTAGTTTCTTATCCCTTGTGATACCTATGGAGGTGGGTTTGTCTTTTGAGCCTTGCCTAAAAAAGGCACTATGGGGGTAGCAAGAGCCTTTGCCAATATCCGAAAGCCCAGGGGTGACAGGTGCAAGCCATCCCTAGCGAAGCATTGTGGCTTGTCGAGTGTATCATCCCAAGCTGACAGGCATTGGATCCCCTTTGAATGACACCAGTACTTAAGCCAATTGTTGAAATTGATCATCTTGTCTTCATATTGTGGCATCATTCTTAGTGAGGGTAAGATGCTACTCAAGGTCAGGGTCATACCTGCCTGGGCTACATGCTCAGAGAGCTCCTTTATGTCTCTTTTCATGTAGTCCAGGGAGGTACGTCTCAGGTCATTCACACCAGCATGGACAATGACTGAGTCATATTTGTACTTGCCTTGGAGTGACCTGAGTGCTTGTGTTATGTGGCAGATCCTAGCGCCCGACAGGCTGCTCACCGTGACCCTCTCCTTGTTCAGCCTGGTGAGCGGGACGTCAGTGTGCCTGACGATAGAGTCACCTATTACAAGTGTATCAGGTGTGTTGTTTAGTCTTAAGGGCTGTGACTGTTCAGCACACTGGCTTTGTGAGATATGTGTTGCACGTATTTTGTTTTTGGGTAGCGGTTGCTTGTGTGTCTGCTTTGGAGGTCTCTGCTGCTTATGCAGATCTTTATTTAGAGCCTCCGAGTATGTTTTTGTGTGATTATGTGTTTGGTTTGCTGTCGTGGTAGGTCTATGTGAGACTGGAATTGTAGTGAGTGTGGTTTCCTTCTTTTCCTGACTGGTTATGCCAGTACTGAGTTGAGAGAGCTTAGCCGCCAGTTTGGCTATATGGTTGCATCTCTCACATGTGTTGGAATTTGTTAGGAGGAGGAGAGGGTTGCCTGTGTACATGAGGCAGTTGTAACATTGCCTCAAGATTCCCAGATTCACCAGCTGGACCAGAGAGGATATTGACAACTGACCTTTGGACATGCTAGAATAATATTGGGAATTCCTTAATAATTGAAAACAAGGGCCAGTGGGGAGTGAGGGTGTAGTGCTTTTAATTTTTAGTGCTGACTTATATAATTGCTTTAGTGAGCAAGTGCCAGGTAACTTAAGTGCAATGTGTTACAGGTAACTTAAATGCAAAAATGACAAACAGTAACTTTCTTTCAAGTGAAACAAGGAAATAAGTACAGTAAGCAATGCAGATATCATTAGTGATCCACAGAAGCACTGAGAAGCCGCGTATTAGGTGGAATTAGCGTTCCAGGGAAATAACAAGCAAACAAACAACAAGCATATAAACAAAGCTAGATTCAGCAGGCCTGGATCTAGTCTATGCTACAGCAAACAAGGTGTACTAATTTCAGTAAGATACAGTTCAAATATTCAGGCACTATAAACCTTTAACCAGAAATTCCCAGCTCAGAAGGGCAGAGTCCAGCCTCTTCTCCCACAAGAGTGCAGATCACGAACCTTCCTAATGTAAAATAACTGGCCTGAAGCCCAAGTGCTTAAACCAGAACTAATACACTTTAAGAATAACAGACACTGGGCTCTCAATCAGCAGTTCCCAACTTAGAAGGATGAAAGCTACCTGTCCTGCCACCACAGTGCATGCCACAAACCTTCCTAATGTAAAACAACTGGTCTGAAGCCCAAGTGCTTAATCCAAAAGACTTAGAATGATAGCTACACTTTAATCAAGTTACTACCAAGCAGTAATAAACACAATTGAATACTTTGGAGAATGCCTGGATTAGTGCTCAAGTTACACAAACAAAGCTAGATCCAGCAGGTTTGAATCCAGTCTATGCCACAGCAAACAAGGCGCACCAACTTCAGTAAGAAGCAGTTCAGATATGCATGCACTATAAGCCTTTAACCAGAAATTCCCAGCTCAGAAGGGCAGAGTCCAGCCTCTCCTCCCACAAGAGTGCAGACCATGAACCCTCTTAATGTAAAATAACTGGCCTGAAAGCCCATGGAGATGTTCATATTATAACAATTGTTTTTCCTTTCATAGTAGAAGTCTTGCTGAATGTGATTCTTGCAGAAAGGTATTATAGTGAATCATTAGAAAGTACACACAAATGTCTGCAAAATAAAACTGTGTTATTTCCTTTTTTGAGTGGATTACCCCATTATGATTCCTTTGCACCATGAAAGCACTACATTTTTCAGTGTTTTATGATTTACACTTATTTTTCTGTATGTCTGTGTTGTACATTTTTAATATGGCTTACAACCACTTTGTCTTCACAGGCACATTATCTTATTAAAGGTTACATGAATATTATTGTCTAAATCAGTAAATGTACATGAAACCTTGTTAGTAAGCCTGATCTCTCTGACATAATCTCTATAAATGAATTTCCTATTAGCAGGAGTGATAAACATGTTATCACTCACGTAACCATAATGTGCACAACTGTTAATGAACCACACTTGCAAGGTATCACTGAACCAGGTTTTGAATAGTCACTCTCACACAGCTCAGATGTGTGCATATCATTGTGTATGTCCTAACACCATGCTCACCCTGCCCAGCACCTCATTCAAGGATTGCATAATTCAAGAATAATAAAGAGTTGTAACCTGATTTACATATTAAATGTGCCCAGAGGGGTAAATTCACATGATCTAAGCAGAACTTGGGACTATGGAACTTTCATTGTGCTAGGGACGACTGCTTAATTTCCCAGATATTGCCAAACAAAACTGCTATTGCTAACAGTTATAACTGTTGTTTTACAATATGTTTTGTAGAACTCACAATCTGTTAAGGTATGTTATGCGTTATACTACTACAGCTTACAGATTTATTGGAGAAAGTTTTATTAGCAAAATTAATGCTGTCTAAACTTTGCAAGGTTGTGCTTGTAATGAATATATAACAGCTGTTATTGCAGTGCTCCTTTATATCTATTTTATAGGTTTCTGGATGTTGACACCTGTCTGACTTGTTAAGCTTAAGTAGGATATAGTTACATTAAAAAAATGTTCACATCAAATGATGTTCTATGTCTTTGACATGATTTTTGTTCCATTATGTAGATGTGGTATTTCCAAGGGTGGGGAGAATATGGGAGATTTTATGGGTGTTGCAGATCCTCTTATTAATATTTTAATTGTGATGCCTGCAAAATTATTTTTCCCTGCTCAGTATTAGATCAGCTTGTAACCCCCTGTTGTGTTTTACATTGTGCATGATACATTTCTCTTGTACTTCATTACAGAGTTATGGAACCAACAAGGAAGGTGGTAGTCCCAAGCAAATCTGCATGAGAAGGTGGTCATTTTCCAGGCTGTCTCCATGGGGCTTAAATTCTTGCTCAGCTGAAAAGATCTAGTGAGACTGTGTCTGGTACAGGCAGTTAATGATGTGAATTATGTGGGTATCTATGACCATGACTACAAGAGTATCATCATGGGGGCAATGATATGATAAAGAATGCTATCAATAAAGACAAAGGCTGTGGCATGGGAATGAAGAGCTACTGGAGGTGGGCCTGGTATTATATGGAGATAATTTACCCTACAGTGCAGTTTAATTGTCACAATAAACTGACACTGTAATTATACAGACCATATAAGTGATATCTGTATATGCGTATACATATATATATATATATATATATATATATATATATATATATATATATATATATATACACATATGTATGTATATAAAATTTATTTATTTAACTATTTATTTCTCATTTGTTAACCGGGTTGGTCCAGCTGAGCAAAAGACCCATTTTCAATGGAGACCCGAGGAGAAAAGCTCCAGAAAAATATAATGACATTAACACATGTTCCAGAAAAATACAATAACATTAAACATGCATAAATTCAAAAAAAAAAAAAAAAAGAAAATTACATAGGTATATCATACAGTTATGAAGCAGGAAAACATATAATCGTTATATCGTTGCACATATTTACAATATCAGGAGTTGCAAGGAAAGCATGTACACACATAAAATAAAAATAAAAATGCTGAGTGCATGAGATTTAAGAGAAAGAGAGAAAAATGAAAAGAAAAATCAGCCATTAAGTTCACACTAGTAGGACATAAAATTACTCAATATCATATCTAGAAAGGTAGTGAATGCAAACTAGTGTTGCTTTTAACAGAGAGTATGGATAGTAGAAGATAGAGAGAGAGTTCAATTAGGGAGAGGTATCGGGGGGGAGATTAAGTAGGGTCCTGGCATGGGCAGGAGTTAGTATTAAAAAGGTAGCTTAAGTTCAATTCTGAAACAAGCCATACATTTGATGTTACGAATATTTGGTGGGAGATTGTTCCAGGCTTGGCACACTGTGCTTTTATATAGAAGTTTACAAATGTATTTGCTGGTTTTATAAATATTAAGGAGGTGTTGATCAGAGCTGCAAAGAGTTTGAGAGGGGATGTAGAGCGATATGAGAGGAGAGAGATGGACAGGCTGAGGGTTTGTTTAGTAAGGTGAATGAAATGGAGTTGAGAAGGAAGAAGTTGGGGGAACTCTAGCCATTGAAATAGTTTTAAAGCAAGGCAGTGGTGTGATTTGTAAGGTTGTTTGCTGGCAAAATGAGCTATGTTGTTGTAAGTTTGCTCTAGTCTGGTTGTTAAGGTAGACTGTAGAAATGTGAGCACCGGCGAGGCATAAAAAAGACAGGGTAAGAGGAAAGCCTGTGCCAGAGAGGGTATGGAGTTAGAGGCTAGGATTTTTTTGTTTCTATACAGTACTCACATTTTTTGATTTGTCTTTTTAATACAGTGTTGCATATGGAGTTTGAATTTTAATTGGTCATCAATTATAATACCAAGAAGTTTAGTGTGAGAATCAGCTTTGATAATGGTATTGTCATGTGATGAGATGGTAAAGGTGGTTTTATGGTGGGAGAGGGATTTGGGGAAGAAAAGGAGGAGTTTGTTTTTTGGGAGTTTAGGATGAGCTGATTATCAGACAGCCATTGTTCAATGTTGTGAAATGTGTTTTGAGTGATAAAGTTGAGGTGAGAGTGTCATTAGAGCATGAGATAAGGTTGGAGTCTTCTGTGTATTGTATCAGGAAGGAGGTGGTGCAGGTAGAGTGGAGGCTGTTTGTGAAGATGTTGAAAAGAAGATGTCCCAGAATAGAGACGTGGGCGATGTCAGT
This sequence comes from Protopterus annectens, assembly GCF_019279795.1. Classification (NCBI taxonomy): domain Eukaryota; kingdom Metazoa; phylum Chordata; order Ceratodontiformes; family Protopteridae; genus Protopterus; species Protopterus annectens. The sequence continues at coordinate 607,212,889 of NC_056729.1, read as the reverse complement.
CTGAATGGGTAACAAAGGAGAGCAGGTGGAAAGCCAACTGACTGACTGTAGCCTGATAGAAAGGTAATTTCAGAACCAGAGATTAGCGGAGGGGGGGGGGGTTGAGATCAGCTAGTTTAGTTCATAGTTTAGACTGTGAGATGGTGTCAAAAGCTTTTGAGAGGTGAAGGAAAAGACATGAGACAAGTAAGTTTTTGTCTCTGGCCTCTGTGACTGTGTGTGTGAAGGACAGAAGGGTGGTGCATCTGCTATGGTTTGGCTTAAAGCCATGTTGAGTAGGGGTCAGAAGGTGTTTCCCTATTAGATAGCTAAGAACTTGATTATGTGTGCATTTTTCTAGACTTTTAAAGAGTTGTGAGAGAATGGCTATGGGTCTGTAATTTAATGGATTACCGCCTTTGTGTAATGGTATGGTGTAAAAGGATTTCCAAATATCAGGGACAGTAGATTCTTGGATTGACCTATTTATAGAGACATGATAGTAGGCTATCGAGTGAACTGCAAGTTTAAGAAAGAGGGGTGGGATATATATATATATATATATATATATATATATATATATATATATATATATATATATGGGTTCACTTCAATTCACTGAACTTTCAATTCACTGACTTTCATTTCACTGACACCATTTCAGTGAAATTCATTTCACTGAAACTTCATTTCACTGAAAGTTCATTTCACTGACAAGTATTATTACAAAGTAAATGGAATATGCCCCCTTCCCCACTGTAGTGCGACCCTGGAGTTAGAATATATAGTTAGGGGGTGTGGGGGGCAGAGCCCCCACATTGGGGGGTGTGGGGGGCGCAGCCCCCCACTTTTCTTTTACTAAGCAATATTATATCAAAACGTAAGAATATCATATGAAATGAAGTGGGGGGCTGTGCCCCCCACACCCCCCCCTAACTATATATTCTAACTCCAGGGTCGCACTACAGTGGGGAAGGGGGAATATTCCATTTTATTGCTAATAATAGTTGTCAGTGAAATGAACTTTCAGTGAAATGAACTTTCAGTGAAATGAATTTCAGTGAAATGGTGTCAGTGAAATGAAAGTCAGTGAATTGAAAGTTCAGTGAATTGAAGTGAACCCATATATATATATATATATATATATATATATATATATATATATATATATATATATATATATATATATACATATATATATATATATATATATATATATATATATATATATATCTAAATATAAATCTGTATATACATGCACAGACACCACACACGCACACAAGCTTACCATACATTGGAGCTCTAGAGCTAGGCAATACCTTAAGCTCCTTTCATTTTTAAATCAGTATGGACAGCATGTTTGTTTTTGTAGCACAGATAAGGATTTATAAACAAATGAGCAAATAAATTCACATAAATATTTTTCCCGATATTTCAGTTACAGCAAGTCTTGGTTCTGTACGTCACATTTCTTATATCCTAAGTATATTTTTTCCCTTGATTTGTACCTTGTTGTGTGCACATTATTTATTTATTTGCCATATTTGAACTTAGATGATTATCATAGAACAGTAGGATCAATAGCATGCTAATCGCTTTGCAGTCACTGACAGATAATTGTAATTATTCTGCACTAGGCACTTCAGAATAATCACGTATTACATCTATCAGACTTAAAATGAATCTGCTATTCTTATGCTCAAGTTTCAAAGGAAAACCCATTATTTCCATTTGAATTATGCCTTTATATGAATCACTATTTGAAGAACTTAAGTACCTGAATGCATCAAGAAGCAACCCACAGTAGACTCCACAGCTTGTAAGAACTAAAAAAAAAAGAATGCTGACATGTTGATAGACAATGCGATCATGGATGCTTTCAAGTACTAATATATTTATATTGCATTGTCTGTCACTTATTGCAGTACACGCACAAACACACACACCCACACGCACACACACACACACACACACACACACACACACACACACACACACACACACACACACACACACACACACACACACACACACACACACACACACACACATGTATGGTTCCCCTTCATATGATCGAATTTCTCTAAACCCGAAAGTCATAAACTCGAAACCAGAATCTCGAATTTAGAGAAACTCGAACATATGAAAGAGACAAAAAAAAATGATCACCTTTCAAATGTTTTTACAGGCCCTCTGCAATGCCCACATCCCCCCTACTTAAATATACCTATTCCGAGATTGCACTATAGTGAAGGAAAGGGAAATCTCCCATTCCGCGCTATACGCGTAAGCACAAAACGGAAGATTTTCCATTCCTCCGCTATAGTGCAGTCACGGAACATTCACATTTAAATTTCTAGGGTACAGGGGACCTGGCCCCTGCAATAAGGTAAGTTAACTTTTATTTTTTAAACCTAAGGCTCCCATTCACAATTTCGAGTGAATGGAATTTCGAGATTTTGGTCTCGAGATTATGAATTTCGAGCTTCCATCCATTCTATCTTGTGAAGGTGAACCACATAAATATATATATATATATATATATATATATATATATATATATATATATATATATATATATATATATATATATATATATATATATATATATATATATGTATACACACACACACACACACACACACACACACACACACACACACACACACACACACACACACACACACACACACACACACACACACACACACACACACACACACACACGCACACACATACAAAGAGATGATGCATTTAAGAAAAGAATAATCACAGATATAGCTTCCGTAATTCCATTTAGGATAGCAGGGTCTAGAAATGGGCCTAACATTGAAAAGTAACTCTGCTTTATGCTTTTTCCTTTTTGTAATTTCTACAAACCTGTGGACCACATAGAATAAAGAAAAGCTGATTGTCAGTAAAGTTTTGACTATATAAGGCCATCCAAAGTATTATGAATTAAGCAGTTGTCAGTAATCGCCTTCCCATTGCACCTTATCTTTCAAAAACTACTGTCTTACTTGGCTGATTGCTTGCTTGACTGATTGATAGACTAAATTTTAATAAATAGGTAGGGACCAATGGATCTTTTTTCAGATATGATCACAGGATCATGGGATTATAGGAAGTTACTAGGCTATTGGCCCTAGGGCCCTTATAAGCCTAGCCAAGAGTTTATCTCATATTTAGATGAGTCAGCACCCAAATCCCCTGTCCAACAGGACATAGGTGGAATCCCAGGGGTGTATTTTCTGTTTCCCATCCAGTTATCCAGGCTGTGGTTGAAAAGGGATAATGAGGTACTCTGCTTGACGTGGAGAGGGAGTTTATTCTACAGATGTGTGAGTCTCTGGGACACAAATCTGTCCTGCCAACAAGGCCTATTAATGTCACAGACCAGGTTGAGGTCATGCTTGCAGGTTACATGAGTGGAGCTTGACTTGTGGATATGCAGCAGTCCCATCAAGACGGGGTGTAAGATTGCTTTGTATGCCAAACAGAGGTCACCTCTGAGGAATCTGTATGAAACAGAGTAGAAGGACGGGGCTTCTAGCCTATCTGTGTAGGGTAGATGTTTGAGACCCTGGATTTTTCTGGTGAGGAACTTCTGTGGTCTCTCTATCTGCTCCATGTGTTTTGCAAGGTACATCCTGAAGGGGGCATTGTACTCAATAACTGGCCTTATAAGGGAAGCATACAGAGATGTTATGACCTCCTTGTCTTTAGATGAGAAACCCTTACTTATGAGGTGCACCATATAGAAAGATTTCCATATAATGGAAGCAACATGGTGGTCAAAAGTCAGGTTGCAATCAACTTGGGGGCCCAAATCCCTCATGACTGATTGCGTGCTTAGGACATTATTAACATGATAATATGTGGGGATGTCATTATCCCCAAAGGGGATCATGATGCATTTTTTTGCATTCAGCTTGAGGCCATGTTTCTGGTACCAGTCATTTGTTTGGGTGAGACCCTCTTGGAAGATGTTTACATCACTTAGGCAATTGATGACCATGCCCATCTTGCAGTCATCTGCAAACTTGGTCAGCTGTGAAGCTGTTTATACCATCCCTCAGGAGGTTGTAATCAGCTTTGGAGAAGTTTTTTTTTTTTACCCTGGCTAGAGGGGTGTCAGGGGAGATGGTGACTTCAAAAGTGACCACTTTATGGTCAGATCTTACCAGGGAGGATGATACTGTAGGGGTGCTGCAGTGCTTACTCATATTGGTTAATACCAAATCCAAGATATTATTACCTTTTGTAGGGGTATTGACTAGCTGTTCCAAAGCATTTGCATTAATAAAATCAAGGAATCTCTGAGCATTTGCATTCTGGCATGAGTAGTTTTTCCACTCTATGGTTGGTTAGTTAAAGTCACCCAGGATCAGGGTAAAGGGTTGAATCTTGATAGATTCAAAGAGGTTCAGATAGGAGGAGTGGGCATCCTTAGTCAAATTTGGAGGCTTGTAGCCAGCTATGATTTGAATATGGGGTCTTGTCAGTGGTTAACTGCACCAGGAGTGCCTCCTGTGTGTCATACTGTTTGACAAGCCAGGAGGTGTGTTTGTCTTTAATATACATTGAAACGTCACCTCCTTTGGCTTTGCTGCCCACAGTTTGTGGTCTGAATGTATGATAGGATGAGTAACCAGGTAATGCTGGGGTGCTCTCCGCAGCTTTGAGCCAGGTTTCTGTGACTGCATAAATGTCAGCATCTTCCAGGTTTAAGAATGCTTGCAATAAGTGGAGTTTCATGTTTAGACTCCTAGCATTTAGCAGCATGACCTTTAATTTGTGTTTTGTTGAAATGTTTATGTTGGTTTTATCGACCTCAGTGCTTTTCCCAAAAAAGGCACTATGGCGAAGGCAAGGGCGTTTACCAGAAGCCTGAAGCCCATCTCTAGCAAAGCATCATGGTCTGTCAATCATATCTTCCAAGGGTGTTACGTACTGGATCCCCCTGGAATGACACCAGAAACTAAGCCAATTGCTAAAGTCAGTTATTATCTGTTTGTATTGAGGCATCATTCTGGGTGATGGTAGAATGCTGTTTAAGGCTAGGGACATACCTGCCTGGGACACATATTCAATGAGCTCAATCATGTCTCTCTTCATATAGTCAAGGGAGGTACATCTCAAGTTGTTCACCCCAACATGGACTATGACAGAGTCATAACAGTGCCTGTTGTTGAGAGACTTGAGTGCATGTGTGATATGGAGGATTCTGGCACCTGAAAGACAACTAACTGTGACTTTCTCCTTATCCAGCATGGTGAGAGGCACATCTGTATGTCTCACAATGGAGTCCCCTATGACTAATATGTTGGGTTTATGGTTAGGCCTTTGTGGTTGCAAGACACAGGTGTGTGAACTATGCATGGTATGTGGTGTGGAGGATTTTGGAGTTTGCGTATGTTTTTGCCTCTAGGAAGAAAACACTTCAAATAATAAACAGAGCAGTTAATGGAAACAATGCATTATAGGGCAGTTGAACTGTAAGGAGCACTAACAATTTGTATGAGTAAAATCACTTTTTCAAGTTGTTATGAGGTGCATAATGCAAGTTACAGGAATGATTCAGAACCATTTGGAGAATAAAGATAAAAAATAACAGTGGTAGGGATAAGATGCTGTGGTTGGATACTCAAATGGAGAATAAAAAAGGCAATTGCAATATTAGAGGGTGCAGATCAGAGAATTACTTACCCTGTTTATGTAATAATAGCACCATTGAGTAAGGCCAGTCTTGCAAACATAAGCTCTGATGAGATAATTTTCATTCCACATGTGCTTAATCAGGGAGACCACATGGCTTGCTGATGCTATAATAATATCACAGACATCATTTTAATAAAGCTAAAAGCATACTTGTCCAAAACTTATGAATGCAAAAACACTGAAAATGGAGAAAGTATTTGTATGCAACAGGTCATTAATGCATCCATGCCAGCATGCACAACAGGTAATAGACCCTATGGAACTATAATGACCTCAAGAGTTTCTGTGCAACATTATACTGTACTCATTGCAAGTTATTGGAGCAAATTGACTAGTAAAGATCTTCCTTTCTTTGCATTGATGGCTTTCAGTTTCAGTTTTTGCTGCTATACTATAGTAGTAGGATGTGTTTTTTTATCAGGACCAGTTTTAGAGTATGTAGCACCAAGAGCAGATGTTGAGGATGGGACCAAGCCTGGATCATGGTATCCTTATACAGCAGGAGGCTGGGGCTCACCAGGCCTCTAGAAGTTCTGAAGGTCTAGATGTCCTGTGGTTCACTGCCAGTGATGGTTTTAAAAGAGAATATATCACATGTTGCAGTAACAGGTGCAGTACCAAATCCTAAATGTTTTCACAAAATCATAAAAAAAAAATACTAATAATAATAATAAATATAAAAAAAAAAAAAAAAAAAAAACTACTGCTATGCCATCTGGAAAATCCATTTCCAGTAGTGATTATCACCTATAAAAGTTTGAGTGTGATGCCCCTGAAGAATGAACATAAACATCTATTTAATAAAAAAATATTCTGAGATCAGAGGGAATGGAGAAAACAAATGGCAGATTTTAAAAGGTTAAAGATGCTGAGTTCCGCTTTTGGGATCATAAATAGAAAATCATTGCTGTGCAAAGAAGTGAGTGTTGGAGAATGATAATGAATAACTGAAACATGACCTAGTATGGATAGAGAAGGAAATTCATATGACAAGGGAAATTTAGTATTACACATTCAGTAAGTTATATATTAATGTTCAAGTAAAGAATGAAAGACAAACGTTAGTAGCTAACTTGTCATATTTGAAATGAAGTTTGAATTGTATTCTCCAGCTGTAACTTTTACAATAAACCTGCAGATTCCATTTAGAATCTTTTGCATTAGCTGAGTGCTGCTTATAGGGATGCAGTGATGAGAAGTAGGAATGGAGGACCTCTTTTTCATGACTATTCTGGCCTACTCTTGTAACTAGATGCAAATTGTGTTTCTAAAATATGGGAGTTTTGACAGTTTGTCTTTATGTCTTGTTCATATGAATATTAATAGTGAGTGTAGGGTCCAACCAAATGACAGCTTTTGCAAAGATTCATGAATAGTGTCATCCAGACTTGTTGAAGCTGAGTTGACCTTTCAATCTTCAGAGGTCTTTTTGCACTCTTGCATTATATATAAACCAAATCACCCTGAATTTGTAAAAGTCAATGATAATTTCCTTTACAGAAAAGGTTGTCAGAAGGTTTTAGTTTAGAATGATTGAAATGAGGAATTGTGAGTAGTTCAGTCTTAATAAGAATGGACCACCAATATAAAGGAATACCAAAAATAAAGGCTAATAGAGATTCAGTGAATTTGTAACAGGGAGGTATAAGGGGACTATTGATAAAGGACTGCTGAATGCCTCATGGCAGTGGTAGTGAGGAAGACATGAATTTGCTCACCTATTTTCTGTGGACATGATTTGTTAGGAAGCTCCATACAGCAGTGAATCCAGAATAGTCAAAACCAAACCTAGCTAATTATTGCAACAGGAAACTGTAGTACACATAATCAACTCTTTTAAGTCCACAGAGAGAACCTAAATGAGATTACTGGAATCCATGCATTTGTAGATGTAATTAGTAAGACAAAAAAGCGCAGTGGCAGGACTAAAACCATTTCTAAATCCATGATGGCATCACAGAGAAGACCAAAAGGTCTATATGCTGTTTTAGCTTGCCTGAGGCTATCGAGTCTACCAGCTTGGAGAATGGGTTGGTAAGATACATAAAAGACTATCACTAGTTCAGTAGATTTATACATGCTCATTTTAAGGAGAGGATAGACTATTGTTGATTTTCAGGACTATATATGTCATATATCATCAGTATTGCAGGATTTATGTTAAAATGCTTCTATGACAATTCAGCACAACTGTCTGCAGTATAAGAGTACACTTTCCCCATTTCCCCTGCCATATTAATTAATTATACCACATAAAACAATTATTATTAGTGTACAACTACCCCATTTTACTTCCACCTTTTTGTATTCTTTCACTGTACTTCTCCTTATTATTTCTGCGCTACATCTTGTGCTTGTATCTTAGTTTTTTACTATAAGCAAGCAAGTTTTTTTACATTTTGTGTTCGTGCTTGCAAGCACCTTTCCACACCAGTGAACACTATTGCTGGCTATAAAAATGTGCTTGCAAACATGTAGGTATGATGAGCAGCGTGCATATTCAATTAACACTGTTGCTCATTGCTCTAACATGCTTACATTATGGAGACTTAGTGTGAAGCTTACAAGATTGTTACTGAATCCCAGTGTCTATGTCTATATGTGATATTTCTGATCATTTTATTGTATTATTTATATAGTAAGATGAAAAGGTGATTGATGTTAAAATGTATTTACTTTATAAAAATATGCATCTGTTTAAATTTTAAGGCTTCAGTTCTGTGAAACTAGCATTTTTGTCATTACATAAACTCTAATGTTACTTTACCTATTCAGCCTCATATTCTTGGCAAAGGTAATATATCAAAATTTTAAAATGTTTTGCCAATACAGGTGTATTTTTCCCGGCTCCCTTTAATAATGCAAACAGACAGCAACAGACATTTGATGACCTTTATTAATTTCAAACTCAAACCAATCACTTTATTCCAAAACTGCAACAAAATAACTGAAACATGACAGTCTTCTTAGCATCTATCAGGGCAGCATACCACTCTCCCTTTCTGAATACACAGCATCCAAAGTTCCCTCGCTTATTCTTACCAAGCAGCATCCTGCAGCTCACTTGATCCCAAAACTCAATAACATCAAAACCACCATCTAAGAGGTTGAGAGGTATAGGCACCATGTAGCCTTATAATAACAGTACAACACAAACCATCTGAGGACCAGAGCAGACATATGGGGCACAAGGCTGGCCAGCCTGAAAAAGAGGGACAGTCAGCGGTCTAAAGTCTGTAACACTGTGTGTGGTGTTCCATCACATACCCCATTCACAGCATACCTATAACTACGGATCTATATTACAAGATCGAATGCTTCGGTGATCGAACACCTAAACATCGAACTTGTAATATTGAACCTAAAAATGTCGAACATCAGAGGGAAAGATGCCCCTTGGCCAAACTAAGTGGGGGGCTGTGCCCTCCCACCCCCTATCTAAATATATCAACTCTGAGATCGCTCTACAGTAGACAAAATGGCAAAATCCAATGAACAGACAAGGGAAATCTTTCCCTGCTTTAAATTGGCCATTTGCCATTTTTTGCTTTCGATATTACAAGTTCGATGATTAGGTGTTCGATCACCTAAACATTCGATCTTGTAATATAAACCCTATAACTACATACAGCAACAACTGTGGAGAAAGTCAAAAACTGGAGCAGGGCAGGACAAAGACACACATATAAGGAGAAGGAGGAACTACTGGTCAGATAAATGTAGAAAGTGCAGAATAGAACAGTTCATGCAGTAGCATGGGTTCCCAGCAGTGTATGGAGTCAGTAACCCAAATGTCTGTCAGTGCTTCCTCACATCACTCTATAATGATCTGCCACTGATGTACCAGGAAATCACATTGTTATATAAAATGTACCAGACATATGATGCAAAACCCTGTGCAGTCTAATACACTCAGCACACACCCTAGATATGTGTCAGATATTATGGACAGCACACAACCAGGAAATCCCTTGGGCATCATATCAGGGAGGTGCTGCACTGTGTAATCAGGTGCAGCAGCCTACTGGCTGTACCAGACAAAATCTTGGACTGCAGTACATCTAGGTCTGACCTGGAGTCCCCTTGTAAGTACTGATGGTCACACTGGGCATGTTCCTACACTTAGCTAATGTCAGCCCATGTCTGAAACCATATCTGACTATAGAACTGAGATGCCTATATATCTCTGTGCATACAGACAGCTATATATACCTGTCTCTCCCTATTCCCATCAAGCATGATTGCCCTTATCTATCAGTAGGTAACACATATAAGATATATATGGATCTGTAGAGTTTTATACATATATACATATATATATATATATATATATATATATATATATATATATATATATATATATATATATATATATATATATATATATATATATAGAGAGAGAGAGAGAGACATTGAGTGATGTATTGTTGCAGCCACTGGTACACCAATTGTAACCAGCAGTGTGTGCCATTAGTACAGTGAGCTGTGGTGTATAATGGTAAGTAAGTAGGGATTCAAATCTCACATCAGCCACCTTGTGTATGTTTGTGTAGATATTCCACATGCAGCAGTATACACAGACCCATGTCTATGTAATGATCACTCATTTTATGGCCCTATGACTATTGCCCACTACAACAGTGGCCTCCAAGTCAATAGCTGCTGATCTCATCCACTCCAACAGCAGTGGCAGACACTCTCCAAATGCATAAGCTCCATGGTGCATCAGATAGGTACATAGCACTACAGTATATACAACTAGATAGGAAGTGTGTCTAATCCCAGCAATGGCAAGTCAGTGTGTGTGTGTGTGTGTGTGTGTGTGTGTGTGTGTGTGTGTGTGTGTGTGTGTGTGTGTGTGTGTGTGTGTGTGTGTGTGTGTGTGTGTGTGTGTGTGTAAGTATACCTCTCGCAGCAGTATATATGTCTTGCCTATGTGTGCGCAATGCCAGTATATTTTAAGGCCCCATTGGCTTACTTTACAAGGCCTGCTGATGTCATCCACTATAGAAGCATAGTTACAGTATACACTCTCCAGCTGCATAAGCTCCATGGTGCATGCAATAAGTATATAGTACTATAGTATATAGAACTAGATAGGTAGGGGTTCTACTCCCAGCAATTGCAACTTTGTGTGTGTATGTGTGTGTGTGTGTGTGTGTGTGTGTGTGTGTGTGTGTGTGTGTGTGTGTGTGTGTGTGTGTGTGTGTGTGTGTGTGTGTGTGTGTGTGTGTGTGGCAAGTATAGCCTCTGGCAGCAGTGTGCATGTCTTGCCTATGTGTGTGCAATCCCAAATTACATTCTAAAAGCCTGTGCCTAGCTATAACCCCCCCCCCCCGCATTGGCTTACTTTACAGGGCCTGCTGATGTCATCCACCTTAGAAGCAAAGTTAGACATGTTCCAGGCACATAAGCTCCATGGCGCAAGCAATAAGTACTCAGCACTATAGTATATACAACTTGATAGGAATAGGTTCTACTCCCTCCTATGACAACTCAACGAGTGGGTGTGTAAGTGTATTCCCTGGCAACAGTGTGTATGTCTTACCTATATGTGTGCAATCCCAATACATTTTAAGGCCTGTGCTTACCTGTGAACCCCCCATTGGCTTACTTCACAGGGCCTGCTGATGTCATTCAACTTAGAGACACAGTTAGACATTCTCCATGTACATAAGCTCTGTGGTGCATGTAATAAGTACATAGCACCATAGTAAATACAGCTAAATTTGTATGGGTTTTACTCCCAGCAAAGGCAACTCAGTGAATGCATGTAAGTATGTCTCTTAGCAATAGTGTGTATGTCTTGCCTATGTGTGTGCAATGCCAATACATTTTAAGGCCTGTGTCTACCTGTGAACCCCCCCCATTGGCTTACTTTACAGGGCTGGTGATGTCATCCACCTTAGAAGTACAGCTACACACTCGCCAGCTGCATAAGCTCCATGGTGCATGCAATAAGTATGTAGCACTATAATGTATACAACTAGATAGGTAGAGGTTCTAATCCCAAAACCAGAAACTCAGTGAGTGAATATGTGTGTGTAATTATATCATCTTCAGCAGTGTAGCTGTCTAGAATGTGTGTGTGTGTGTGTGTGTGTGTGTGTGTGTGTGTGTGTGTGTGTGTGTGTGTGTGTGTGTGTGTGTGTGTGTGTGTAATGGGTATACCATTTTAGGGGCCTGAGCAAACTGATACACCCCATGGGCAACCTATTCAGGGCCTATTGATGCCATCCACCTTAGAAGAACAGTTAGACACTTTCTAAGCATAATAGTTCTGTGATGCATATGATAAGTATGTAGTAGTATATAACTAGATAAGTAGGGGTTCTAATCTCAGAACTGGCAACTCTGTGAGTGCATACGTGTGTGTGTGTGTGTGTGTGTGTGTGTGTGTGTGTGTGTGTATATATATATATATATGTACAGAGAGAGAGAGAGAGAGATATCCTGTTGCAGCAGTGTGGGTGTATAAGAGTTATACCATTTTTAAAGGCCTTTGCAAACCTGTTAACCTTCCCATTGTCAACCTATTCAGGGTCTACTGATGTCATCCACCTTAGAAGCACAGTTCGACACTCTCCAAGCATAATAGCTCTGTGACGCATGTAATAAGTACATAGTACTGTATTATATGTAACTAAATAAGTAGGTGCTCTAATCCCAAAATTGGTAACTTTGTGAGTTTATGCATGTGTGTATGCATGTCTCCTTGCAGCAGTATGACTGTGTTAGGGACACCACCTTTCCCACTGTGGAGGTCGCAGTCCATGTTTGACCAGGTATATCCTGTGAAAACAACTAAAACAATACATATGTCCAAAGAGTGTAGGACACCAAACATGTCCTACATTTGTGCAGTAATTGCATAAAGCAGTCATTTTACCTCAGAAATACCTTAATGTTATGAGAAATAGAATAATCTAGGCAAATGCTACAAAAATAAGTTTTCATATTGTTAAAAAAGAGAAGTCCTGTCCTTTGCACTTGGAGCAGGTACAGTTTGTCCTGGCAACTCTCATGATACTAGAAGAAGTGTCCCACATTGGCGATTTGATAAAGTGGCAACCTTAGTTTGTCTTGACTATGTGTGTGCAATATGTATACATGATGAGGCCATGTGAGAAGCTGCTGCCCCTGAATAATCCACATATATCTAGACATGAATGCTACCCCCCATCACCCACATTTAAAGGTACTGACCAAGGCTGTGGTGACTGTAAGATGTGTGCTGTCTATTATTGACCCATCAAATGATGTTAATACACTGTAGCAGGGTCTTTCATCAAGTGCAAACTGGTGCCAAAGTCCTGGCCTCAAGCTAAACACAGAAAACTGTACTATCATACCATTTGGCAAGGACATGGCCCCTCTGTTTATCACAGCAAAGGAGGTCCCCCTAAACACACAAACTGTGTTTGAAAGATCTGGGTTCTCAGATTAATAGCAATATCACATTCAACCATCATGTAGCAGCAGTGGTCAGAAAAACCTTGTACAAAGTTCACCTCATAGGAAAAGGGATTCCATCCAGAAGAAAAGTGGTTATTACCTCTGTGTAATCCTCAGTCAGTAGACCAATAATTTACTACAACACCCTGTTTAGTATGTACCTATCCATACAGCTGCACCAACTGGAAAGGCCATAGTAAACATCACATAGGTGATCCATGGCCTCCAAGACCAATATCAACACAACCTGCTGGAGAGACAGGTTTATCTGCCACTGGCTGCCCTGTCTCAGGAATGCACTTCCCGTACACATCAAACAGAGTACCTTGCAGACCCACTCCAAGTGCAACCATAATGAGTGGATGGGAAACCAGAAATCTGTCCCAGGGGTCCGACCTCTGTCATTCTATGACAGGGGCAACAGGTGCTGATTGATGATACTGTTGGGAATAAACTAATGACTAGCCTTGTAAGGGATCCAGGGCCATTACACTAGTAACTATCTATGATCCTATGAACCAATGATCCTACTGAACTCCCAGGTGACATGTACCAAGAGTAGCATGTTATGTCAAGGAATATGCATGCAAGATTATGCTGTCTTCCACCATTGTGCCTAACACACTGTTCTACACATACACACCTAGGTAACCATGCACATCTGCATCCATACCTTGGTGAAGTCACATATCTGCATTGCCACCATGCCATCCTGAGCCACTGTATTGGCACCAGGTCCCCACAGCATAGATACACAGACACCTGGAACAAAAATAGGTCTGGGAGAAAATGATCAGTCATCAATACTAACAGCAATGCAACATCATGGAACAAAAGTACATACACTTTGATGTGTACTCATGACACATGCCAGCAGACATCACCGTACAGTGCATAACACTACTGCAGTGCAAACTGCCATTAACTGTACTATAGTCACCCTGAACATCAGACACATATTTGCATGTCCCTGCATCAGTGGTATGGATGACAGGGATGTGGCACAGGTATCATCACATGCACAGGGTATGGTGTTGCCAAAGGCCTAGGCTGTGCCACACAGTTGACATTGTGTGAGTCTGGAGGGGTGCTGGTCAGCTGGGCCACAGAGAGGAGCTGTGTGTGTCTGGTGGTGACCTGCATGTGACAGTAATGTGTGAGTGTGTGCACGTACCCAGTTAAGCCATGTGCTAGCCATATACAAGTGTATGTTGGACAGCTGTGGATCATACCTGGCAGCATGTACAGTTCACCATCTCCAGCCATGAACATGGGAGCTGACCCTGCCAGGAGTGGCACTGGTACCACAAATGCCAGGGTCAGATGCAGTACTACTTGCTGATGGTGACTAGTGTCTGTCAGGTCCTTGTCCCTCACGGGACCACCCAGGATCACATGCCCATGGCCTACCACATTGTAGTGTGGACAGCACCCTCCCTTTGGTAGTACTGATGGTACTGCCACTACGGGAGTGTAACTGTGCATGGCCACATGGGCACTCAGCTGATGTTGTTGCTGACCTACATCCACGTGTCTGATGCCCTAGTCCCACCACATTTTCAAGCACAGACATTTCACAGTTAAGGAGTGGCAATGTCTCACCCCATCATCTATCCATTACATCAGCAAAATGATGTAAGACATCACAAGTGTCATGGATGGAGTCATGGATGCCATGGAGTGATGCACCCATGATCCTGAACATCCATCTGGTATTGCATTCAGAATGTGCATGTGCCTCCATGATGGGCCAAAACATGCATTAGCTGACACTCAATTTGACACCTATGACAGGTGGTGGATGGGCAGCAGTCCTCCTTCAAGCACCCCTGTCAGTCTGCCTGTGTGGAATCTCACCAGCTGTCTGGCCATGGCTACTGTCTACAGTCAGAGATGCCATATTCACCACACTCTCCTGTTCAATGCCACAACTCTCTGACTGTCTAATATGTGTGGCTGCAGGGGACTGGGTATGTGTGGGCATACCGACTGTGTGTGGGGACATTAGGGAGGAAGTGGGATGTCAAACCATGGGACAGATTCAGCCCCCAACAAATCCACCTGTGCCTCACTATGGCCACCATCATCATCAGAGTCTGATGAGACACTGACATCAGGTTGTGAGGCGGACAAACTCCACTCTTATAGTCACCTGTGAGGAGAAAGACAACATGACTATGTTTATTCCTGCACTATTATGTATGCTGATCCACACGCATACAGGTGAGGGCCAAAAATGCATTCTACATTCCACACCTTATTACTGATTCCATGCACAACACAGAAGCAGACCACAACAGACACAGACAAGACTGCCCCTTAACAACATGAAGTGCAGCTATGTCCAGTTAATGTTGCCAGTACTATACACCTGTGAGTTGAGCAACATGTCAGTGTATGTGATGGACCTTCATCACAGTGAACCCATTTCCACCATACTAATGTCCTCCTTTATAGCAGACTGCCTAGACCTTCACAAAAATACATGCAAATATGTTACGGCTCCTGCAAATATGCTACTGTGATTACCGATGTAATGCGCTGCAGTGAACCCCTCCACAAGTGAACATACAGGTATTGCAATATGGCTAAGCCTCACAGTTGTGTCCATGGCAAACTGGCAGCCTTTAATATGCCTAGGGCATAGATGAGTCATAACAAAACAGTTCACACTCACCGGCTGCAGGATGTTGGAATCTGGCCACACCAGACGTACTTTGGAATTGAGGAGGAGATGTATCGTCAGCAGATTGCTACAGGATAATATGTGCATATATCAACATATACAGTATGAACTGTGATACTGCCCACATTGCTGACATTCACACAATATGTGTACACGTGTCTAAACCCCCAAGTGCACATTGACCTGACATCTATGTACAGGTATGCAGCGGATGCCACTATGACTGCTACAGTATTACAGTGATGACCACAGGAGGCTTACCTGGATGCTCCTCTGCTGAGGAAGCTGTGCCACCCACCTCCACGACATATGTGTTGATGGATCTTTGTGAGCTGGTGGCTGAACCTAGGTTTGCCAGAAACTCTTCTATGGCTGAGAGTGGTTACTGTGTTGCAGGCCCTCCACCAGTGCCAGCATGGTCCCAGGCCACAGCTGTGGCCCTTTGCCATGCAGTGTTTATCATATCTGTGGCCCAGTGTTGAATCTGCTAATAGCTCCTTTTCTGTAGCCTGATGTGATTTACAGATGCCATGAGGTCTGCCCATATGCCCTCATGTTGTTGCTGATTATGGTGACTCCTCAACAGCAGCTTCTGGTGATGGACTCTCAGTCCGTCAAGTATGGCATCATTCTGCTCTGCTGAAAATGGTGTATTTCTACATCTGTACATCACTCTCAAAAGACAAGAAGAAGGGAACACATCACAGGACCACATACATTGCTATCCATTATGTGCACACCCTGCTCATCCACATTTGGGAGCACTATCATCTGTTAACTAACATATCATACCCTGCCATCTATCACCACAGTATGCATGTGGCTATCAGCAACATAGTGGCAATACATACATTCATAGGTTCATAGGTGTGTACTAGGCTAATGGTCCTGGGGCCTTTACAAGCCTAGCCATAGGATTACCCTGGCATTGTGCCACCTGATCTTAGTTCCCAGTGCCTTTGTCAAGTAGAGCCAATGGAGTTACTCCCAGGGTGAATTTTCTTTTTCTCATTCACTCATCAAGTTTTCTCTGAAAGAGGTTCAGTGAGGTGCTCTGCTTGACATGCATAGGAAGTCTATTCCATAGCATGGGCAGTCTCTGGGTTATGAACCTGTCCCTCCATTATATTCTGTTGATTGTGCTAATGAGGTTGAGGTCTCTGGAGTGTGTGGTGCGGAGGGATCGGGATTTCTTTAGATGCAGCATTTCTAACAGAGGTGGGTCAGACATGGCTTTTGAAGTCAAGCAGAGATCACCTCTAAGTAGGCAATATGAGACAGAGAATAGTTGGAGTTTTTTGAGTCTGTCTAAATAGGACAAGTGTTTAAGGCCTAGGATCCTCTTTGTGAGGTAGTTTTGTGACTTCTCCAGTTGTTGCAGGTTTATAGTGAGGTACATGCCAAATGGGGCAATGTACTCGATGATTGGCCTAATGAGTGAAGAGTAGAGGAAGACAATGACCTCTTTCTTCCTGGATGCAAAACCATTAGTAATGAGATGTGCCACACAGAAGGACTTTCTGACCACAGTGGCAATGTGGTGATCAAAAGAGAGGTTGCTGTCAACCTGTGTTCCCAGATATTTTATAATGCATTCTGTGTTCAGTGGACTACCATTGATGTGGTAATTTATGGGGACTGGATTTTTCCCAAGGGGGATGACAATATATTTTTTGGCATTGAGCTTAAGGCCATGGTTCTGATACCAGTCATTGGTCTGAGTGAGGCCATTCTGTAGGATGCCAAAATCACTTGGGGAGTTAATAATAGCTCCCAACTTTCAATTGTCTGTACACTTTGTCAGCCAGAGTCCCTTTTTGTTGGCGTAGACTTCAGAGAAGTAGATACCAAACAGGATAGGACCCAGGACTGAACCTTGTGGGACTCCACTCATGACTAGTCGTCAGTCTGACTTGGAGTCAGCTACTTTCACACTGTGGGCTCTATCTGTGAGCCAGTTTGCAATCCACCTAGTGTATAGGGGTCGGTGTCTAGCTTAGTGAGTTTTTTATGATTTCTGAGTGGGGAATCATATCAAAGGCCTTGGCCAGATCAAGGTAGGCTGTACAAACCACTTTGCCTTCATCCACAGCTCTGGTGACTGATTCAAAGAAGTTGACCAAGTTGAGCAGGCATGATCTACCCTTCACAAAACCAAACTGTGTGGGATCCAGAGTTTGGAGATTCCCTATATCCTTGTTTATTAGGTCCATGATGATGATGCATCCATAGCTTTGCCTATCAGACATGTCAGGCTAATGGGGCGATAGTTCCCAGGGTCTGTAGTCGCTCCACCTTTGTGGAGAGGGATGATGGTAGCAGTGCGGCATTCAGTAGGGACAAAGCCTGAGGTGATACTGTGATTGAAAAGGCACACAGGTGAGGTGCCAGTTCACTCTGTAGTTTATGTAGAACACAGCCAGGGATTTTGTCAGGTCCCATAGAAGCTGTATTCTTGGCTGAGGACAGTGCTGTTTTAACCTGTGCAGCAGTAATACATTGTGTCTAACAATCGACTGGTATTGTGATTGGTTCTTGGGGGTTAGAGGGGTAAAGTTGGCAATGAATCTGTTGACCAGTATATTGGCAATATCTGTTGGCTCGGTATAGGAGGGACCATTGTGCAGTAGCTCATAGCAAATCTAGGTATTGCTGTGGAGATTCTTTACATAACTATGGAAGACCTTGTAGTTGTCTTTACTATCTGCTGCAATTCTGTTTTCATAGCTAGCTTTATAGGATTTGATGAGGGATCTCAACTTTTTGTTGAGGCTGATAAGGGAGTTTTTCCAGTCTTGGGACTTCACCTTATTCCGCATCAGTTTCCTCCTTCTGTTGTAGAGTTTGCTTGTGGCAGGGGACCACAAGATTGGCTTCCTTTTTTGAAGGAGAGTGTCTTGATTCTATTGGGTATGGTGAGATCCATGCATTTGTACAGTGCATTGGTGTATGATTTGGCAGTCATACAACTATTCTCCATTTGCATGGGTGCCGTGAAGTCAGCCATCTCTGTTTTTAAGAGCCCAAAGTTAGCTTTGTAAAAGTTTTTTATGGTGGTTACCTTTCTGGGGGGTGGGAGGGATGTGGATTTCCAAGGTGATTAGTTTGTAGTCAGATCTAACCATGGAGGAGTTGACTATTGGTATAGAGCAATGGTCGTCCATGTTAGTAATGACCAGGTCAAGGATGTTGCTACCTTTAGTAGAGGTAAGAACTATCTGGTCCAGGGCATTGGAATTAATGATTTCCAGGAAATGTTGGGCAAGTGTATTGGTACATGAGTAGTTTTTCCAGTTAATGGAGGAGTAGTTGAAGTCGCCTAGTGTGAAAGTGTTAGTGTGAACCCCAATATCCTCCAGGATGCTTAGGAATGTTGAGTGTGAGTCTTGGAACATGGTTGGGGACCTATAACAGGCTACAACCTGAATCGCTGTCTTACTCAATGTTAGCTGCACCAGAAGTATCTTTGATGTGTTATGTTGGGTACCAGTCTGGAGTTGTGTGAATCATTTATGAATATGGAAACACCACCACCTCTGGAGCTTCGGTCCAAGTACTGGGGCCGAAAGTTGTGGAATGAGGTATAGCCTGGTAGTGCAGGGGTGCTTTGTGCTGCCTTGGACTAGGTCTCTGTTACAGCACAAATGTCAATGTTCTTCATTTTAAGGAGTGCTTCAAGCAAGTGCATTTTGAGATTTAGATTTCTAGCATTGAGTAGCATGACCCTCAGATTGCATTTGTTTGTAGCTGTTACGGTAGAAATTTGGTCTTTGGAATTCCGCCTAAAAAGGCACTATAGGGGTGGCAAGAGTCTTGGCCAGTATCCAGAAGCCCAGGGGTGACAGATGCAAGCAATCTCTGGCAAAGCATCAAGGTCTGTCAATCATGTCACCCCAAGCAGAAAGATATTGGATCCCCTTAGAATGACACCAGAAACTTAATTGTTGAAATCAATCATTTTTTGCTTGTACTGTGGTATAATTCTGGGTGATGGTAAGATGCTGCTCAGGGGTAGGGTCATACTCGCCTGGACTACATAATCCGAGAGATCCTCCATGTCTCTTTTCATGAAGTCCAGGGAGGTACATCTCAGGTCATTCACACCCACATGCACAATGACAGAGTCATATTTGTACTTGTTGTTGAGGCACCTGAGTGCATGCATTATGTGGTGGATCCTGGCACCTGATAGGCAGCTGACTGTTACTTTCTCCTTATTCAACCTAGTGAGTGGGGCATCAGTGTGCCTCACTATTGAGTCATGTATGACTAGTGTATTGGGCATGCTGTTTTGCATTAGGGACTTTGGTTGAGTGTCACACTGTTTAGGAGAGTTATGTGTCTCGTGATTAGTGTTGTGTTGTGGTGGTTGAGTGCATTTCTGCGCTGGAGGTCTCTGCTGTTTGGGTAGATTTTTATTGAGAGCCTCAGTGAAGGTGGGGGTGTGGTTTGTGTTTCTATGTGAAGGCAGTGCTGGTGCATGTTCTGGAGGGCTATGTGTTCTATATGGTGTGGTGCAAGTGTTGACCTTCTCCTCTTGACCAACTATTCTGGTCTTGGCTGGAGAGTGCGTGGCTTCCAGTTTGGATATATAAGTGTATCTCTCGCAAGTCTGAGTGTTGGGAGGTAAGAGGAGAGGGTTGTCAGTGTATATGAGGCAGATTCTGCATTGCCTCAGGATGCCCACGTTCACTAGGTTAATAGGAGAAAGAACAGGGAACTGACATTTAGACATTCCTGGAGGGGTGGCCATTAATAATACATATTGGATCTGTTTCCTTGTAGAATGTTTAGTGCTGGTAGCACTTTTGTGTGCTACAATAATTGCTACAAGAAGTCTGGTAAAGTACTGGACTAATAAGCTAGTAAAAGGGCAGGAGAGCAAAGAACTAGCAGATCTAAGGGAAAATTTGAAAAGCAGATTTTGGCACCACTCAGAAGCTTACAAACAGTTCTGGATACAGCAAGTCTGTATCTGGACTAGACTAGTTACAGGAAAGGCAGGAAACAAGTACAAATGTGGGCTTTTAAACCAGAAAGTTGAGAGAGATGAAAAAACTGCCCAAACAGCCAATAAACTACAATTTCTGGGCCAGAAACCACTCATCTTGTGGTAGATAGGCTACCTATTGCTTACCACTCATACTGATAAGCTAGAATGCTTCTGTCCAATACAGAAAGGCTTGCGGGGCTCAGAAGCTTACATAAAGTCCTGGATACAGCAAATCTGTATCTGGACTAGACCAGTTACAAGAAAGGCTGGAAAAGTGCAAACACAGGCTTTTAAACCAGAAAGTTGAAAGAGATGGAAAAACGGCCCAAACGGTCAATAAACTACAATTTCTGGGCCAGAAATCACTCCTCTTATAGTAGACAGGCTACCTAGTGCTTACCACTCCCACTGACAAGCTAGAATGCTTCCCTCCAACACAGAAAGGATTGAGGGCTCAGAATCTTACAAACAGTCCTGGGTACAGCAAATCTGTATCTGAACTAGACTAGTTGCAGGAGAAGTGGGAAACAAGTTCCAATGCAGGCTTTTAAACCAGAAAAGTTGAAAGAGATGGAAAAACTGCCCAACTGGCCAATAACTACAATTTCTGGGTCAGAAACCACTCCTCTTCTGTTAGATTTGCTACTTAGTGCTTACCACTCCCACAGATAAGCTAGAAGGCTTCCCTCCAACACAGAAAGGCTTGGGGGGGTGGGCTCATTAGCTTGCAAACAGTCCTGGATACAGCAAATCTGTATCTGGACTAGACTAGTTACAGGAAAGGGAGGAAACAAGTGCAAATGCAGGCTTTTAAATAAGAAAGTTGAAAGAGATGGGGAAAAAAACTACCTAAACGGCCAATAAACTACAATTTCTGGGCCAGAAACTACTCCTCTTGTGTTAGATAGGATACCTAGTGCTTACCACTCCCACTGATAACTTAGAAGGCTTCCCTCCAACACAGAAAGGCTTGGGGGACTCAGAAGCTTACAAACAATCCTGGATACAGAAAATCTGTATCTGGACTAGACTAGTTACAGGAAAGGAGGAAAACAAGTGCTAATGTGGGCTTTTAAATCATAAAGTTGAAAGAGATGGAAAAAACTGCCCAAATGGCCAATAAGCTATAATTTCTAGGCCAGAAACCACACCACTCCTTTATTAGTAGATAGGCTACTTAGTGCTTAATGCTCCCACTGATAAGCTAAAAGTCTTCCCTCTAACACAGAAAGACTTGGGGGGGGGGGCTCAGAAGCTTATAAACTGTCCTGGATACAGCAAACTGCATCTGGACTAGACTAGTTACAGGAAAGGCAGGAAACAAACTTAGAATTTTTTTTTACAGAAAAGCTGCTAAAACAGCACTAAACACAATTCAAGTACAGTGCAAACTAGCACACTTAAGTGTGTAGCAATATTAAAGCAAATACAGTTTAAATAAATGTAATTTAATCAAACAGTATTCTGAACTGAATTCAATTATTGTTTTATTCAACTCTGAACAGTTAAACAGTGCCAAAAATATATACTTATCAGATGAGAAGCACAATCAGTCAGAACACAAGGAGATTCTAGCAAAGAAAAAAACAATTTTTGCATTACCCACCTGATCCTGTTTCTTACTACTTGCTACATGTTCTCTAAGGTGTTCAACTGCATCTTTTTGGTTGCACCTATTACAGCTTGTTTACAGCCTGTCTACATTGTATGCAGTAGTGCCAGCCTCCTACTTTTGTTTTAAACACCTAGGCTGTAGGCCCACCCTTTAGGTCTCCCTGGCCTTCCTTCCTCAAATTCTGGAAAATATGGCTTGACAATATCCTACAGTTTCCCCTGCTAGTCTGGTTGATATGGGCATCTTGGCCCATTGTAGCAGCTGCCTCATCTATGCAGACAATCATCTACAAACACCACCAAGGAACAAAATGTGTGATAAATGCAATGACATTAGGAACCTACAATCCATGCTATCTTCCTCTCAAGCCCGCATATCTGGCACCAAACAGGTTGTACAATCTGTACTTCTCACACACCACCCACACCTACACAATTCACACCCACATATGTGGAGGTCCTCAGCATACAGATTCACAAACAAAGGAGACCTCCGAGGGAAATAAACACATGAACTCCACAGCCCTCCATAGCACATACCATGCATAGCCACACACCTCTGACCCACAGCCACAAAGTCTTCATCAATAGTCAAGTATATAAGTCATAGAAGACTCCATTGTGAGTTACACAAATATGCCTCTCACCAGGCTATATATGGGGAAGGCCACAGTTACTTGTCTGTCATGTGCCAGGTTCTGCCACATCACATATGCACTGCTGTCTCTCAACAACAGGTACTTTTATGAGTCTGTCACAGTCCATGTTCATGTGCCTGAGCTGAGATGTACCTCCCTGGACTATATGCAGTGAGACATGATTGAGAATGCTGAATATGTGTCCAAGGCAGGTGTGTCCCTAGCCTTATGCAGCATTCTGCTGTCACCCAGAATGATGCCACAATACAATCAGAAAATGATTGACCTTAACAACTGGCTTGGTTTCAGGTGCCATTCACTACCTGACAGCCCGGGATGATATAATCATCAGACCATGATGTTTTGCCAGAAAAGACCTCCATCTGTCTCAACTGGCCTTCTGGTGCCTGGCAATGGTTCTTGCCACCCCCATAGTGCCTTTATTAAGAAAGTGGTGAGATTAACACATACAACTGTCAGCACAACACACATTGAAGGCTATGCTGCTAAGTGCCAGGAGTCTAAAGAAGAATCTCTGCTCATTGCAAGCAGTCTTAACCCTGGGAAATGCTGGCATCTGTGCAGTCACAGACACATGGTTCACAACTGCAGAGGGCATCCCAGTCTTACATGGTCAACCATCCTATCATACAGCCATTCCCCTATGTATGGGCAGTAAAGCCATGGGACATGGGGTTTCCCTATATATGAAAGACGTACACACCTCCAGGCTGTACAAACAGTAAGACACATAGGGGACACTGCAGGGGAAGTTAACCATTGCAAAGACACCTATTCAAAGCATAGGTAGCTACTGGCCCCCACGTGTGACCAGAAAGCCCATTTTGCCTGCATGGACCTGAACAACTCTATCATGATTTGAGTCTGTACCCTGATCCTGGGTGACTTTAACTACCAAAACATACATTGTACGAAGTACTCATGCCAGCATACAAATGCTCAGAGATCCAGCAACACTGGAAATGCAAACAATTTGGAGCAGCTAGGTGCTACGCCCATATGAGGTGAAGGTCTGTTGGAGTTGATATTAAACGAAATGGGTAACCACTGCAGCATCCCTACACTATCATTTTCCATGGTCAAACCTACCATAAAGCGGTCATGTTTGCAGTCACCATTTCACACAGTACCCATCTAGCTAGGGTCAGACATACAAACAACTCCATAGTTGATGACTGCCTCCTGAGGGATGGTATAAACAGCTTGGCAGCCCCTACCCCCTCTGTAGGAACTGGCACCAATATCCAAAAATTACATTATGAGCATTTGTATACATGCATGGAGTCAGGTATATCTGACAGACTCGTGTAATTGCCACGGAATCACCAATGAGTGTGCGACCATCTCTGAGTTCATAAAAAATATATATTTATTCCACAATGGTAAAACACTACGACCTATATACACATTAAAAAGTTAAGAGCTTTCACCCACAGCACAGTGGGCTTCATAAGAAAACAATAATTACTTTGAATACACCTTATATTTGAGAATTGGCACCAAATTACAGTTGATGTTAAGCTTTTAGGCTTTTGAACTTTTAAAGCGATACCTGCAAAAATATTAGTACCAGCTGTCTAGCTCAGTCTGCCATATCTATAAAACAGCTCATGAACCATAACAAACAAAATGTCAATAATAAATTCCTCCAAACATATGGTGTATAAAATCAAAAACAACAAAATCAAAAACCTTAAATGTTCTAAGATGCTAGATAGTGTGCATACAAATGCAAATATAATGAAACATCTTTTCCATAATGCTTTGAATGCATACACTGATTAATATATATACTAATACATTGATAACTTCTTAATATCTGACAGACTCCATTACTACACTA
The DNA here is from genome assembly GCF_019279795.1 of Protopterus annectens. Classification (NCBI taxonomy): domain Eukaryota; kingdom Metazoa; phylum Chordata; order Ceratodontiformes; family Protopteridae; genus Protopterus; species Protopterus annectens. The sequence goes on along the minus strand of NC_056729.1, from coordinate 607,187,939 downwards.
CAGACAATCATATCTCCTTCTTCACATATCTCTGCAACATTACAGGAACCACTCAGATCTGGTCAGTAGTGGTGGTTAAGGAAACTAGATATACAAGTGCTGTAGGTATAGCATGCTTGATGCTTGACAGAATCAGTGTAAGCTTCACCCCCAGTATAAGCTTCACCCCCTCTCCCCCCATCAATACATCAGGACATCCCCAGTACTGGCCCCCTTCCCCTTATATGTAGGTCATCAGTGCCATCACATAGTCATGGTATACAGTCACCATGGGAGCTGAGCACATCACAGGATTCATCCTACATGACTACAAGCATGACCCTGCAGCACCTGAAGGTATTGTATTCAGCCAAAGTCTGAATACCACCTTTGTCCTAGCCAAGTGGAGGACACCCACTGACACCCCTTTACACTAAGGTGGGGCATTCACCAGTCTGGCACATTAAAGATCCATCAGCCTAACTAGGTTGATCTGCAAGGCCATGGAACACTTTATAATGAAACTCATTAACAAGGACATTGGCGACCTCCACACACTCGATCACACACAGTTAGGTTTGTTCCGGGGGGGAATCATATCTGTTATATTTGGTTGACCGCTATGACACAGTCACCAAAGCCATGGATGAGGGGGAGACAGTACACACTGCCTACCCTGACCTGGCCAAAGACTTTGCCAGTATTTCCCACTTGCACATAAAACATTTATGCTCCCAACTAGGCATCAGTCCATATGTTACCAGATGGGTAGCACACTGGCACACTGACAGAACCCACCTAGTCCACATAGGAGAAGCTACCTCAAGCGGTAGACCCATGACTAGTGACGTAACCCATTGCTCTATGCTTGAGACTCTGTTATGTGTGATTTACCCTTCTGAGGTGCAGGGCTCAACCAGTGGGCTATGGCCGACCATGTATACAGAAGAATGCATGCTGGGTGCTGTCCCCACATTCCCTAGTGATGTGGGCATCTGTCAAGAAGGTGTCACGCAGACACATGACTGATGCCAGAAACATGGCCTCGGGCTGCATTAAATGAAATGCAGCATCATCCCCTTTGGGTAGAGTGATGGCCCCACATATTATCACAGTATTAACAACCTGATCTCCTGCAGAACTTGCAGCATGTCCTCAGAAAAAAATGTGTCTATGAGGAATCAAAATCCATGACCCACAGTGTCAGCTAAAGTAAGCACAGGTTGGGATGGATGAGAGATTCCTTTTCTTGTGTGACTAGATCCATCCTGTGAGGTAACTTGAACATAGTTAGATGCAGAAGTAGAGGGAACTAATGCTGTCATGGCTAAAATGGAGTCAGCAAAAAGATTTTGGGAGCATCCTGTTGAATCTTGAACAGGACTTTCAGAATGAGAGGAAGGGTGGGAATGCATAAAGAAACATCCCCTTCAAGAAAATGGGAGAGCGTCCATAAAGACCCCACCCAGTTTGGGTTGGTGAAGGGCCGATCTTGTCTCCTGAACCTGACTGACTTCTTTGAATCAGTCTCCAGAGCTGTCGACGAGGGTAAGACAGTCCACACAGCCTATCTGGACCTTTCCAAGGCCTTTGACACCATCCCCCACTCTGGAATCATAGATAAACTTACCAAGCTGGGCATTAATCCCTATGTCACTCTATGGGTTGCCAGCTGGCTTACTGACAGAACCCACACTGTAAAAGTAGTTGACTCCAAATCCAGCTCCAGACAAGTGACAAGTGGAGTACCTCAGGGTTCAGTCCTGGGACCTCTCTTGTTTGGCATCTACTTCTCTGAAGTACAGGCCAACACTAAGGGACTCTGGCGAACAAAGTTCGCAGATGACTGCAAACTGGGAGTCATTATTGAATCCACAAATGATGTCGATACTCTACAAAAGGGCCTTACAGAAACAGATGCTTGGTGCCAGAGCCATGGGCTCAAGCTCAATGCCAAGAAATGCATAGTTATCCCCTTTGGGAAAAACATGTACCCATGAATTACCACATAGGTGGCAGTACACTAAACACCAAAAGTGTGATAAGAGATTTAGGGACACAGGTGGGCAGTGGTCTCAGCTTCAATAACCACATCGCCACAACAGTCAGGAAATCCTTCTATGCATCACACTTCATCACTAAGGGCTTTTCATCCAGAAAAAAGGAGGTCATTATCCCACTGTACGTATCCCTCATTAGATCCATTATAGAATACAATGCCCCATTCAGTATGTACCTCTCAAGACATCTGCAACAACTGGAAAGGTCACAGAAATACCTCACTAAAAAAATCTCAAGCCTAAAGCAGATGCCCTGCTATACTCTGTCGCATATCATCTACTCTGAGGCGATCTCTGCTTAACATACAAGGCCATGTCAAACCCACAGCTGTTGGACATGCCACTTAAAGAAATCCCAATCCCTCAGAGCCACATGCTCTAGGGATCTACACCTTGTGATCACAATAAACAAAACATGCTGGAGGGATAGGGTTCTGACCCAGAGACTCCCCAGACTCTGGAATAGACTGCCCATACACGCCAAGCAGAGCGCCTCTTTGGCCCTCTTCAAGATGAACCTTGATGATTGGATGGGAGAAAGGAAATTCATGCCGGGGATCATGTCAGTCGCCCTGCTAGACAGGGGTCCAGGGAAGTAAATAGTGTGGGAAGAAATAGCCAGGGAATTTTTATGGTTAGGCTTGTATAGGCCCTATGGCCGATAGCCTAGTACCAACCTATGAACCTATGAACAACATCCTAAGCATGCAATCAGTTGACAGTGATTTGTGCAAACAGGTTGCTGGTAATATGACATTTGACCGCCATGTTGCTCCCATTGTAAGGAAAGCCTTCTACATGACCAACCTCATATGTACGGGTATGTCATCCAGGGACATGGGGTTCATAACATCCCTGTCATCCCCCCTAATAAGACCCATTATTGAGTATAATGCCCCTTTTGTCATGTACTTTGCAAATCACATACAGCAGCTGGGGAGATCACAGAGGTTCCTCACGAGGGAATACCGGGGCCTCAAACAGCTGCCATACACAGAAAGGCTATAAGCCCACCCCTCTAGCCAGTTTTATACAGACTCCTCAGAGGTGACCTCTGTCTGACATACAAGGCGATCACGAACTCCACTTGAGGCGACTGCTGCACAACTGCAAATCACGCTCCACTCTATTAAACCACACTCATGCTCTCAACCTGGTCTGTGACATCAACAGGACTAGGTGGGTCAGATGTGTGTCCCACACACTTACCCACCTGTGGAATAGACACCCTATCCACATCAGGCAGAGGACCTCTTTACACCTTTTCAAGTGAAACCTGGATAAATGGATGGTTAATAGGACATACACTCTTGGGATACCACCAGTGTCCCAGCTGGACTGTGGCATCAGGTGTTGAATTGTATACACATGGGCTAACCTGTGCGCTACACTTATGACGGCCTCAGGGCCAATAGCCTAATAACCTTGTATAATCTTAGGTATACCAGTTTTGGCTCTGTGTTCTGTGATGGACTGTGTTGTTATGTGTCCACACTCATCACAGCCATTTACTATGGTGTGTCCCCTGTTGGCAACATTCCAGTGATTTTCATACAGCCACCATCCGATAAATAGGTGAGTGGTACTGCAGGTGTATTGGGGCAGTCCAGCAACATCTGTGTGACACAATTACAGACAGCACTGCAAACACACTGTAGGGTATTCACCTTCTAGGTGTCCAACATCTACAGTACACAGATGTTTGCAGAATATGTACATGTGCCTGATATATGTGGACCCTCTGCCAGACAAATATGGATGTCTGGAAAATAGTAGGACAATATGTAATGGTTGTTTCCAGACTGTGGGGAATCTGGCTGTCACACACAAGACACCTCAGAAAACAGTTGTGGTACATTAATATCTAGTACTATATTCATTCCCTTACATTGCATGCTCAATATGTTGCTGAGGTGAAGCCTGTATCCACCCATTACTACTGGCTATAACCTGCTGTCCTGCTGTAAGGGGTCAACAGGTATGGTAGCCATAGCTCTCAGAGAATGAGATACAAGTGTGGAGTACACAGTGACCAATCTAGAGTACATCAGGAATAGTCAGGGACACCTGGACAATATTTGAACTATGCCTGTGTGATATTCACAGACTGAGAGGAGCAGACTGACAATACCTGATGTGATATGCCAGCTGTATCCACCCGTACATACTGTCATTATTGTCTAATACACAGTTCAATAGCATTCGTACATGAGTTGCCCATTGCTGGGGAGACTCAGGGGCCAGAGCTGTGATGTATGTCACAGCAGACAGAGCCAAAAGGGAAGCCTGTAGGTGCTGGACAGCTGACTAACAGCAACATGTCATTCCGCGATATGTACAACAGACCTAGTGTTGTAATCCCTATTTCCCATGACTGCATCTCCCTCTCTGCATCCCATTACATGGAGAATTATATTACATCCCTGGTATAGTGCTGTACTCCTTTATGTGCAGAAATCCTGTGGTATAATGCTAGGATAGCACAGTCTGTATTCATAAACAAAGTCACAGATCTGTGTACCATAGGCAACAGCTTGCCTTTTGTAGGTAATGCTCATGAACAGGTGATTGCCTGTGCACCAGTCTGTGGCTCACACTTGCTAATTGCATTCAGAACAGCTGAGTTTGATTTTCATTAGTCAATAGCATGGCAACATAGTGCTATATTTCAGGCCTTCGTGTAGGCCTTGGCCCTTTTCCTGGCCTGTGAGAAAGACATTATCAAGGTGTGAACTACAGCATCACAGAGTAGGTAGAAATACTGTCCACTGTTTGATGTTTGGCCATTGAGAACAGACTTTCTGTGTATGTGGTAGTTTACTGTTTAACAATGTGGGTTGAGTTCAGTAAGAAGACAGACAGATGTGAGTGCCATACGTCATTTGCATCAGAATATGCATGCTTCTGCAGTAGCTGCTGGACTACCAGCTGTGTATGTTTGTAGGGGAAGACTGTGACACATGTCCCTGTCACTTGAACATCCTCCCCACCCCTTTATGTATGGGTGTTATGTGGATTCCCTGTTCTAGGTGTTTGTGAGGTATGGTAGGCCTGTAGCTGATGGCAGAACATACTGCTGCATATGTTGCAGGCTGCAGCTGCTGCATTCTGCCCAGGAGTCATACTGGGGATTGTGAACACATTGGAGGACAGCAAGTTGTATATGTCAGTAAGGGAGAAGTGTCAGCTCTGTTGTCACAGCATATCTAGGGTGAGTGTACCCATAACAGTCCAGGTGAGGCATGTGGCTCTGGTACATATGTTATGTAATAGTGCCATCCAGAGAGTGGTAGGTGATATTTTGGACACCTATACATATTTGTGACATGTATCCCAACCTACAGGCCTTTGACGTGCTAATATGGGTGGCAGTGAGTGCAGTAGCAGCAACCATTTCTGCTGGAAATTGCAGGGCTCAGTTATTTATTTGTTGTATAGACAAGCATGTACTTGACGTGCAACAGACTGGAATGGAAGCCAGGACTGTGGGTGCCAAATGTAATGCATGCTAGTAATGTAACAGATAGAGATACTGAGGCAATATTATAGCAGGTGCATTTGCAAAACATATGTGCATGCATACAGTGTGTTACACAGGATTTGCATGAACGTGTGTGTTCAGATGGGTATGATGTGTGACAATGAACTTTCTGTCATGATTTTGTAACCTCAATCTGCACTGACTTGCCAGTATGTCAGCACACAGAATAGGTTTTGTGACAACCATGCCAAAAGTAGGTGGCACATCTGTGGACATTCTGCAACATTCTGTGCAGTTGTCAGCTGTATCTGCTATCGTAGGCCTCACATACATCCATCAACATATATTTGGCTCTGTACTGGTTTGGTGTCTGCATCGCAGTCCCAAGTACACCATCATTTATCCCATTATATGTAAAAGTAGTGTGTCACTGGCAATCAGGATATGTTTAAAGAAACACCTGCAATTCCTCAGAACTGAGTGGCCTAGTGGGGTAATGCACTATGCTATAGATGACAGGGTCCCAAGTTCAAATCTTGGCAGGTATAATTATTTTTGCTAAAGTGCATCACTGGCATTCAGGATATGTTTATGGAAACACCTGCTATTCACAAGAGGGGTGTGGCCTAGTGGGTTAATGCACAATGCTGTAGTTGACAAGGGGTGATTAATTTGCTAATATGCATAACAGTGTCAAGAATATATAAGGTGGTTAAAGCAGTTTTAAGCAGCTTTAAGTGGGTTTAAGCAGGTTTGTGAGCTGCGGCACAAAGCACCATGTCACTTAGGTCTGCTTAAACTTGTGCTAATTCCAAAAAAGAAAAGAAAAAGGGGGTGATAAAAAAGTGATGAAATGGGGGCAAGCAGGTAGAAAACAATGTGAAAGGCAGATAGGGATGCACAGGATGGGTGTAGGAAAGGACCATAGCTCTCCATTTCTTGTAGTGCAACAGCTGTGCATGTTGTGGACAATTTGGAATTTGGAGCCTCACATCCCAGAGAAAGGGGTGTGCGTGACATAACTTTGTTGATTAAATGCTGTAATGATTGATTGTGGGCAGTGTAGGTGTGTACAAAATGGAGAGCTATGTATGGGGCAATATTTTTTTTGTGGGACAGATGACAATTGTTTTGTAAGGAGAGAGTGGAATGTTGGGGAAGGGATATAGGTATGTGCGGAGTGGTAAGTTGTCTAGGAGAGGTAGCATTTGCAAACAGACAAGACAGACAAGACAGCAGACAGGGGCAGTGTATGACACATGAGGAGGAGGGTGTTATGGAATTGGAGAACAAAGTGCCCCCAGGCGGCAGCAGTGGAACTGAGCTCCCCACCCACTGGCAGTCAACACTCCACCTTCACAGCCCCGAAGGTGGCTGTGCTGGGGGCTGGGCACTGGGGCCAGCCTGCTCCTCCAAGTTGGCCAGTCTGCCTCAGTCCAGCACAATCATCAAACCCTTGCTGAATGATCCTGCACACCATGCCTGGTAGCTGTTGCTGGGAGACCACTACCTCTCTGCACCTGCTCCTGGGGAATATTCCCCATCCCCTATGGGGGTTCCACCCATAGGTGGTGCAGGACCAGCAGGCAGCTCCAGGTTTGGTCCCCAGACATGCTAGGACCTGGTAACACAGCCGGTTGATGTAAGGCAGGTGGATCCGCAGGAACTGGCCTGTCCATTTGAGCTATGGTGTTGAGGTGTTTCACAGTGTATAGGTTAGTAATAAAGATAACGTGATTAGTTGTAACAGCATGCAGGAACAAAGCACATAACCCAGTAACATAACATTGCATTGCATATAGAACATGATACTAATTGGGATAACAGTCAATAGTGTAACAGCATGCCAGCACCAGTTATGGCATAAGGCCAACAACATAGTTAATTCAACAAGGTAAGTTAGTACGCAACCATTGTAATACATAACAATAATAACACACAAGACCCAACATAACATTTTGAGAACAACGTATGTTAAAAGTATACCTTACCCGATGTATAGGAATTATAAATTATAATACAGATAAGGGGTGGGGGAGAGAGATATAAATGCCATTACAACCAGTACAGGCTATATTATTTGCAACAGAACTCTTATATACTCTACAGGTTTGCTCTTAATTTATGTATACATGTGCCCTATAGTTTCTGTAGCACCTACATACCTCTCAAGCTATCCACATGGGACAGTATGGGCCAAACTGTAACACCTACAGGAACACAACTACAGGGGACTATTACATGTCAGGGGAACATATGTGACTACCAAGGTGTAATGTGGACTGATGTAGTGTAACTGTGCTATTGAGATAAATCAAGTGGCTGTTAAATCTGTGTCCCAGGGATGTGGTAAGCGGGATTACAGTCCATGACAGTGTGACACTTGAGAGACATGTATTGTGCACAGTACAGATAGTTTATGCTTATCATGCCAGCCTTGGCAGGCATGGGGTTAGACTATTAGCAGACATTCACAGGCACACCAGACATACAGCCGTACCAATATTAAACAGTTCTATTTGTTTTAATAACTTGTATTAGTATTGTACTTGTTGACTTTTTATTTACTGCAGTTATATCACCTTGTTAAGCAATGCTGTTAACACTCTGGTACCTCAGGACATACAAATTAGTAACCCATTTGAACAGCTACTACAGCCATTTATTTACCTATAATCCCTGTGGGGAGAACATCTGTTAACAATACATAACAGTTTCTATTAATATTTAGTAATACTTTTCCCTGGATTTGAACCACGGTCTGTGGGTGACAAAATGTATATCAAACCTTGAGTTTATCACACTGAGCTACTCAGCCATTGCTGAATAATGATTGAGTAATATATGCCGAGAGCTCATCTGGTAACACACTGTGACATGGTAATAGAGGTAGAGTGTCATACAAGATTGCAGTGACACTTGAACACACATGCATGAGATTCATGCATGACAAATAGTTGATGAACTGTGTATTAATACTTGGAATGCAGGTGTACACATTTAACACCTAGTGGATGGGAATATGTGTGATGTGTACAGACCATGTCAGAGTGCTAGGTTACCTACTTGACCCATATACAGTTGCAGATGGTATATTTGCAGTCTACAGCTATTACAGTTTCATACTTGCCTGCAGCAACATAACCAACTTCAGGGATGCATATAGCTGAAATGCAAAGGTTAACACAAGACAATCATGAGATAAACCCACTATTATACCTCAGCCATTACTATTATAGGTTCAGAACTTAGTGCAGAACAAATATAATGATTATATATTGTAGTACAGCTCCACATCTACACTTTAGCACTACGGTTCTTTATCAGATAACTTTCAGTCACTTCATGGTATTATTCCAGTGTTTACTTCACAGCACATGTTATACTCAATTTTTTGACCAACAGACCAAAATAGAGACATTTTCCACAACACAGCTTTATTAAGGGTGACATGAAACAGTGATTGGTATACATCTAACAGTCTTCATTGATGAACACTTTAGTCAATGCAGGTGTTGCAAGACAGCTGTCATTCCACAATTTATTCAGTAGTAACTCTATTTCCTTTACAATTCTGAATGCAGTTGAACTCTTTATTTCCTTAACAATGTGACTGTAGTTGAACTTTATTTTCTTACAGTTATGAATGCAGTTGAATTTATGTCCTTAACATTATGAATGCAGTTGTACTTTATTACCTTAACATTATTAATACAGTATAAACTTTTATTTCTTTAACATTATTAATGGAGTTGTAATTTTCTTTCCTTAACATTAGCAGGTTTTATGCTTTCATTTTTATTGAACTGTACCTGGCATTACTCACTTATATCAGTCCAGGTTTATGACCACATTCATTGCAGTACACTCCAAACATAAAAAAAACCTACTGGTAGTTACTACTGTACTTTTTTTAAATTTATAATACTATAGCTTGCAAGATATATCTGTACTCACCACACTCATGGTGCAACCTGGCCAGGCACCCTGCATGGGTCTCCTGGTTGCGAGATCTCTCCTCTGCAGCTGTGGGGAGAGAAAAACACATTTATACATACCTGTCTGTCACATATTCATACTAGAATTTGATAAAACAATGCTTACAATAATTACAAACTTGTGGGGCATTTTCACCCCAAGCATCTTAGATCCATGTGGCTAAGCAATCCCTCTTCCTACACTTCAGGTTGTCATAATGGTGATGTACCTGCTCACCTGTGTGAGGGACAACAGTTGCACTGGTGAGGTCACATGACAGCCAGTCACAGGCCTCTGATTTGAATTCTGACCCATGGTACTGGCCGTAGAGCAGCTGGATGTCATGGTCTTCCACAAGGAGTCCAGCCATGACCCTGGACTCCAAAATGACCCACCACTGTGCCCGGAAGCATGCACCCTCTCTGACTCTTGCCATAGTCCCTGCCAAGATCAAACTCCAACAGGTACTGGCTGTATTCCCGCCTGTTGCACTTAAATAAGGCTGTTTTCCCGACCTTTGCCACCACTGAGCCATTTTTAAAAATGTGGCGCTTTGCCTAGCACCGTACAAACGCGCTGAGCTCAGCTGAGCAGTACTCAAACTGGCAATGCTTAGCACTGCTTAGTGGTGCACAAACCAGCATAGCTGAGCTGAGGACTGCTTAAACAGGATTTGCTTAGCAGTACCCAAACCAGCTAAGTGGAACTGCACATAGCTAAGTACTGCTAAAATGGGTCCTGTTTAAGCACTGCTTGGCTTAGCAGTGCTCAGCAGAGCTTAGCTATGGGCAAATTACATTTAAAAATAAAAAAACTAATATTAAATTATTTATTGCTACTAATTTATTATTATGTATATGTATTGCACTTTTGTATTTCCTGAACTTATGTATTTTAATTTCTTTATCTTAGAGTGTGCATTTTAGTTATTGCAGACTTGTGTGTAACTGGATATTTTCTCCTCGGGTCTCCACTGATAATGGGCTTCTGGCCCAGCTGGACTACCATGGTTAACATATCTCAATACATACATCAATAAAATAAAAATTAATTTAGAAAACTTTGCTATCAGATGTAAAAGCTGAAGTCTGTGTATTTTAACCATGCACCTACTGCACACAGGGCTGTAACTCTAACCATTCAGCTACTTGGATATGCTGTCTACTGATATACATTTCTATATAGCTCTCAGCTATGTTTAAGCACTAATGAGCACAGTGCCACGCCATGCAAACACGCTCAGCTATGCTTAAACATGAACTTTAAGTTAAAATTAAAAGTATCCATTTTCCGATTTTAGATGTCTGGCACATGTTCATTGATAAGCACCATCCCACACTGTGCAAACACACATACACACACACACACACACACACACACACACACACACACACACACACACACACACACACACACACACACACACACACACACACGCACACACATACAAAAATGGAAATAAAATATTTAACTTTTATATTTCAGTGCCATCTGGTAGTTTGACAGTGCAGGGGGTGTGTTACTCATATGTGGATGCTGTAACACACCCCCTGCACTGATTCAGTAACCATGTTACATGGCTCTCCCTCAGTAGCATGCCTTCATTAATATGCAATGTGCAGTGCTGAGGGGGAGCCACAGACATGGCCATGGTACCCTCCATGTAGAAGTTACACTATTACTACATGGAGTTTATTAAATCCCCACCTCAATGTTAAGAAATTCTTTAACTAATAACCAATACCATTGCAAAATTGAACCATTTTCCATCGAAATAACTTTTATCAGTGTAAAGAAAGTTAACATATGCTAACCATCTTATGGGTTTCCTAGGTGAAGTTGTTAGTATTTGTACATATCTTGAGAGACTGTGTTTCACAGTCTGCAGAAAGGATGAAGGTTGAGAGCAATGTTTTGAAGGTAAATTCAATGCCCTGCTATTTGACAAAAAAAAAAAACAGGAATTGAAGGGGCCACTCAGGAATTCATGACACCCCATTATTTTCCCTCAAAACCAGTAAATACCACGGAATTTATTACAGTTGAGTGTTAGACAATAAATCATAGTCTTACTAAACAAACATCCAAAACTCAATTTTGGCGAAAATATACTCTGCTTTAAAAAATACTTTTAAGCCTTTGCTAATAGCATACTATCCAAAAAGAGAACATTAAACAGTGGAGTTTCTCAGACTATGAGTATTCTGCCTATTTCTGAACAAAATCACAAATTACCCAGACTAAAGTTAATTATGTACAGAGATGATATTCCTTTCCTTTAATCTCACAAACCCTCCCAAATACAACAAACAACTGAATCACCTTCACCAACCTTTGCAACTGTCTTCACAATAATACATTGCAAATTGATAACACCAAAACTAATGTAATCCTCTTTGAAACACTGAAACATTGACTTCACTGCCTCCCGTAACCTTAACAAACTTAAAACAGATACTTTTATCAAATGTCAAGTGGCAAAAATATCTAGGATTAACATTGGACCCTCTTACTAAAGTTAAATATATTTAGACAACATTACCAAAAAGGTATTTGTCCAACTAAAACTGTGTTATTGACTCTCACTCCTTCCCTATTCAGTATCAGGATGGCTTTACTGTCTTAATATCTAAGCACCTAACTCTCACAAGTGAATGGAATGTGGACTGAAGGTAGCACGTAGGAATGAATGGAATGTAAGTCACTTGCCTCACCTAGACATGCCTGACTTCCATCCTCCAGAATGAATGGGCCAAAAGGAGCAAGTAGAAGAAATCTGGTGATGTTCTGGGGAAACAAGAACGATTTAAGAAAAAAAAATAGTTTTGTTTCTTCTTTAAGAAGTGTTACTAATACTGAATGGAAATTTAATAAATAATTATACAATGAGTGATAAGGGTGGCTTACCTTGATTTTGATGAAATATACAAGCTATCTACTTTCACGTCCCCATTATCCTTGTATTGAAATTAACTACTTAGCTAACAATTTTATACAGAAGTAATAATAGTCATCATATTTTCATTATTGTATGGAATTGCTCACAGTACATTGTTAAATATTTTTCAGAACCATCTCTGTTGTTTGCTTTTCTCATTTAGTATTCCTTTAGTAATTACAATCTTAGACTGCTTAGGTGCCACAATCTTCTTGTCTTCTTTAGTAGATGGTCTCTTTAATGAAGTGAAAGCCCAATTCATATTTTCATTATCCTGAATTAAGGTATTGTTTTGCAACAGTTTTTGATAAGGTATTAAAAGTTATTGTGCCAGAAGAAAGGCAGTCCCAGGGATTCAATAAGCTTTTTTTTTCCATGCAGTAACAGTGTAGCTGCTCCTGCCTGGAATATGGCCGCTGAGCAATCCAGTAAGCTACTGTTATGACATGCACAAGCCTGCTTACACTTTTCCTGCACAGGCACCACTGCATAATGCTAATTACCTCATTTGTTGGTGAAAACCATGCAAATGAGGTAAATTAGCAATTTAGCAAACAGGCAGGCATCTGTGCAGGAATAGTGTTAGTTGCAGAAATGTATTCGACTACTAGCCGAATACATTTCTCCAAAAACTAAAACAGAGGCATGACAGCTCAAATAAAAGCATGTATTATCATTGTTAGGCATGCCAATGGCCATGTATGGCATGGAAAGGTGTTTCATTTTTATAAAAATAAAAGTTATATTTTTTTGGCCAATCTCAGACGTTTAAGCATAGGGCAGCAGTGCACAAATGCGATCGTGCCAAAAAAAAAAAAAATGTGAAAATTCAATTTTAATGGAACTCTGCATTTTGCCATTATAGTCTATGGCATGCAGAATCAAAAGAATTCCAGGGAACAGTGGTTAGTAAGGGGAAAGGCTCTGGTGTAGTGTAGTAACTATGGACTAAGGCAGTGGGGTATGCAAATGAGGGAAAATTTACTGAATCACAAAAATATTCTAAGTGCCAAACTGCACCTAACCATGTAGGTGCTATAACATGATTGTGTAAGCAGGAGGAGAAACAGACATGAAAAGGGAGTATGTCATGCATGGTGTAAGCACATTGGAGCTCAATGGCCCCCAGATAAGCTTAGCTAAGTACAGCTAAGCAAGGGTGTGTGTCTGAGGCTGTATTGGCTTATTCCATGAAATAAAGAGTGGGTTAGCATCCAAGGAGGGCCATTTCTTAGTGTTTACATTAGCTAAACAGGTTTGTGTGGCACGTATAAGGTCTAAAAAAAAAACAAAAACAGCAGGAATGTTTACATTTGGGCACTAGGATTATGCAGCGTGCCTCAGGGCGTAAAAGGGGTGGAAATGGGAAGGGAAAAAATGAAAAAAAGGAAAATAGCAGAATAAAAGCAATCAAGAACAAATTACATAGCTAGCAGGTGGAATGTATCATAGTCAGACAATCATACAGGCAGCATCTGCAGCACAACAGTATAAACTATGGAAACACCATACTGTCTGTTTTTTCTCATGAACTCTACACCATTGGTGTACACATGTGGGGGAATTTTAACCGGAGAAATGTTAGGGGCTGCCATTGCTTTGATCCATCAGTATGTGCTAGAGGTTGAGGGCGGTGAGGAGGATAATGCTGACAACCACCATAGACCAAGGAGGAGGAGAAGAGTGTTCAGACTCTGAGTAACTTATCAGGGGCTACATGATCTGGAGAATGTAGAGAGCTACAGGGTGGACAGAGACATACATCAGCAAATCATCGAATTGTGTCGGCCTCAACTCAGACCTAGAGCAAACAGATGGGAACCAATCCCAGTGGATACCAAGGTATGTCTAGCCTTAAGAATACCAGGTACTTTCCAAAGACCTACTGGGGACATCATGGGGGTCTCACAGGCATCTGCATCCAGGGTACTCCATCAGTTCCTGGATGCCATGCTACCACATGCCGGTGAGCACATTTACTTCCCCAACACCCGTGAGGAGAGGACCAGCAATATGTGTCTCTTCCACCATGTAGCAGAATACCTGTAGGTACTGGGTGCGATAGACTGCACGCACATCTACATCAAGACACCACCCAGTGAACAGGGTAAGGTCTACAAAAACTGCAAGGGATTCTCCTCCATCAACTGCCAGGTCATGTGCAATGACCAGGGCATTATCATGAATGTGTGCGCTGGCAGCCCTGGAAGCTATCATGACTCCCACATCTGGCATTTTTCACAGCTGTACCAGGCATTTGCCAGTGGGGGCATCCCATATGGCCATCTGGCGGAGGATGTTGTCTATGCAGTGGAGCCATGGATGATGACACCCATCAAAAATGCACACACATCCACACAAGAATGCCATAATGTGGCACATACACAAACCAGGATTATAGAGCATGTGTTTGGGATGCTCAAGTCATGATTCTGCTGCCTTGACATATCTGGTGGAGCCTTGCAGTATTCTCCAGCCACATGTGCACGCATGTTCATAGTATGTGCCATGCTACACAATATGATCCTGAGAAAACAGCTGCAGCAGGAACAGCACAAGGAAAGGCCACACAGCCCGCCACCATTGCCAAGGCCCCCACAGGCACAGAGGGACTCAGAGGAGGAGGCCCCTGAGCCTGCTTTTGTAGACAGATGGAGGGCATGCCCAGTATGCTCAGACCTTGGCAAGGAGGCAATGCATAGCACACACACTGACACTGTACGTACCCCAGGGACTGACACCTCTCTCTGACTTGCACACACAGTAAAATGGATAACACACACATCACATTACCTCTATCTTACCATGTATAGGCAGTCTACTGTGTGCATCCAACATAGGCGGCCCTCAAGCACCATCTTCACCACTGCCGCAGGCACAAGGTAAGTCAGTCTTCTTAACAATAAATGAATGGATTAGTATGTTTTGGTAGCATATCTATGATAATGATGCATGCATGCAAGTGAATGAGGTGGCCTACTGGGATAGCAGCAGACAACTGAAAGCTATGAAGGACACCAGGAAATGTCTGCCCAATACTCGCCTCCTCATGCTATGCAGTAGTACCCAAGATGGCAAATTACACTGCAGTATATGTGTGAGGACAACTAACTGGGGGGGGGGGGGTTATAGGCATGGATGTCAGTGTGAGGCTCTCATACCCACCCCTCACAATGATACAGTAAGTCAGCTGTAGAAAACCAGAAATAAATGACTGGCAAAGGCCCACAAATGGTGGTAATGTTGAATTACCCCCCTACAGACTCACACAGTGATAGCACAGCAGGCCTCACAGTTGCAGTAAGGCTATGAAGGGTAAGAACTCTGAAACTCAAATGTATGCCATTACAGTCTGACCTGTGGTCTTTACTGATATGTCTCTAGTCCCCCAAACACAGCACAATAGCATAGTAAATGGAACCAACATGTAAAGCAAATATCAGCACAGCCGGTGAAAATGTACACAGTTGACAGGTGTGCCTCCCCATATACCGACAGAAATGCAGTAACAAGTGTGTCTGCAGGGAAATAGCAGCATAGTACACATTGGCAGGCTGTCCCAATACACATGAAAACATGTTGCCTGTCCACAATATGCAGAGGTCAATAAGCTATGTGCATGTGTGGTTAATACTGTCAGGATCTGGTCAGCACATTCTCCTGGCAGTCGTCTTTAAGTGCCCTAGGTACACTGCCATCTTTGACAGAGCCATATGCAGATAACTGCAGTGCCAACTATTATGCATGTCAGTGACATCCACTGATCTGCCACTGACATACCTGGAAGTCACAGTGCTATGAGGAATGTACTACACATATAATGGACATCTTGAAGGCTGTGTAGCTGAGGTGCTAAGGCTTTTGTGAATATAGTGCTTTTTGGTACTGTTGCCAGTGGTTGTTGTCAATAATCTTTTCTTCTAATGTTTGCTCTTACATATAATGGACATGCCTGCACAGTAGAATGCACTCTGTACCCACACCCATAACTCTCAACTACTGACACCAGAATGCCTGGACAAGGGCAGAAATAAAAGTGGAACAAAGGATCAATGATAGGCATGTGTTGTAAATATCCTTACATACTGAGAAATTTGGTAGGGAGAGGGTTTTGCAGTAGCAGGAATTGTCTGAAGGTTAAGTTGTCTGAAACAGTAATGTCTGTCATTATTTTGTAATATCACTCTTCAATTATATGTAACTAACATGCCATAAAAATACAAGTTTACATAGACAGGATGAAACCTCTAGCCAAACACCCAGACAACCTACTAAAAAATGTGCAGGTGAGAGGTATGGCAACAGAAGGATATGACATCTTAGGATAGAAAGATACCACACAAGCAGGAGATCTCCAGCTAGTATATCACCAAGTTGCTGGACTGTTTACACAGTATGTCGTCACTCAACTGGCTATAGCCACAACCCACAAATGGCCTTGTTGGGCAAGAATGTACATAGCTGACCTCATAATACTGGTCTATGCATCATACAACTAGTATTCCTCTGGTAAAGCATTGTGATGATCTAAGGATGTCTGACACTAGGCAATGACACAATACATTGCAGTGTTAGACTACAGATATGTCAAAAATGTCTGCTAAAAAAACCCAGTACCCATAGGAAAGTCCTGTGTACTCCTGAGAGGTATGGCTGTAGCACACAAAACCCTGGACTGGAGTACACTTATGTCTGGAATGGAGTTCCACTCTAACTATCGAAGGTCACACTGGGCATGCTCCTACACTTAGAAAATCACAGGACATGTTCGAACCCACATCAGACTATATGACAGTATTGTATATGTGTGTATATACATATATATATATATATATACATATATATATATATATATATATATATATATATATATATATCTGTGCATACAGACAGCTATGTACACCTCAACAGTCCCCCCCCACACACACATCAGAAAGGATCACCTTCAGCTAGCTGTAGGTAGCACATATGCAATATAGCTGCATCTGTTGTGTGAGATACACAGACATATATATGGGCAACAGATAACATAAGTCAAGTATACACATACATAGATGTGGGAAAGTGAGAGACAGACAGTGGTAGACAGACTCAGGGAGACACAGACAGAGTGAGTCAAACACACGGATACCCTGAATGACATACAGTGATGCCGTGCTGTGGACAATGGCATACCAGTTGTAAACAGTTGCACATGCCAGCATAAAAAGTGAGCCCCACTGTGTAATAGTACTGAGGTTTGGTTTATAATATCACATCATCTGCCTGTGTGTGTGTGTGTGTGTGTGTGTGTGTGTGTGTGTGTGTGTGTGTGTGTGTATGTGTGTGTGTCAGTAGGTCTAAGTATTAGGAGACTGTTCCCACTCAGTACACTTCACATTACCCTACTTTACAATATCTGCTGCTGTTGTTCACCTTAGAAGTACCACTGGACAGCTATCACCCTTATATGTTCTGTAGCGTGGGTGATAACTGTGAAACACTATAGTACAAATAACTAGATAGGTAGGGGTTCTAATTTCAATACTGACAATTTTGTGTGTGTGTGTGTGTGTGTGTGTGTGTGTGTGTGTGTGACAGTTGTGTGTGCAAGAGTGAGGGAGTGTATGTTTGTAGGTGAAACAGTTTTAGGCGATTCCCACCCACAACACTTCCAAATGTCCCACATTATCAGTCCCCTTATCAGCACCTTTGGCCAGCTGTCAGCCCAGTAAGATATGTAGCGCATATGAGAACTGGGTAACACTATAGTACAAATCACTAAATAGGCTGGGGTTCTACTCTCAGATCTGGCCAATATGTGTGTGGGTGTATAAGTGTGTATGTTTATAAGAAGTATTTTTGAAATGTTTCCTACCCAATGCCCTACTTTATCAGTCCTGCTGATGTCATTCCCCTTAGCATCTTTGGCCAGTTGTCAGCCTAGTAATTCTGTAACATGTGTGAGAACTGTGTAACATTATAGTACAAATCAGTAGATAGGCAGGGGCTCTACTCTCAGGTCCTGCAAACGTGTGTGTGGGTGTATAAGTGTGTGTGTAAGTGTGTATGTTTGGAAGAAGTATTTTGATAAGCTTCCCACCCGGTGCCCTACTTTATCAGTCCTGCTGATGTCATTCCCCTTATCAGCACCTTTGGCCAATTGTCAGCCCAGTAGGCTCTATAGTACGTGCAATAACTGCATAGCACTCTAGTACAAATCACTAGATCAGCAGAGGTTCTAGTGTGTGTGCATATATGTGTGTGTGTGTGTGTGTGTGTGTGTGTGTGTGTGTGTGTGTGTGTGTGTGTGTGTGTGTGTGTGAATCATATTGTGTGTGGGTTATACGATTTTGAGTTGTGTACCACCCTGTACACTTACCATCACCCTACTTTACAAGGCCTGCTAATGTCATTCACCTTAGAAGTACCTTGGGACAAGGTGGAGTATCATCATGTACACTTCCCATCACCCTACTTTACAAGGCCTGCTGATGTCATTCACCTTAGAAGTACCTTGGGACAAGGTGAATTCATATAAGCTCCATGGTGTGTCTTATAACTGTGTAACACTATAGTAGAAATAACTAAATAGGTAGGCGTTCTAATCTCAATACTGGAAACTGTGTGTGTGTTTGTGTTGAGAATCATATTGTGTGTGGGTTATACTATTTTGAATTGTGTACCACCCTGTACACTTCCTATCACCCTACTTTTCAAGCCCTGCTGTCATTCACCTTAGACGTACCTTGTGACAAGGTGGATTCATATAAGCTCCATGGTACGTTTGATAATTGCATAACACTATAGTAGAAATAACTAGATAGGTAGGGGTTCTAATCACCCTACTAGCAAGTGTGTTTGGGTGAGAATCATACACTGTTTGGGTCATACCATTTTGATGTGTGTACCATCCATGTCTGTTTACCACCTCCCGATGGCTTTACTTTATACAGCATGTTAATGGCATCTATCTCACATGCAGCATGTTAAACCGCTCTACAGGCCATTACCAGTCATCTGTACAGATGTCTACAGAATATCTGGATGTTTGCAACCTATATGTGGTCTGTATCCACTAACAATGGCCATGTATGTGATATTGTTGCCAACTAGGTCACAGTTAGTGTACTGACACATGTCAGCATCAGATACCATACCTGACTGAAACATCATGCTGATACAATGTCTGTTACCCTATCACTTGTCCAGGCTTGTAGGAACAATAGATGACTCTAGTTGCTATTTCTGGTGGGTTATCTCACCATCCACGAAGTCATTCACAACATTACATGTTGTAAGAGGTAGTGGGTTATGCCCCATCCATATAATCTATGTGGGGCAGGTCATGTGTATGTAGCACTAAAGTACATTAAAGTCTATATGTAGGTTTACAGATCTGTCTATTGCCAACTGTGTTTGTGTTACTGTATGCACATCTCCTGTGTCAGTCTTTACTGTGTGTATGCAAAGGATATACCATTTTGTCTCCTGTTCCACCCTGTGAACGCAGGAATACCTACCACAAACCTGTCATACACAGTACCATGCATCCCCTCACCAAATGCATCAGGGTTGAGTGTATGGGGAAGAAATGGCAGAGACAACAGGTGATGACATGTGAATCTGTTGTGGTCAGTCTAATGGCTAAGATTGTGAGGGACCTACTAACACTACTCCCGTAACCCTTCCATATGCATGAGCCTGTGGTACTACACAACACTGAGGTGACATGTCTGAAGGCTACCTGTCTGTGGCAAGGGGTATGTATGCAAGGTCTCACTGTCTGACAACAGTGTTCATCACACACTGTTGCATGCATACACACCTGGTAAATGTACATATAAAGCTGTAACTTGGCTATGAAAAGGTCAGTGTATTTCCACTCTGCCATACTCCATGTTGGTAATGTCTGCAGGGCCACAGCCTGCAGACACATAGACAAATTGGAACACAAACAAAATACAGCATGTCAGACTACATTCAGTCAGTGGTACCAACAGCAATAATACATTATGGCTAATAAGGTACATACACCATTATGTGTACCCATAACAAATGCAAGCAGACAGCACCTTACACAGTATTACATAGCTACATTGTACCATATTCAACCTGTGCATCAGACCCATATTAGCCTGTCCCTGAATTGATGGTATGGATGACAGGGATATGGCTCAGGTATCATCTTATGCACAGGGTGTGGTATGGGTTTGCCAGAGGCCTAGGCTGGGCCATACAGTTGACATCTATGCTCAACATACCCCTGTGTAGGGCAGCCACATGGTGTGACTGTGTGCATACATACACACACACACACACACACACATCTGTATCACAGGCAGGTCACCTCCGGACACACACAGCACCTCAGCACAGCCCATCTATAGGATACACCTCCAAACACAGATGTGTGTGTGTATGTATGCACACAGTCACACCATGTGGCTGCCCCACACAGGGGTATGTTTAACAGCTGTGGACCATACATGGCAGTGTATCCAGTTCACTGTCTCTGGCCATGGACATGTGAAATGGTCCTCCTAGGGGTCTCACTGGCACCACCAGGCCCAAGGCCATATGCAGTACTGCTTCCTGATGGTGACTGCTGTCTGCTGGATCTGTGTCCCTGATGGGACCAGCCAGGACCACGTGCCCATGGCCTGCTGCATTGTGATGTGGACACCCCACTTTGGTAGTGTTGGTGTCACTGCCACTACAGGAGTGTGAAGGTGCATGGCCACGTAAACTCTCAGATGATGTTGGTGCTGACCAACATCCACATGGCTGATGCCCATCTCCCACCACACACTCTAGCACAGGCATGCCATGGTCGAGTATTGCTAAGGTCTCACCCCACCATCTATTCATGACCTCAGTATTTTGGTGTGTGGCCTCAACAAGGTCATGTATTAAATCTGGAAGAGTTGCATCCAATACCCTGAGTATTTGTCTGTTATTGTGTTCACTACATGCCTGTGCATCCATGACAGCTTGAAACATGTGTCTGGTGACACCTGCTGTGGCACTTGCGACAGCAGCTTGATGAGCAGCAGTCCTTCTGCAAGCACCCCTGTCCATCCGCCTGTGTGGGACCTCGTCTGCTCTCTGGCTATAGCCAGTGTCTACATTCACACCTGCCATAGTCACCACACTAGCCTGTTCCATGCCACAACCTGGCAACTGTCCATCATCTGTGGCTGCTGGGGGTGGGGCATGTGTGGGTGTTGTGACTATGTGCGGGGACATTGTGGATGACTGTGGAGTGTCAACCGATGGCACAGATTCAACCACTGACAGCACCACCTGTGCCTGAATATGACCATCATCATTGCCAGAGTCTGCAGAGACACTGACATCAGATTCTGAGTGCGAGGGACCATGACCACCATGACCACCTGTGTGGGAAAGACAACATATGTAAATTAATACATGCACTATACCATTTGCTGCTACACTGCACACATGCACCCACACATGCACACACATACAGGTGAGGTGGCAGACAAGCATTACATAGATCTCACAATAGCCAATTGGTGACATTCACAACACAGTCAGACCACTACATACACACCCTGGACAGGCCCTCAACATCATGAAGTGCAGCCCTTTCCTCCTAATGTTACTACTTATATACACTTCTGTGATATGTGAGTAGTGTTAGTAGGTGATGGGCCTTCAAGTAGTACACACTGCACCCATGTACACAAAATTGCTTTTCATCTGTATAGCACAGTGGCAACTCCTACACAACATACCTCTCAACTGTGCAGAGTGTTGCTGAATGTCTACATGCGTGGCTCATATTTCTGGTCTGTTCATCATAAATCATGTGCTTGTCTGACACATTACTGGGATGACATGAGGACTGGTGTCACTAATTAATGCCATATTTTGAGTTTCACACTTCAAAACCTGCAGTACATGTATGTTACAACAGAACTGGTTACACTAACAACCTTCTAAGCTTACAGTGGATATTATAAGTGTAGACACCCCTGTTAACATGCAACATGAGACCACAAAAATCATGTGATCAAATTTCCTACCTTTAATGTGACCTATATTCTGTGCAATCCAATTGAAGAACAAACACATTGCTTAGGGGTAATATGTAGAAGTTGAAATATGTACAATAGGCTGGTTGCATACCTGTGCACACCCTTAAACCAATACTTTGTTAAAGCAACTTTTGATTTCATAACAGCAGTCAATCCTCTTGGGAAGGTGTGTATCAATATGGCACATCTCGACTTAGCAATATTTGTACACTCTCCCTTGCAGAAGCCCTCCAAATCTGCCAGATTGTGAGGGCATCTCTTTTGTACAGGCCTCTTCAGGGCACCCCACAGATTTTCTATTGGATGTATGTGTGGACTGTGGCTGGGCCATTCCAAAAACATTGATTGTCTTCTGGTGAAGACATTCCTTTATGGATTTTGATGCATGGTATGGGTCATTGTTGTGTGGAAAGGTGTCAGTCCTCTAAAGCCAGAGCTTTCTAGAAGACACATGAACATTTTTGGCCAGAAGGGACTGATATTTTGAACTGTTCCTAATCCCATCCACCTAGGCTAAAGGCCCACTTCCAGTTTATGAACAGCATCCCCAAAGCAGGACACTGCCATCACCATGCTTCACCATGGGAATGGTGTTCTTTTGGTGAGGTGCAGTGTTGTTATTGTACCAAACAAACCTTTTGGTATTGTGGCCAAAAAATGCAACCTTGGTCTCATTACACCATAACACATTTCCCCACATGCTTCTGGCAGACCTGATGTATTTTTCATGAGAAATCTGCAAGACCGGGATGTTCTGTGTGTAAGAAGCTTCCATCTTCCAAACCTACCCCATAGGCCAGACATGTGGAGAATACAGGAGATTGTTGTCACATGTAGTACACAACTGGTACTTGTTATTAGTTCCTGCAACTCCTGTAGTGCTGCTGTAGGTCTCCTGGCAACCTCCCTGACAAGTTTGGGTCTTGTCTTTTCCACACATTTGGAGGGATGTCCAGTTCTTTGCAATGTCACTATTGCCCCATATTTCCACCACCATTTGATGACTCTCTTCTCCATGTTCCATGGTATATGCAATGCTGTGGAAATATGTGTGTACCCTTCCCTGGGCTAATACCTTTTACAAATGAGATCCTTTTGCTGCTTCGTAAGTTGTATGCAAACTATGGCTGTTGCTGTAGCAGGCAACTGAGTAAATTTAGGATAATCCTGGTAGGACAGCTGACCGTTATTTGCTGTTAATTAAAGAGTCTCCGTAATTGATGGCAGGTGTGTACCCAAGAAGACATAATGGTGTAATAATAAAAAAACTGCTTCAGCCTGTGCACACATATGCATCTAGCTTTTTGTAAGTTTTTTATGTGTCATAATTGTTCCCCTAACAAATGTGTTTGTTTTACTACTGAATTGTACAGGTTATAGGTCACATGAAAGGTTGGAAAGATTCGGAAATGTTTTATTGTGCTCTCATTTTTGTATATCACAAATACCTGGCATTCTAACAGGTGTGTGTACACTATTTATATACACAGTATAACACTAATTTATAAAATATGTCCCTAGTTTTGGGCTTTCATCCCCCCATTTTGTCAGTCTTTGTCCAGATTTCTGCAATGACAGGTTGTGAGGTATGCTACAGATATCTGACATCTCCTGCAAATAGGCCCCTATGATGACCACTGTGATGCAATGCAGTTAACCCCACCATAAGTGAACATGCACATATTGAATAATGGCCGAGAGTAACAGTTGTGTGCATGGTTACATGCATGACCTTAACATGCCTGGGGTACTGGTGAGCCACAGCAGGAAAATTCAATACTCACCAGCTTCAGGCTGTTGTCCTACATCCAGACCAGAGGGACCTATATAGATGTGTGAGAGTGGTATAGTCAGCAGACTCACATTTGGGATTGGTACAAGATGAATGTTATGTTTCTGCACAGGTACAGTACAAGCTATGATAGTATAAAATTTGCTGTCCCTACCCATAGATGTGCACTTGTGTGCATTACTAATCCCCACCCACAAATGCAGTTTGAACTGACATATGCATCTAGATACTCTATAGAAGTTAGTATGATTGCTACATGATTAAATTGATGTGCACTGTGACCTTACCTGGATGCTTCTCGCCTGTTGCCTGGGTGCCACCCACCTCCACAACTTGTGTTTCATAGGTTGGCTGTTGTGTGGGGCTACCCCAAGGTTGGCAAGGAGCTCCTCTGTTGCAGTAAGTTGGGCCTGTGTGGCTGGACCCCCACCTGTAGCAGTATGGCCCCTGGCCACGGCAGCAGCCCTTTGCCAGGCATGATGTATCAGGTCAGTTGCCCGATGCCTGACATGATCATATGTGCAGTCATGGTGGCCCAAGGTGTTAACTCTGTGGACAAAGTCATCCCACACAGCAGTCTGCTCCTGCAGATTTTGTCAGCTACGGCCGAACAGCACTGCATGATGCTGGATTATTGCATCAGTGATAGCTGCATTCCCATTTGCAGTATATGCTGGCTGACACCGCATGCCACCTGGAAGACATAAACAGGGAAACACATCACAGGACATTGCCCTGAGTTATTTACAGAGCCAGCACATCATTAGCCACAACTTACAACCACATCATACCCCTGTCATCTATCAGCACAGTATGAACCTGTATTGCACTCCTGGTCCTGATGTGTCATGTTCCCCCAAATGAGGGGCAGTACATTGCATAGACCACCATTCATCATTCATGTTTGTGTAGAAGAATAACAGTGGCATCTTCCTTGCAGATGGGATGTCAATGGTGCTCAGGCTTTGCTTGCATACAGCGTGTAATAGAGCTGGAAGCATATGCCTGAGTTCATGTAGGATGCAGACAGGAATGTTATCAGGTCCCATGGAGACTTGCTTTTGTTCACCTTGATTAGGCAGTATGCACCTGCTCCCTGATGAGGGGAGGGGTGTTTGTGCTGTGCATATCCACCTATATCCACCTATACTGATGGTGAGCAAGGGGGGTGATTTTGCCCTAAACCTGGCTGCAGCAGGTAGGCTATAGTGATGGTGTGTGTGTGTGTGTGTGTGTGTGTGTGTGTGTGTGTGTGTGTGTGTGTGTGTGTGTGTGTGTGTGTGGTGATTGACCACCATTACAGGGTGGTTTGGGTTGTTGCCTCTGAGATTGCAGACATATGTGATTTCCTTGGTGGATGTGTCCGATTTGTATTCATATTTAGCCTCACAGTAATTCACCTATGACCTTATATGCTCATTCTGACAAAGGTTGACTGGCTGCCAAGTTGGTGCCTGCTCCTACTTTGCACTGTACAGCCAATATAGTGACCATTGTATGTGTATTGCTGATGTCCAGCAAAGGGGATTACTCTACTTTGGTGGAGACAGGTTTTACAAGTAAGGTATTGCTGAGTCCATACAACTATGTAGGTGGTCATATTGTAGTAGGCATGGACACAAGGTCATAACAGAGTTGGACACCTCGCCAATTTCAACCTGATAATCATGCTTATTCTAGTACCCTTGTCTGTGTCAGGGCAATGCAACAACCAGTAGCTGTAGAAATCTAACTCTGTTGGATGCACAGAAACTAAGATTGCACACATGTATAACACGTACAGCTTATTTACCTGGCGTTTTGCATCCCATGTCTGTTGTTATGAGGCGGCCAGGCACACTTACTCATACATACATGTGCACAGGTAATACCTGATATACATTTCTGCTCTATGTCAGTATGGCACACTGTATTTACACTGTTGCTCAGTCATTCCTGTCAACCTGTTAGAGCAGGACATCTAGAGGACGTCACACATACATGGGGGGTGATGGGCCAAAATTAGTGACACTTTATTAATATTGCTGTAAAACACTTAGGTCATTTGATAGCACAGTAGCCTTTGCATTCACAGACATACCCTGGAGGATGTCCGACACTCATATGGCAGAAAGAGAGGAGAACGGCTAGGAGTGTGGTAGTGAGGGTAGGCACTTTTAATGTTGGCAGAATGACTGGTAAAGGGACAGAGCTAGCTAATATGATAGACAGAGGGAAGATTGATATATTGTGCATGCAAGAAACCAGATGGAAGTGGAGTAAGGCTAATTGTATCGGAGTTGGGTCCAAATTGTTCTATCATGGTGTGGATGGGAGGAGAAATGGTGTAGGGGTTATTCTGAAGGAACAGTATGCCAAGATTGTTTTTAGAGGTGAAAAGAGTGCCGGATAGAGTGATGCTTATGAAGCTGGAAATTGATGGTGTAATGATGACTGTCATTAGTGCATATGCTCCACAAATTGTGTGTGTGATGGAAGAGACAGAAAAACTTTGGAGTGAGTCAGATGAAGTGGTGATGACTGTACCCAAGGATGAGAGGGTGGTGATTGGGGCAGATTTCAATGGGCGTGTTGGTGAAGGGAACAGAGAGGATGCAGAAGTGAGGGTAGGTATGGTGTTAAGCAAAGGAATGCAGAAGGTGAGATGGTGGTGGAGTTTGCAAAAAGGATGGACATGGCTGTGGTAAATATGTATTTTAACAAGACAGAGGAGCATATAGTGACATACAGGAGTGGAGGAAGTTGTACACAGGTGTATTATATCCTATGAAGGAGGGTCAGTGAAGGAGATTGGAGACTATAAAGTGGTGTCAGGGGAAAGTGTAGTTAGGCAGTATGAAATGTTGTTCTGTGGAATGATGCTGATCAAGAAGAGGAGGAGGAGTCTGACGGCAGCACCAAGGATCAAATGGTTGAAACTGAAAAAGGGTGATTGTAAGGTTGAGTTCAGGGAAGAGATAAGACAGGCAGTGGGTGGCAGTGAAGAGTTACCGAATATCTGGGTAACTACAGCAGAGCTAGTAAAGGAGATGACTAGAAAGGTGCTTGGTATGACATCTGGACAGAGGAAGGAGGACAAAGATACCTGGTGGTGGAATGAGGAAGTACAAGGTAGTATACAGAGAAAGTGGTTGGCAAAAAAAGAAGTGGGATTGTCAGACAGATGAAGAAAATAGACAGGAGTATAAGGAGATGAGGTGCATGGCAAAGAGAGAGGTGGTGAAGGCTAAGGATGAGGCGTATGAAGGGTTGTATGAAAGGTTGAACAGTAAGGATGGAGAAAAGGACTTGTGCTGACTGGCTAGACAGAGGGGCATGTGCAGCAGATAAGGGTGATAAAGGATAATGAGGGAAACATACTCACAAGCAAGGAGAGTATGTTGAGCAGATGGAAAGAGTACCTTGAGAGGCAGTTAAATGAAGAAAATGAATGAGAGATAGAAGATTGGATGATGTGGGTATGGTGAATCAGGAAGTGCAACGGATTAGCAAGGAGGAAGTAAGGATAGCTATGAAGAGGATTAAGAATGGAAAGGCTGTTGGTCCAGATGACATACCTATGAAAGCATGGAGGTGTTTAGGAGAAATGGCAGTGGTGTTTTTAACCAGATCTTGGAAAGTGAGAGGATGCATGAGGAGTGGAGAAAAAGTGTTTGGATATAAGGGTGATGTGCAAAGCTGTAGTAACTACAGAGGGATAACATTGATCAGTCACAGCATGTAGTTATGGGAAAGACTAGTGGAAGCTAGGTTAAGTAGTGAGGTGAGGATTAGTGCTCAACAGTATGGTTTCATGCCAGGAAAGAGCACTATAGATGTGATGTTTGCTCTGTGTTGATGGAGAAGTACAGAGAAGGTCAGAAGGAGCTGTGTTACATCTTTGTGGACTTAGAGAAAGCATATGACAGGTTGCCTAGAGAGAAGTTGTGGCATTGTATGAGGAAGTCAGGAATGGCAAAGGAATCTGTAAGAGTTCTACAGGATATGTACAAGTAGTGTGACAGCAGTGAGTTCTGTGGTGGGAGTGACAGATGTGTTTAAGGTGGATGTGGAATTACTTCATGGATCTACTCTGAGCCTTTTCTTATTTGCAGTGGTGATGGACATGTTGACAGACAAGATTAGACAGGAGTCCCCGTTGACTTTGATGATTGTAGATGACGCTGTGATCTGCAGTGAGAGTAGGGAACATGTTGAGAAGACCCTGGAGAGGTGGAGATATGCTCTAGAGAGGGGAGCAATGAAGGTCAGCAGGACTAAGACAGAATATATGTGTGTGAATGAGAGGGAAGATAGATGAATGGTGAGGAAGCAGTGAGTATAGTTTGCAAAGGTGGATGAGTTTAAATACTTGTTCAGAGTAATAACGAGTGTGGGGGAGAGGTGAAGAAGAGAGTATAGGCAGGATGGGGAGGGTGTAGAAGAATGTCAGGTGGGATTTGTGACAGATGAGTACCATTAAAAGTGAGAGGGAAGGTCACAAGAGAGTAGTGAAACCAGCTGTATTATATGGGTTGGATACAATGGCATTGACAAAAGGCAGGAGTCAGAGCTGGATGTGGCAGAGTTAAAGATGTTAAGATTTGTACTGGGTGTGACAAGGGTGGACAGGATTAGGAATATATATGTTAGAGGGTCAGCCCAGGTTGGACGGTTTGGAGACAAAGCCAGAGAGTAGCAGGATTATGTTGGTTTGTACATGTGCTGAGGTGGGATGCTGAGTATATTGGGAAAAGGATGGTAAGGATGAAGCTGCCAGGTAATAGGAAAAGAGGAAGGCCTAAGATAAGGTGTATGGATGTGGTGATATAGGACATGCAAGTGGTTGGTGTGACAGAGCAAGATGCAGAGGACAGGAAGAAATGGAGACAGTTGATCCACTGTGGCGACCCCTAATGGGAACAGACAAAAGAAAGAGAAGAAAATGTTGTAATGTCAGTCTTCACAATTTGCTAATGATTTGCCAAACATAACACAACTTTATGAGTAAATGACTACAAATATGAGGCACACTTATGTCAGTGTGCATAACACTGGACAGTTGAATGGTAAGAGCTCAGTATATCACATGCAGTTCAACACACACATCTGCAACAGTAGTTTACTATGCAAATACCCTGTATAGGTCTCTCACATTTCTGAGACAAACATGTATATCATAGTTGTATTCACAATTAACATATGGATAGCTACGACATCCCAGTATCTGGCCTAGCAGTTTCACAGTATTGTTCAACTCACACTCCAGTAGTAGTTATATGTGAGCCATTGTTTCTGGGGTGACTCAGGGGCTTGAGCTCTGATCCATGTCACTGCAGACAGACCCAGATGCTATGGCCATAGGTTCTGATCAGCAATATATCTATATTTGTTGAACTTCCTATTTCCCATTATTACATACCACCTACTGCATTCCATTATATGCTTATTTGTTTGACAAACCTTTTTTTCCCCACATATGGTTGGTTTGATTCCAATATGTGTTGTTTGGTTTGTTTGTATGTCTCTCTCTCTCGCTCTCACTCCAAGATGTAGGGTATACATCTGTTTTGCATAGGCAGCAGCTTGCCTTTTGTAAGTAATGCGCATGAGCAACTGATGTCCTGTGCACCAATTGGTGTACCCCACTTGCTAATTGCATGCAGAACAGCTGTGCTGTTATTCCTACAGCCAATGGCATGGCAACACACTCCTATAATTGAATACTTCATGTGGGCATTGCCCCTATTCCTTGCCTGTGAGGAGGACTTCATAGAGTTGTGTGAACAACAGCATCACAGAGGGTAGTTGGAAATACCTCTTACAATGAAAACTGTGGAGACAGCCCAACAAACTGGGGGAGAATGTTCCAGACACAGAAACAGAATATAAGTATTGCTGGTATACAGTTAAATTAATGCTAGTTTAACAGGGTTTGTGTGGACATGGCTTTTCTAAGTGATTTTAAGTCTGACAGTGTTATGTAATTGACATAACTCTAAACTGTAGGGCTATCCGCAGAATAGTCAGATTTTGGATTCTCATGTTTGGTGTATTTCTCAGATATTTTTTGTCTTTAGAAAATCAGTAGCATACTGTGGAGATTGCAGTCAGTAAATGGCATCATCCATTTGTGTTTCTGACTTCATATCCCTCAGAAAAGATATGTTACAATAAACACTGTTACACCAGCAACTGTCTCAGTTTATAACAGCAATATTTCACATATGCCCCTGTTTTGGGGCTTCTGTCCCCCAAGTATGTCAGGCTTTGACCAGATATTATGCAGTAAGAGGTTGATAGGTAGAGTATATCATTATTTAGTGCATTCATTCCTGATACCATCCCAATGATGTATCAGAATGCTAGACATGTTATGTGTAAGAGGCTTTATATATGAAGACAAAGCCAGGACATTCTGTGAGACTCTGAACAGTTGAGAGGTCTGTGTATTTATGGTGATTGTTGACAGGCTGTCAGGATTGTGTAGCAGTGTAGTGTGTAAATGTTATTTGGCCTGTGTAGAGAGGAGGGTAGATGCATGTGTTATGTCTCCTTTTCTATCTAACTGTGCATGCTGCTCCAGTTTATGGTGGCCTATCAGCTGTATATGTTTGTGGGGGCAGACTGAGACATGCTCCATACCATGGTCAGGCATCCTACTACACTGTGAATTAGGCCAGTATATGCAGGGGTAGTGTGTGAGTGGCAAATATGATGAGATGTTTTTGTTTACACAGTCCTTATACTCTACTGTTCATTTGGCTTAATGGTATGTCATTGTGACTGTGGTGAAATTGGTTGTGGGTATGCACCTTCACAATGGTGTCTGTTTTTCAGTGCTGTTGCATCCCTGTAGTGCCTGATATATTTGCAAATACATGTGTAATTACCCATAGTGGATTTGTGTTAGTGTTGTGTCAGTCTGACTGTAGTTTAGACAGTGCTTGGTGACATGCTTAGCAGCTGAGTGTAGTTTCCCTAATGTGATGTTATGTCCAGATATTTGTAGACTGCACTGTTGCCTGGCCTCATAAGTGTTGTGTATTTCTGACACATCAGTGGGATGATGTGAGGATTTAAGTCACTAACTAGTGAGAAGTAATTGAGTCTTGGACTTGTGCTATTTCAGTCAATATATGTTAGGACAGATGGGGGTG
Source organism: Protopterus annectens (assembly GCF_019279795.1). Taxonomy (NCBI): domain Eukaryota; kingdom Metazoa; phylum Chordata; order Ceratodontiformes; family Protopteridae; genus Protopterus; species Protopterus annectens. The sequence goes on along the minus strand of NC_056729.1, from coordinate 607,156,529 downwards.
GTACTGCAGCAACTGTGTCAGCTTATCTACTACAGTATTTCAGATACGTCCCTACTTTTATGGCTTTCTCCCCCCTCTTTGTCAGGCTTGGTCCAGATTCATTGCTCTAAGGGGTTCTGAGCCTACCTCTTGACTAGCCGGATTGTTTCAGAATGTCCAGGTTTATTGCTCATATTTCTGGTCTGTTCCACAGATTCGTTATTTTTAATTTCCCTGGAAAATCACTGTGATGATCTGAGGATTCTTATCAGTAAATGATGACATATATTTCAGTTTCAGAACTCACATCCTTCAGAACATGTATGCTGAAACAACCTCTGTCACTCTGGCAACATTCTACATTTATAAGAGCAATATTTAAAATATGTCCCTAGCTTTGGCCCATTGTCCCCCCATTTTGACATCCTTTGGCCAGATTTCTTGCACTCAGAGGTTGAGAGGTATGTTTCTAAGGTATGACTCCACTACATGTTATGAACATAAATATATATATATATATATATATATATATATATATATATATATATATATATATTTTCTTTATATATATATATATATATATATATATATATATATATATATATATATATATATATATGGTTTCACTTGAAAACATCGAAATTCCAAACCATTGAATGTCACATGGTCGAGACCATATCATCAATATTTCAGAACATCAAAGCTTTCAAGTGAAACCAAAAAAAAACCTTTTAAAACAAGTCTATACCAACTCCGAGATCGCACAACAGTGGGGTAAAGGGAAATCTCTGTTTTAGCACTATATGCAGAAGTGCTAAACGGGAGATTTCCTGTACCTTGTCTGCAGTGCCATCACAGAGATGGCACATTCACAGACACAATGTGCAGGGCACCTTGATGCCCTGCAGAAACACTAGCTTTTTCCCTTTTTTACTAACCTTTTTCTTCCCCTTGACAACATCGATGTTCTAAACACTCGATCATATGGTCTCGACCATATGAATTTCGATGTTTTGGAATTTCAATGTTTTCAAGGGGAACTATATATAAATATATATATATATATATATATATATATATATATATATATATATATATATATATATATGTAGATATATATATAAAATACACATACATGTATATATTTTATATGTATATATGTTATATGTATATCTTTATTTATATTATGTATATATTTTTCCATATATATGCATCTCCATACATATCTACATGTGTATTGGTATATATACAAAACCTGACTGATTCTATAGAATATTTTCCCTACTGTTGAATGGCTCTACTGCATATGTTTGAAAAAGCATCAGCAATCTGCAGCTCAAATGGTGCAGTGGTACATTACTCAGAATATGGTGTACAGGGCCCTGGGTTCGAGACTTGGCAGGGTTGATTATTTTGCTGCTAGGCAAAACAGTGGCTAATGGAAACAGAGTGATTAAAGTAGTTTTAAGTCAATTTGTGTGACACTAGACAATGCCAACACATGGTTAACCATATAGAAGCTTAATCTGTGTTGGCTTCACTTAGCATCATGCAAACTCGCTTACTCCCACTTACTCCCGCTTACACCCATGCTCATTTCTTTAAAAGAAAAAAGGGATGATAGGAAAGTGGTGAAAAAGGGGCATGCAGATGGAAAAACAATATGAAAGATAACTAGGGATGTGAAGGACAGGTGTAGGGAAAGTCCATAGCTGTCCATTTCTTATACAGCAACAGCTGTGAATTTGTACAGAATTTGGAGGTGAATTTGGACACTCAAACCCCAGAGTAGGGGATAAGGACAACAGAAATGTGTTGTCAAGCCAATTGGACCAGATTACATGTGTCCAGTGGACATGTATGTGAAGTGGACAGCTATGTATGGGGCGATATTTTTTTTTGGACATATGCCCTTTTATTTTTTTTAAGGTAAGAGTTGGATGTTGGGGAAGGATTGTAGGCATGTCTGGGAAGGTAGGTTGGGTAGGAAGACAGGCAAGACAGACAAGGCAGCAGACAGGGGCAGTATATGACACATGAGGGGAGGGTGACAGGGAGGGTGGCTGGGAGTGCAAAGCCCATGGGCCCCCATATGGTTACAGCAGGACTGAGATCCCCACCCCATGGGCAGTCACCTCTGCACCTTCATGGCCCCAAAGGTGGCTAGGCTGGGGGCTGGACAGGAGGGGTGGCCTGCCCCTTGAGGTGCGCCAGGTGGCCCTCAATCTGGTGCAGCTGCTCTTCAAACTTGGATCGAAGGGTGCTGTACACCAAACTGTGGACCTGACTGCAGGTAACAGCCTCCTGTTCATGCCCGCTCCTGGTGGGCGGGCCCTATCCCCTGTGGCAGTTCCACCCAAAGGCGGTGCAGGACCCACAGAAGAGAGAGATCCGGGTTGGGTCCCAGATGTGCTGAGGCCCAGTGCCATGCCAGATGAGGTGGGACAGGTGGATCCGTTGGGATCTGCCTTCCCAAATGTGCTATGGTGTTGAGGTTTTACAAAACATGTTGGTTAGTCATGAACAACACATTTCAAGATTAGTTATAACAGCATGCATGGGTGTTCCAATTAACACCATAAAACAGATTTGAAACAGTTGCATAGCATACAGAACACATACATAAATGGAACAACAGTATGCATTTGTAACAGCATGCCAGTAACATTGACGTCAACAGGCCACCAACAATGGTATTTGAACAAGCTATATTAACATGCAAGTAATCAAACATACTAACAATGATATAACACAAGTCCCAACATTAGGGCTGGAGCACAACATACCTGTAGTATACGAGTAATAATTATTGATGCAGACGAGGGGTGGGGGGATAGTCAGAAAATCCATTAACAACTGTTCATGCTTCTATTTTCTGCAGCAGTACTGCTCAATACTCTATGGATATGCCCTCACTTTACATCTAGCTATGACCGTAGCTTCTGTAGTACAAACATACCTATTAAACTGTCAGCCTGGAATGGTATGAGGCAAACTGTGACAACTTTGGGTATATGATTAGAGGGGACCCGTACATGTCAGGGTTACATATCTGGCAAAGGAGGGGTACCCTGAACTGCTCTTATGTGAGTGTGCTACTGGCAGTTTCCTATCTGTGTCCAAGATTATTTGCAGCAGTGACCACTAGCCGTGACAGTGTTACACTTGAGAGACATGTATCGGAAACATACCTCTCAACCTCTTAGAGCATGACATCTGGACGAAGCCATACATAAGAGTGGGACAAAGGCCCATAAATATAGACAAGTTTTAGATATTGCTCTTACAAACTTAGAAAGTTGATAAAAATAACAGGTTTTGCATTTGCATGGCTTTTCTGATGGATATGACATCTGACACTTGCATGTCTATCATTATTTTCTAACTTCAGTCTATAATGGTTTGCCACTGATTTGCCATGACACCACTACTTAATGTAAAATGGACCAAAAATCTGAGACAAATATCTGGACATTCAGTGAATATCTGTACAGTTGAGAGGTATGATTCGGGAGGATTGTATATGGTATGTACCTACCCTGCTATCATTTGCAGGCATGTGGTGGGACAATTGAAGAGTTGTACACAGTTTATTAGTATACCCTTCACACAGCTACTGGCAATATTTACTTACCTGTAAAACCTGTGGGGAAAATATCTGTTAACACTACCTGACTGTTTTTACATTTATTCCTGATTCATTGTGTGGAGATATGCACACATCTTAGTACCACTCCCTGTATTTGAACCATGTCTGGGTGTGCAAAAGTAACAACTAAGCTATTTCTCATCACATTGAGCTACTGGGAAACTGCCATTTAGTGTTCCAATGGTTTCTGCCAAATAGTCTCTTGGTTAGACAATCTGAACTTGTAATCCTGTGATGCATTCATGGCAGACAGTTATTGCACTGTGCATTACTCCTTTGGATTAGAACAACCTGGAAAGCAAAAGTTAACACAAGGCAGTGCTGCATGGTACACACATTGATACTTTCCATATTACTATTCAGGGTTCAGAGCTTAGTTCAGTATATATTTCACATTTAATTTATATCTCATTTTACAGCTACACCATTTACAGTTTCTCCTAATAGCTTGTTCACAGATGAACCTCAGTTAATGTATGTGTCACAGCCACATGTGCTGTGAAGAACCTGTATACATTCTATATATGTCTACAACAACATACCAGAATAAACACAACAAAAGGGTCTTTATTGTACTTCAATATTCATCAGTCATACTTTTTATTTATTCTGTTCACACAGTAACAGTACACCTATTACCAGTAAGCAATGTACTCCTTCTTATCTATTTTAACAATATACTGCAAAATAGATTTGTACTCACTGGCCTGTCGGCATAACCTCAGCAGTTTGTCAGTGTGGACTTCCATGTTCACAGCCCTCTCTGCTGCAGCTTTAGGGGAGAAAAACACACATTATGCATATATGTTTATCACATTCCCAGGCTAGTATTTGCTACAAACTACTTGATAGTGATACTTACACACTACTGGAGCATTCTGGTCCCATCCATCTTGGATCCACTGTTCCAAGTGCACCCCCTTCCTACGCTTTAGGTCAGCATAGTGGTGCTGTACCTGCTCACCAGTCCAGGGGATGCAAGCAGCAATGGTGAGGTCATGTTCGAGACAGTTCCAGGCCTCTGCTTTGTATTGGGAGCCCTTGTACTGGCCCTGCAGCAGTCTCTCCTCATGGTTTTTAACTAGGAGTCTAGCCATGACCCTGGACTCCCGAATGTTCCAGCAATACGCCCAAAAGGGCAGTCCCTCTCCTACGCCAGCCATGTATCTGCACAGATGGACTATAAATGATTATGGCTGTATTCCCACCTGTGCCATTTAAATACTGCAATATTCCTACCCTTTGCTGTCATTGGATTATTTTGAAAAGGTTAAGCTCTGCTAAGCAGTGTGCAAATCCGCTAAGCTGGTTTTAACAATGCTTAAAGGAGAGGTTATTGAGCAGTGTTTAACAGTGCACAAATCCATTTAACTGAGCTACCTGCTGCTTAACATTGATGTCTTAGCAATGGTTACACCTGCTAAGCATAGCTGACCATTGCTAACCATTGCTCACTTTTAATTTTTTAAATATATCAGAGGACTGACTTCATTTATTCAGTTTATGTGATGTACTTTACATGATCATCCCTATATATGCTTTCCTTACATTGGCAAGGGGTGTGATATTTCACCTGTATATTTGTATTTATCTCCTATGGGATGTTTAAGCTATAGTAAGCAGAGGGCCATAACATGCACAGCCGCTTAGCTAAGCTTAAACATACCTTAGCCTAGATAAAAATATATAATATTATTATATTATTATGTTATATAGTGAGTATTGTGGTGTTCTGATAAGTCATTGAGGACTGCAAACAGGAAATTTATTTATTTATTTATTTACATTTATTTACATTTGTTGACCGGGCTAGTCTAGCTGGATACATATCCCTTTTCAGTAGAGGCCCGAGGAGAAAAGCTCCAACATGAGTGATTTAATACATTCAAAATATTCTAAGAATGACTAGTTTCACATTACATAATAAGACATGATAAGAAAAAAAAAATTAATAAATTGTGAACAATGTCAGGTTTCATTAGAGTAGAAGTAAGAAATAAACAAGTCTTTATGCTTTAGTAGGGTTCATGTGAATTCAATCAAATCTAAAGCATTAGAACAATAGCAAAACTATTTAGTAGTGTTGTTCATAAGATATGGAGTAATTGTTAAGGAAGCAGGAGAAAAAGAAATAGGGGAGGGGAGAGAAGAAAAGTAGATTCAATCAGGCTTTGAGCAGGGGCAAAGCCAATGTATTTTAAGGTGGTCTCTAAGGTGTCTTTTAAATATTAGAGAGGATGAGAGTGAGGTGAGTGTATTAGGAAGTTTGTTCAATAATAACAGCATACATTTGGCTTTCAGGCTTCTATCCTTCAGAGATTCCTGCTAATAAATATCTTGTTTTCTATCAACTTTCTAAGTGTATGAGGGCAATATTTCAGATGTGTCCCTATTTTTAGTGCTTGTCCACCCATTATTTGTGCCTTTGTCCATACGGACTGCTGTCAGGGAATATTGGCATACATTTGCTTTCAGACGTCTACCCTTCGGTAATTAATGCTAATGCATGACCTGCTTCTATCAACTTTTTCAGTTTGTGTGAGCAATATGTATGATGTGTCCCTTTTCAGGGATTTATCTACCATTATCTGTGCTTCTGTACACATTTCCTGCTTTAGCAGGTTGCAGAGGTGTCATATGGCACTTATACAATGCAGGGGGTGTGTCACAGAACCTGTCACACACTCCCTGCATTGCTTTCCTGCTGCTGTATATATTTCAGTGTCCACGAACACTGAAATAATCATTTATTTCATTTCAGCATCCGCAGACACTGAAATACTGGCATAATATTAGAGAAATTCTCTAACATTATGCCAGATCATATTAGAAAGTGCTGTATGGCACTTTCTGAGTGCAGGGGAATGTTCAATGTCTGTGCACTTGTTGAACATGCCTCCTGCACTTGTTCACAGTGCATGTCCATGTAGGTTAAACAGCAGCATGCCTTCATGAATAGGCAAGGCACACTGCTCTGCTATACGGACACGAACCACTCCATGCAGGAATAGTGCATGGAGTTTATTGAATCCCAGGGATTATTTTTTTTTCTGGTAGGGAATATTGTTTGGGCTTTATTTTCATTTTTCATAACCTCCACTAAAGGCCAGCAAGTTCTTCTTTTCATTTATATTGTAGTAGCATAATCATAGTCAAATTTAATATTATCAGTCAAACCAGTGTAATAGGGCTGCCAGGACATAAACCAAAGTAAATCCAATTAGGAAATCTGCTCTCAAATAAATCCGACTGGAATCATACGAAAACTCTCTTTATTCAACCAGGGTAAGCACTTTCACTTCGGAGCTTCATCAGACAACAATACCATAATCAAATGCACAGATGCTTAAATACACCTAACAATTAAGTTAATAAAATCTAGATTAATCAATCAATCAATTAATCAATTGACAGATTCAAGATGCATAAAATCTGAAACACACTTTAAGACGCATCCAAAATACACTTGAACAACACATACACAACAAAGTGTTTCAAGAGCACATGAATCTAAAAAACATATCTGCGAACAACTGATCTGCAAGGCTGATACATACTCTTAAGTCAAAAACTACTATATGACATGAAAATAATGTGTATATAACATATATAAAAAATAAAACTATATTAAAAAGAAAAATATATATATATATAAAATATAAATGAAAGATACATATATATATATATATATATATATATATATATATATATATATATATATATATTTAAACATTTTTCATTAACACACTCTCATTTATTCTATTTACATAATCTCCTTCTTCTCAGTGCTGGTTTAATGGATGCCCTTTTGTTTAAACCAATCCCTCTGTCTGCCCTTAACATGAAGATCCAACGCATCTCTCTATATTCCGTATAATTCCCAGTATCTCCTTCTTTGATGCTTGGAATAATGGCCTCAATAACCCTGAATGTGAAGGTATGTGTAGGGCCTGAACCCATAACGTGTTTGAACAAGGCATTGTTAGATGAACCCCTCCTAATATTATACAGATGTTCCCTCATCCTATCATGCAGTGGTCTGTTACGCCAATATGTTTCTTGCCCAGTGGGAGGAAGAGTTTCTTTTCCCACTTTCTGAATTTAAGAACCATGTTCTTTTTTACAGGCGTTTTGTAGATGACCTGTTTCTTTTATGGCGAGGACCGAGCTCTGAGTACATCAGATTTTGTGATTTGATGAATGGTTTATTGCATTGTTTCAAGTTTACCTACAAGTTTTCACATCATTCCATTGATTACTTGGATGTGTTTGTTGAGAAGATAGGTCGAGGTCTGATTAATACAGGTGTTTTTCGAAAGACCTGTCATAGAAATGCCTTTCTGTTTAGAACAAGCATGCATCCGGGTTACATTTTTAAAAATCTGGTTAGAGGACAAGGGATGCGGGCTTCGAGAATGAATGCCTCCATGTAGGGTTTTGTATCAGAATTGAGTTTGTTGCAACAGAAGTTATTAGAAAGAGGATATACTCAGGCAGAATTGGATAAGGAATGGGTTGATTTAGTTGAGTTAAGGGAGACCAGAGCTAGACCATATTTTGGACCTACGGGTCCTGATTCCATTAATGAAGGCCGCTCTATGTTGAAGACTATTCAAGTACCCTTGTACTACACCAGTGACATAGGACAGATTATTTATTTGTTTAAGCAACACTGGCCGATTTTATGGGTTGATGAAGAGATAAGACAGATTGTAGGATGAACCCCCACGTTCAGGTTCAAGAATCATAGGAACCTGAAGAGGTTACTTTGTAACAGCAATGCAGGCACAGGTCAGGTGCCTTTTGGTCACACTGAACCTTGTTCCTCCTGTAACTTTTGTATTCACATAAACACCTCAGATGTCTTCTATCATTCGGATTTAGAGAAACAGTTTTGTTTTAGGGGGATACATAATTGTTCCACCCAACATGTGGCTTATTTAGCAGAATGTGGATGCTGTGGAGCCTTTTACGTAGGCAAGACTAACAGACCACTGCGTGATAGAACATCTGTATAATATTAGGCGGGGTTCATCTAACAATGCCTTGTCCAAACACGTTATGGGTTCAGGCCCTACACATACCTTCACATTCAGGGTTATTCAGGCCATTATTCCAAGCATCAGAGAAGGAGATATTCGGAATTATATGGTATATAGAGAGATGCATTGGATTTTCATGTTATGGGCAGACAGAGGGATTGGTTTAAATGAAAGGGCGTCCATTAAACCAGCACTGAGAAGAAGGAGGTTATGTAAATAGAATAAATGAGAGTGTGTTAATGAAAAATTTTTAAATAGATACATGTATCTTTTACTTATATTTTATATATATATTTTTCTTTTTAATATAGTTTTATTTTTTATATATGTTATATACACATTATTTTCATGTCATATAGTAGTTTTTGACTTGAGTATGTATCAGCCTTGCAGATCAGTTGTTCACAGATATGTTGTTTAGATTCATGTGCTCTTGAAACACTTTGTTGTGTATGTGTTGTTCAAGTGTATTTTGGATGCGTCTTAAAATGTGTTTCAGATTTTATGCATCTTGAATCTGTCAATTGATTAATTGATTGACTGATTAATCTAGATTTTATTAACTTAATTGTTAGGTGTATTTAAGTATCTGTGCATTTGATTATGGTATTGTGGTCTGATGAAGCTCCGAAGTGAAAGCGCTTAACCTGGTTGAATAAATAGAGTTTTCGTATGATTCCAGTCGTTGGATTTATTTGAGAGCAGATTTCCTAATTGGATTTACTTTGGTTTATGTCCTGGCAGCCCTATTACGCTGGTTTGACTGTTTTTATTTTATTGGTTTTGTGTACTGGGGCTCCTACCTTGTGGTTCACCAGCTTGTGCAGCATTTCGTAAATTTAATATTATATCTACCTTGACTTGAGATTTCAACCAGGCACTTTTCTGTTCCAGTTTTTATCTAGGATTAGATGGACTCAGCAAACAATATATCTTGGTGGTGTGTTAGGCTTTGTTCTTTAGATGTTCTTATAGATATGTGGACTGTATCTGCATCACAATAAAGACCCTGTTGTAGTTTCAAAGTTTGTGGCATCCATTTTGTAAGAACACTCACCATGCCATTTGCCTTCAGATTTTCCAATATTCTGCACACCTACACTTTCAACATATTCAGCTAACAAAAATTAATAAATAAATACATAAATAAATACATATCATTATCAGCTTATCTTCAAATGCTGCTGCCTTGAATTTAATACCAAAGGCCACATTTCTCATTGCCATTCTACTTCCTGATTGAATAAAATTATTTATTTAGCGTGTATAAGACAGAGCACAAGAATGACCATATCTCATGGGTCATCTAAACCATCTGCATTATATACCTATTCACGTCAATTTTCACACTACAGGGATACCTGCAGATTACAGACAGAATGAAGATGAGAAGTTGATGGCATTCTGAGTGGATGTTTCCAAAATGCTTATAGATTTGTAACTCAATGTTTTGTTCAAGGATTTTCTTGAGAATCACAGATACTTTTTTAAAAGTATTATTAGTCTAAATAAAGAGAAAATTAATTGATGTTTTTGATTCAAATTTGCATTAGCTCCATGTTCTGCTTCTACTGATATACCTTAGATGCCTTCAAAATACCTTTGAGAAATCATGCTTTGGGTTTACATTTGGTTGAATGTAGCATTTTTGTTTGTAACATATCAGTGCAACAACAAAATAACTTTCTTTCTAGTGATTCCCTGCTGCTATGAACACTTGGTTAAAAGGAGGTGCAGACAATATGCACTCAGTCTGAAAGGTATTTCTAATCTACTTGGACAATAGAACTAAATGCATTAGTAACTAATATTTTCAAAATGTTTTGGAATGAGTTATAAATTCTGCAAGCTCTGAAGCTACAATAAATAATACCATGCCACATAACCGATATTCTAAAAATGTAATTAAAATGAGTTTCATGTTAAATCACATTAATCATTCAATAATTTCTCTAACACATTATTTGGACTGCTGGGATTGCCCAGAAGATCAGTGGCCTAATGAAACCCACAATGTCTGCATCCCAAAAATGATTGAGTTCCTAACATATGAGGAACCCCTGGGTTTGACTCTTGTTGTCATTGCTCTGTTCATGACTCTGCTGAATGCATCAGTCCTGGGGATTTTTATTAAACACAGAGACACACCGATAGTCAAGGCCAACAACAGAGAACGTAGCTACCTTCTTCTTTGGGGACTCATGCTGTGCTTTCTATGATCTTTAATATTTATTGGTATTCCAACTGCAATAATATGTGTTTCATCAAGCCATATTTGATGTAGTTTTTTTTTTCCCCATTAGTGTCTCTTCAGTTTTCGCAAAAACTATCATTGTGGTTATTGTTTTCAAAGCAGCAAGACCTGACAGTAAACTACAACCACTGGTGGGACAAATTGTACTTAAGTCAGTGGCCTTTTTTTGTTCCACTGGGCAATTTATATGTGTTGTTTGGATGACAAAAAATCTCCTCCTTTTGTACAGTACAATGGAAATTATGCAAGTGGTAAAATAATAATTGACTGCAATGAACAGAATGTAGTATTTTTCTTTTGCATGGTCGGATATCTGGGGGGATTAGTAGTTGTATGCCTTGTTGTTGCATGTTTGGTAATAAATTTACCTGACACATTTAATAAAGCCAAATGTATTACCTTTGGCATGTTAGTGTTTGTCAGTGTGTGGCTGTCCTTTATACCTTCATTCCTGAGCATACAGGGCAAATACATGGTTGCAGTGGAGGTATTTGCAATCTTAGCCTCAAATACAGGATTACTCATGTGCATATTTTTACCTGAATGTTATATTATGTTATTTCAGACTCCTAAAAATACAAGGAAACACTTAATAGCTACAACTCAGTAACAAGTTTAACATAAATAATTGCATTGTTATTAAATATGCAGTTGCCATTTAACATGATATTTATGTGACTTTGGTAATCTAGTAGGTACAGTAGTCATAGGCAAGTTTTTTTCAGGTGCAACCCATGAGAAATGCAAACAAGGAGGACATAATAAACTGATACAAACACATGGACTAAAATACAGTGGGATTTATTCATTATCAATGGATAAAAATATAATGTTCTGATATAAGAATGTTTGACTATGTAAATGTTTGTCTATAAATGTTGTGAATACTCATTGCATACTTTTCTGCTGTTGGTCAGATCTTGGTATGGGACATGTGTTTTTTTGAATTTTACTAAGGAAGAGGACAATCTTTTGAATTTTACAAAGGCACATTAACCTCTTCCTTAAATCAGTATTAAGTCAAAAAATTATCTGATCCAGGGTGACAGTAAACAGAGCACTGTTAAGGCAAAGTGTGGTCACAGGCAAGATACCAGAGTAAGACACCTATGGGTCCTCCATCAGTTGGACACTATCCAGCTCAGATTCTTTAAGGGTAGATCATGTCTGTTAAGTCTGCTTGACTTCTTTGATAAGGTCACCAACTGTGGCTGAGGGAAAGATAATGCATACCTCCTACCTTGACCTAGCCAAGGCATTTGACACAATCTCCTACTCATGTATTACAAAAAAACTCTCTCAATTGGGAATTAACCCCTGCATCACCAGATGGGTAGCCATTTGTCTCACCCACAGGACACATATTTTCAAAGTGGGTGACTTCACCTCTAGCAAAAAAAACAGTCATTGGTAATGTACCACACGTTTCTGTGCTGGGACCTTTACTGTTCAAAATTTATTTCTTAGAAGTCCAGGCAAAATTTGCTGATGATTGTAAATTGGGAGCAATTACTGAGTCCCCAACAATACAAATATACTGCAGAAAGCACAAACACAGAGAAATGATTGGTGCCAAAGCCACCAATTGAAGCTAAATGCAAAAAATGCATTATTATTCCCTTTGGGAAAGCTAACATTGCTACTAATTACAGTATAGACAGCACCCCCCCAAAGTGTAGATGTAGTGGTATGTAATCTGGGTACATAGATTGGTAGCAATCTGAACTTAGACCAGCATGTATTCACAGTGGTGAGGAAATCCTTCTATGTGGCACATCTCATAAGTAAAGTCATCACATCTAGATCTATGGATGTTATAATTCCATTATACTCAGCCATCATCAAACCAATAACTGAGTACAATGCTCCCTTTTGCATGTATCTCACCAAATACCTGCAACAGCTAGATAGACCGCAGAGGTTTCTCACCAGGAAAATACAGGGTACACAAAACAAGTCCTAAGCTGAAAGACTGAAAGCCCTGTCACTGTTTTCTGTCTCCTGCAGGCTGCTAAGGTATGGCCTGTGCCTGGATTACAGGGCAGTCACTGACCTAGCCCTGATGGAAATGATACACATTTGTAATTCAAACTGTACAAGGATCACTCACTCCTGGAATCTTAACCTGGCCTCTGACATGAACAAATCATGCTGGAGAGATAGATGTATCTCCGAGAGATTACCCATTCTATGGAACAAGCTTCCCATTCACATGAAAAAACCCTCACTGATCCTCTTCAAATGTAACCTAGATCAATGCATTGGTGACTAAATTCAGTCCTGCTGTGGCATTCATGTCTTTCATAGACAGAGGTAGTTGATATTAATTACAATACCATAGACTCCTAACTCTGCAAACTTCTCCCATCTAACTACTGACAACTGGGCAACTCCGGATAAATATGACTAGGCTTGTAAGAGCTCTTGGGCCATTAGCCTAATAAACTCTTATGAAACTATGAGTCATATGGTACGCAAAGAGTCTCCTTTTCCTTTTTTTTTTCATTTTGCTTACCCTGTTCTGAACAGTAATATGTAATCTATGCCTGTTCTTAGTAAACCATAGCCTTTTTACTGCATATGTTCAGTCTTGTTTCTATATGCATTCTTCTTGGTATATTCAGTTTTGAAGGGAAAAATCTCCAAAGGCTCGGGAGTGTGAGGAAAAGTAATCCTATGATTTTTTTTTTTTACATGGAAATACATAGAAGCAAACATGCACACATACCACTAACATTGAAGAATCAAAAAAGTGCAAATGAACACCTTTCTTCTGCAAAGAATCAGCTCTCTTGCTTTAATTTCATGCCATCTGTTCAAGGATCTGCAGAGAAAAACATGCCACCACATGCACGTAAAGAAAATGATTTTTAAATGTATATATGTGTGTCTTCTAAACATGCACATACATCTTCATGTACTCAACCTTATTAAACTCTGCTGCGACTTTTTCTCTTATCTGTAGTCAGTTTCATTACTGCTAGTCATACACCTTTTATTTGAAACATGTTGAATTTGTGCATGTTTATGGATTCAAAGATTGTCTGAAAAAGAGAACACTATTACAGTCACAATTGACAAAGGACCTTCGCAGTTTATCTGCCAATGTAATAAATTTAATTAAGAATATTTAATGGGGAGTGGCCAAGATGGGCTCAGAATAGCAGCAATTCTCTTCAGCTCTGTCAGTTTAGATTTTGTATGACAGGATTTTTTCAGTAAATCTTTTTGGAGGAACTTACAGTCTTCAGTAATAAATTCCTCTCATCTAGTTTTATAACTACATATAAAAATTCTGAAGAAATTTAGATTTTTTCCTGTCAATAATACCTTGGATACTTTATCTATCTTCACTGACAACAGAATGGCTACATCAAAAGCACTTCATCAAGAATCTTCTCTAAAAAAGGACCTACATTCTTTACTCACTACTGTACAAGAACTGTCTGCCAAACTAGATAAAATGGATTTAAAGATTGACATCTTTAAAAAAGACTGCACTAAACAAATGGAAAAGATACACGAAGATCTGCAGTTTCAAAAATCTCAAATTTCAGGCATTGAATTAGCACTAAATGACATTGACAGTAGAGTACATAAAGATGAGAATAATATAGACTTTCTAATAAAGCAAAATACATACTTGCAATCCAAAGTGGATGATTTAGAAAACCGGTCTTGAAGGAATAACATTAGAATATTTGGCTTACCAGAAAACATAGAAGGAAACAATCTGTCAAAATTCCTGACAACCTGGATCCAAGATGTACTAGACTTACCAGAAGCCTTGTCATATGGTATCGAAAGGGCGCACAGATCTTTTGCTTCATCTAAAACAAGTAAGAATAACTCTTCTAAATCTGTAATTGTAAAATTCTTATCTTCATATGACAAATAGCAAAAAGAAAACTTTTCCTACCCTTAATCAAAGAACTCAAAAAGGCACAAATAAAAACTCATCTATTATTCCCAGCCAGATTAAAAATTTTTCTACAGGATGGTATCAAAACTTTTGATGATTTAGACACAGCCCTTAATTTTGTTAACTCTAACAAAATAATTGAAAAGCTAGAAGACATGGAATGGGCAAGTGCAAGTCTTAAAAGGTTAGCTGAAAATGACAACTGGAAGTCAGTCGAAAAAAAAAAAGAAGCTAAAGAAATAAAGAAATGCACCATTAATATGAGACTTTAAATCTAAACATAAAGACTTTAAAGGAAATTCACGGTTGCAACTACATGTAAGTGTAACATTCTCTTCCCCTTTTTTTTTTTTTTTTTTTTTTTTTAATATTCAATATGTATGTGTGTTCCTGTGCTACATCTTGATAACATAAATATGGCAAGTTTGGCTATGTACTTTGAATGTGTTTAAAAATTTTATTAAGAATACAATTGAAAATGTTCTTCTGGTTTAATTGAAAGACAAGGGGAAATGAAAAGCTGTTTGTATGATCTTGTGAGAAATAGAGGGATCTGATTATGGACGTTAGTGTAATACAAACAACGTTAAGCTCTCAGGGCTAGGATGTATGTAAAAAGTAAACAGAACCTAATGCATTACTAATATCTATGCAAGATTAATGGGACAGTTCTGTTTAATAATTATTATTTTAGCGATCGCACATACAGACGCGAAAGTCATTAGAATGATGCATCTACATTCTAACATATTATTGTTAGCCCCTGAGAGTCTCGTGCACTTTTCAGCTTTTTTTCACATATCAGTTTTGTCAATTGTTCCACACAGACCCAAGAGACTAAAAAAAGAAGAATTCAAGCATTACTGTTCCCTCTTTTACTCAGGACAGCTTTGAAATCCAGCTCGAGAGGCTCCTTTCATTATAGAAAGAAGAGACACCCTGATGACATCATTCTTGACTGTGTGACACAATTTTTGTGAACTTTAACCTTATGGGAAAGTCGCACTGACTTTTTAGAATGTTGAACCGCTGTTTTCACCGCAAATAGGTATATAAACACAAATAAACAGTTTAAACACTCCCGTACATATAAACACATACATAAAACATATAAATACACAATAATATCCACATTGTAATCCCCTACCTGCATTTGTACCTATAGTTAATATAAAAATTACATTACATCAGATAATTTTATATGCAGTACTAAAGCATATTAAATAACATAAATACATACTATGAAACATTAATTGATTGTAAATGTACTTCATATAATCTTCACTTATACAAAATTACTAAATGTTATATAAGACAAGAAATGCCAGCATATACATATGACAACCCTATCTGAAATACTATGATTGTTAAACAGTTAATGCATTGTTTTAATTATGTTTTTTGTCTGATGTAATTGCATCACAATAATTAAACTCCAAGCACAGATATAGTAATTGGATATATTATTTTAAATGTAATAGTAATTTAATGAATAGTTTAAAGGGGAGAGGGGGATAGGGGGAAGAAAACAGTGAAGAATATATATATATATATATATATATATATATTTTTTTTTCTTTCTCTTTTTTACAGACAATAACACTATTTGACAGTAGCTGAGATATTGTCGCTATTTGTTAGGAGGATAATTTGAGTGGTATATGCTACTCAAATTAGGAGTCTGCAACTCCAGGAAGGATACTGGTAGATTTGTTATGCTGATGTTCTGTTACAATGATATGTTACTTTTTTTATGACGTTCACAATAGCAACATATTTTGAGACTCTTCAATTTGTCTATGATTTGATAAGTATGTTTTCTAGCATTAGTGCTTACCAGAATGGATTACAAATATTTTACCTTGTATATAACTTGTAACACATAATATAAATGCTTCTTTTAAAGGGTATTTCAATAAATATTAATGGTCTAAATAATCCTTGCAAGGAGAGGAAGCTTGCTCAAATATCTTAAAATTCATAAATCACATCTTGTTTTTTTACAAGAAACACATTTACTATCCACAGATACTGATAAGTTAAATACCAGATATTATTCAATTTTAACAAGCTCAGAATATACTGAAAAGAAAAGAGGAGTAGCTATTTTATGGAATAAAACACTTCCCATGTCTAAAATACTAGAAGTATACAAAGATAACAAAGGTATGTTTTGTTCAGTCACAATAGAACTAAACAAAAAATATATATACTTTAATAAATATATATTGGATTCCAGGTATTGGTTCAAACACTGTTAAAATGCATTTAAATAAAATAGTTAGTCTTGCTAAAGGTAATGTAATAATAGCAGGTGATTTTAATTGTATATTAAATTATGAAGATACTAACTCCTCAGTAAAAAGAAAAATTTCAACTTCAGCTAAATTACTATTGAACTTTATGCAATCATTTATATTAAAAGATATAAATAGCTTTGCAAATTTAGACTCACTTTCATACACTCATTACTCCCACAGATATAAAACAAACTCCAGAATAGACAGATTTCTAATATCAAAAGAATTAACAGATGATTTAATTAAAGTAAAGGTTATTTCATGTCCCTTATCCGATCACAACTCAATAACTTTTGAATTACTAATCAAAACAAATCACACTGTTATAATTAAAAGAATACTGGCATACATAACTAATTTGAAAGAATTTAAAGAACTTTTAGAGATACAAGACTTTATCACATTAAATAATACTAATAATATATCAGAAGTTTATATTTGGGATGCCTTAAAAGCCTTCCTATATGGGAGAATTCTCTCATGGTATAATAATAAAAGAAAATCCTGGGACAAAGAATTATTAGATCTACAATGTAAATTAGATAAGCTAAAACTTAAGTTAGATAGTAATACTGATAGAAAAAACAAAGAGAAAGAAATAAGTAAACTAAATACAAAATACCTTGAGATCTTAAACCATAAAACACAAATCAGAACAGAGAAATTTAAATTTATAACATTCTCAACAAACCCTAGATCTTTAAATATCTTAGCAAATAAAACAAAAAGACTTAAAAACTCAACCATATTAAGGAGATCTATTCCCCAAAAAAGAAGAAACTTGTATCTAATATACACAAGCTTTTACTGGAATTCAAAGAATTCTTTCATAAGATAAATCAGAATTCCCAGATAACGGATTCAAAAGATTTGATTAAGACATTTATAACAAAGTATACTAAATACAGATTATCAAGAGATCAAACTAGTAATATAAATAAACCTATTTCTTTACAAGATATACAAAACCAGATAATAAAACTTAAAATAAACAAAGCCCCCGGGAATGATGGCATTATCCCAGAAATATATAAATTATTACCTAAATCTGCTTTAAATATTCTGCATAAAGTATTTAATATTTCCCAAAGCAACACCTTCACACACCCTTCTTGGAAATATACCTTTATCTCACCAATAATCAAATCAAACAGAGATCCTACTAAATGTTTATCATACAGACCAATCTCTTTATTAAATACAGATTACAAAATGTTTATGTCCATATATGCTGAGAGATTAACATTTTTTTGCCATCATTAGTAAATGATGATCAAACAGGTTTTATTGTAAATAGAACTACTTATGACAATATAAGAAGAACAATTATTTTGATAGATTCAGCAAAACCTCTAATAAAACTTTAACTTTAATAGGTTTAGATATAAATTGTGCCTTTGATTCAGTTAATTGGGACTATTTATTTATTTTGCTAGATGGATTGAATTTCTCGGATATGTTTATAAATCTTATAACACACTTATATAAAGGGAGTCAGACATATATCAAAATTGGCACTGTCATATCAGAAAACATTCCTATTACAAGAGGGACTAAACAAGGATGTCCTTTATCCCCCCTTTTATTTACATTGATTATGGAACCATGGGCCAATTTAGTAAGAGATGATGAAAACATTGAAGGTTATAAGTTAAATCCAGATACTTCTTCTAAAATTCAATTATTCGCTGATGATATTCTGGTAACAGTAGGATAAAACTACAGATCTATTCCTGCCATATTTAAAAATATTAATACATTTCAAAAAATATCAGATTTAAGTTTTAATAACAATAAAACTCAGATCATCCCAATTAATCTAAAACAAAACACAATTCAACAAAAGTATAAAAAACATATACCTCAAAATAATCAGATAATATATTTAGGAATAGTGATTACCAATAACATAAAATATATCATTCAATTAAACTTTAATAATTGCTTAAGCAAAATTGAAGATTCTATAAAAAATAGAATAATTTACTCTTTTCCATGGATGAAAGGCTTTCTATTATAAAAATGACCATTCTTCCTAAAATGCTTTATATTATTCAATCACTTTCATTAGTTCCCCCTAAAACGATAATTAAAAAATGTAATTCTTTGTTATTTAAATTTCTATGGTATCCTAATAAATCCAGAATAGCTTTGCAACATCATATAAATGACTGGACAAATGGTGGTATAAGATTTCCTAACTTGGAATTATATACATTATCCATGGTTATTAACATAGTCTCCTTTCTAATCAATAATACATATTCTTCTAAATGGAAACAATATTTAATCTCGTTAGCATGGGGCTCTTCTAATAAACTAAACATTCAAAAATCACTAATGTGAAATAATCCTATTTTGTGGATATTAAAAGATATCTTTACAGTACAATCATATAAGTTATATAAATCAAATTATTTGCTACTCATCCTAAAAACATTTAAGAACTTTATTTTCAAATTCACTAATTATAAAACATGGATTTTCCTTCTTTTCCCAATTGCTTTTACTCAAGGTATATTAACCACGACAGATAATACAAAAATGCTATTATTCAAAGAGAAACATCTTATTTATTGGTCTTAATTAATAGACAAAGATAGGATAAAGTCTCTTGAGGAACTAAAATTTGAATATGACATAGACTCTAACTCATGGCTATGCATACAGGAATGTAGGCAATATATTATAAATAATTTGGAATAGATTCCCTTACAATTAACATATCCATTACCTAAAATAATTTTATTTTTGACTACACTTATTCAAAATATAAACACTGACAAAAACAAATTAGCACACATAAACAAAATACTTAGAAATGATACAAATTTTCACACTGATAAATATTGGGAATATTTCAATATAATTAATAACTATGCTCCTAAAGATCAAGACAAACAAAATATATTAGACTCAGCCTACTACACTACATCTTCCCTAAAGTGGAAGTTTTACACCTGGAAATATATGCATAGATCCTTTATAACACCACACATTCTAAATAAATTCAATAAAAACATCAATGATTGTTGGAGATGCAAAGAAGTATCAAAAGCTGACTGGTCTCATATGTTCTGTGACTGCATACTTCTAAATAAATACTGGGAAGATATAAATAGTTTTCTTCAAGGTTTATTTACAGATAATTTCTTGATTTCTAAATCTTTAATTATATTTAACACTCCAATACATCAAAGTATTAAAAGACCTAAATATACATTAATATGGACTATTTTAGCAATAGCAAGAAAAATAATAACAATTAACTGGAAATCAGAAACTTCCCCTACGTTTCAAAAATTCAAAAACCTTCTTACTGAAGTTTGCAGTCGGAACTTTTGACCATTAAGTCAAGAACTAATAGAAACATGTCTAGAATTAATATGTGGAAAAATTTATTAGACTTGCTAGAAAATTATTGATTCTATATGAACTAACCAATAATTTAGTTTGATATTTATGTGAACATCATTTGTAAATAGTTATGTTGTTTGTTAGATATAGAATGATTGTGTTTTTTTTCTTTTTTTCTTTTTTGAATATTGTTAAAAAAATGGAACACTTTATGTAATTTATTTCTTTATTCAAATTTTAATAAAAATCTTTTTTGAAAAAAAAAGAATATTTAATAATGCAGTGTGCCTTATACTTCATTTTGATTTGCTTTATTTTTTTTTCTCTTTTTAAAATTTTAAGAGGTCTTGGCAAGGGTTAGTTAAGAAAGAATTATTTTGCAGAAAGTGAATAAAATCCAGCTAGTTAGTGAGAGGAGTTGAGAAATAGCATTCCTATATAGGAATACTTTTGTGGAAAACAACACATGGTATGGGAATCAGGGGTTGAATATGAATATGAATATGAACAATATTGGTGATAGTGATGGAATGAATCAGGGTAACCCTTTAGGGGAAGCAATGGGGGAGGGACCCCAAAGATCTGAAAGGTTAAGGAACCAGAATGGGAGTCGTTCACACACATATGCGGAGGTAATAGGGGACAACTCATACAGGAAACAAGGGGGGAACAGATACAGATAGGAGGGGTAACTGAATCAACCGAACTGGTCGGACTGGAGATTACAAGTAACCCTGATGTATATATAGGGAATGATAATGTTAGTGAGGGAATTTATTTTATGGAGGAACTACATTCAAAAGTTCAAGAAAATAAAGAAGATGGTAATGAAACAATGTTAGGTGACAATATGGAATATGGTGCACTTGAACATGAGGAAACTAATACATGCAAGATTTTTACATGTGACAATTTTAATATTTACAATTTTACTGATTTAGAAGTTACAGTTGAATTTTTTAACCTTTTCACTAAGGGGTTTTCTTTTATACCTACACAAAAACCAAAAATTGAGAACATACTACTGGATATAAAGTTATTCGTAAGGAAGTTAAATTTAAAGAATATATTTCAAAGTGAAGAAGAAAATAGAAGTAAAGGGCTTAAAAGGAGAAGTATTTTTAACCCACCCCTACACAATGACATTTCCAACTTTGAGAACTGTACCTTAAATATGGTTAGGGAAGGTTATTCAACACAAAAAATAGACAGGGAAGATGTGAATTTAACGGATGAAGAAGTTAAAGTGTTAAAAATGTTACAGGGCAACGAAAGAATTAGAATTATGAAGCCCGATAAGGGGGGTGGGGTAGTTTTGATGGACTATTGGGATTACACGAAGAGGATGGTTGAAATTTTGAATCAGGGTGACAGATATCAAATAGCATCAAGGAATGAGATGAATATTTGGTACAATAAAATTGATCATTATTTGGATGATAATTTGATGCAAGGTTTTATAGACATTGATTTATATAAATTTTTGAAGGTACCTAAACCAGTAATCCCTGAGGTCTTTGGGATACCAAAGATACATAAGGATGTACAAAATCCCCCACTTAGGCCCATTGTTACTTCCCAATGTTCGAAGACACAGACCCTAGCAATATTTGTAGACAATAAACTTAAACCCTTATATAACTATTACCCCCATATATTAATAGATTCATGGGATTTTCTGGAAAAATTTAACAATATCCCCTATGATGACAATTATGGGTTTATTACCATTGATGTTAAAGATCTTTTTTCAGTAATACCCCATAATATTGGACTTAAATGGTTTGAAGAAATGTTAATAGCGTTTAAATTTTTAAGTAATACAGATTTTAGGTTAGTATTAGAATACATAGAAGTGGTTTTGAAAAACAACTTCATTTATTTCCAGGGAGACATATACCACCAGATTGGGGGGGTGGCCATGGGGTCAGCCTGCGCCCCAATATACGCAAACATTATTATGCTTTACTGGGAACTTGAATTTGTGTTTAAATCCAAATTTTGGAGTTACATAATACAGTATTTCTGATTTTTGGATGATATTTTTATTGTTTGGAATGGTGATATAGCTTTAATTAAGGAATTCATACAATATATACATGAGACTACTAACTTTTTAGAGTTTACATATCATTATAATATGGATTATGCTGATTACCTTGATGTAACTCTAATAAAGAATAGAGAAGATAAGCAATACCAATCAAAGATATACAGGAAAAGTTGTTTTCTAACACTTATGTTCACTTTCAAAGTGACCATCCCCTATACTTAAAAAGGAATATTATTAAGGGGCAAATGGTCCGAGCTTCTAGGATGATGAGCGATAACAAAGAATGTAGGTATGAAATGGATAAAATACAAGTTTTTTTTAAGGAAAGGGGGTATCCTAATGAATTAATTAAGAATATAAAAAGGGAAGTAATGAAAAAATGTAATACACAATATCCACCATTGTTAAAAGGTAACCTAAATGTGATAAATAATAGGAAAGTTAAAAATATAGGTATTGGAAATGAGGAAATCCCAAGGTTGATATTCACATACCACAAGGGATGTGAATGGATACAAAAGGGTATAAATGAAATTTGGAAAATTTTCTCCAAGATGTCCAATAATTTATCAATTTTCCAACAACCACTAAGATTTACCTATAGGAAAAAATCTTAATTTTAAGAAATTATTTGAGAAGAAAAAATTGTTAGATAAGGGAGTGATAAATAAGACTGGAACACACAAATGTGGTAGGTGTGGGCAATGTTCCTTCATTTCTGGTAAAAAAGAAATATTTTTGAAAGGATTTGAAGGTAAGCTTAGGGGAAAAGGATATTTTACATGTAATACTAAGGGAGTTGTATACCTTGCCTACTGTGTCTCCTGTGGAGGATACTATGTAGGCAAGACAGAACACCAGCTCAGAAAGCGTATTTATGAGCATATGAGGGACATCACTAGGAAGAATGACAATAATGCCCTATTTAGCCATACAAATATTTGTGAGAATGCCAACTTCAAATTTTGGGTATTGGAAGAGGTGAAAAAGAGTGACAGAGGGGGAGACTGGGAATCTCTATTAGAGTATAGAGAATTAATTTGGCAGCTTAAATTAGATGCTTGTGGTCCCAAAGGGATGAATGACCACCTTTCTATTAAACCAGCCTTGAAGCTTTTAACAAATAACCCCAAATGAAATTAAATTCTTATATAAAAAATTCTTATGAAATAATATATATAAAAAGGTGTTAATTAAATATTTCAACACTTAATAATGTAACATTTTACTATTTTAATATTTTACATATTTTAATAATCAAATTTACAATATTTATAGTATTTATAGAATCTATATTATTTATTTATTTTTACAATATTTCAAGTGCATCCATGTTCCTTAAACAAATATTTATATAATATTTATATATTTATATTTAAAATTATATTTATATATTTATTTCCATGTAGTATAAAGACATATAAGTAATTATTATTTACATTAATATATTCCAATATCTAGCATGTGGGTAAGAACATTCACTATCATCATTATTATCATCATTAGTTCTGGCCAGGCACTTTTCTATGACAAGATATTTTATGTAAAAGGAAGGACTTGGATATAAGCATCCAACAAGGGGTTACATTTTTTAATTGCTTTCAATTAACTGATTCATTAATTAATTAGCCAACCAGTAAGGGTTTGCAATGTATATATAAGATGGTGAACTTTTATTGTATTTGTGATTCTGATGAAGGTGTTTATGTGAAGACGAAAGCGCGCTCAATCACCAGTGTAACTTTATTCGTGTCAGTTTGTGTTTTTTGTGGATTCTATGTGGCATTAAAACGTTTTGGACTATTTACAGCCTGGATATTCCTTAAACGAATGCTTGGTTGAAGATTTCAGTGTTAGACTGGAGGACAGCCCTTTATGGTACAGCGATGGAGTTTTAGTCTTTTAGTAACTGTCATTTGTAAATAGTTATGTTGTTTGTTAGATATAGAATGATTGTGTTTTTTTCTTTTTTTCTTTTTTGAATATTGTTAAAAAAATGGAACACTTTATGTAATTTATTTCTTTATTCAAATTTTAATAAAAATCTTTTTTGAAAAAAAAAGAATATTTAATAATGCAGTGTGCCTTATACTTCATTTTGATTTGCTTTATTTTTTTTTCTCTTTTTAAAATTTTAAGAGGTCTTGGCAAGGGTTAGTTAAGAAAGAATTATTTTGCAGAAAGTGAATAAAATCCAGCTAGTTAGTGAGAGGAGTTGAGAAATAGCATTCCTCATTTAACTACAAGCATTTAGTTGGCATATTTAGCTGTAGTGCTATATGACTTGCTGTTCTCTAAAGTATTGCTGCTGATCTCTGTCTGAATTTGATTTTGCCCACCCACCTGTCCTATTTCTGTTGTGATTTTAAACTTAGTGACTTTTGACTTGCCCACCCCTACTGTAAATGTGACTTTGGACCCTCCTCCCAGTCTCATCTCATCAGCTCATCATACTGTGCACTAAGTGATCAGCTTGAAACCCCCCCCCCCCGGTCTCTTAAATTTGACTTATCTACTGTTTTCTACCCTCCCACTTGCTAAAAATTGTACTTTATTCATCTGCTTTTACTGTATTTGTGCTTATTCCTACTTTATTTATTATTTTTTGCTGCATGTTCTTAAAGTGTTCAATTGCTTTTAACCTGCAACATTTACTACTGTTTGTCAGTAACCTGATTACATTGTAACTGATATTCTAAGCCTCTTAGTTGTGATTTAAGCACCTGGGCTCCAAACTAGTTGTCTTAAATTAGGAAGGTCTGTGGTCCAAACCCTTGTGGCAGAAGAAATAGCTTATACCCTTCTAAGTTGGGAATTTCTGGTTGTAGGCTTATTGTGTCTGTTATTCTAAAAGAGTATTTTACTCTGGTATAAGCACTTGGGCTCCAAACCAATTATTTTACAAGGTTTTCAGTCTACACGCTTGTAGGAGGACAGGGTATATTCCATCCTTTTGAGCTGGGAATTGCTGGTGAAGGCTTATTATGACTTTATTTGAATGGATAGAGGGTTAGCTTGTTTAAATTTGAATTTTTGATTTACAACAGGGCATTGTTTGTATTTTTTATTGAATCTCTGCTGCCATTTAAGCATCACAGTTGTACAGTGATTGGCTCATAACCTACAAGTTCTGAAGCATTTGGCAATGTTTGGCAACTGTGATACTTGAGAAGAGGAGTGTTACTAGTTTTTGCTAAACTCTATGAAAGCTAAGCCGTACATTACCACATCCACTGTTTCAGCACTTATTTTTCTCATTATGTCACAGCTGCATTCATTTAGTGTTTCTGTATTAAATAACTGCACTTTTTGACCTTTCTTTACAGTCTTTATATAGAACTGCTGCTCACCATGCGCCATTGTCTAGTGATGATTTGTATAGACATTGATATCTTATAGCATAATCCCCCTTGTAATCTGTATAGACACAGATCTCTCACACTGTAAATTACTCTTAAAATACCCTTACTGTCTAGACAGATTGTTTTAAATACTACAGCATCTAGTTTGCACATAGCTGAGTGCTGCTCATCAAGTTCCTTGTCTTATTGACCTATTTAATATTTCAGTTTCCCTCACTCCTCCCTTGTAGATCAGTAGCCATGGATATGCACTTCCTGACTCTCACTGTGGCCAGTTTGGTTTAGATGGATATTCTGAGGCATTGTAGCAATTTTGTCACATACAATGACAACCCTCTTATTCTTAATAAAAAAGATAAAGTATACAAGAGGTGTAAATGCACTTTAATGAATGCAAAACTCCCTCATATAACCAGAAATAATCCTACAGAGGTTTTCAGTGACACTTGCAGCCTGTGTACTGCACAGGGTAAATACCCTACAAATAAAACTACTTATACTGAGGCACTTACAGATAACTTTTCTAAAACACTATGTCTTCCTGCACAGCACAATCAAAAATGGGTCCTCAGTCTTCACGTAAACACTCTGTTAAAACACCACCAACAGCTACACATAGTAGCAGTGTGTCCAATGCCTTTACTACTAGGCCCTTAAGGCAAACCAGCAAACAACCAAATTTCCTGGTCATTGCTGATTCTATAGTGAGGCGCACCGATGTTCCTCTCACAGACTGAGTAAGGAGAGATCCACAGTCAGCTGCTTTTTCAGGGTAGGATCTGTTATGTCACACAGGCACTATAATAGTCCATGCAGATTTCAATGACCTGAGACATACCTCTCCTGACTATATGAAGCAAGACATGATCAAGCTTGCTGATTATGTGTCTCAGGCAGGTATGAGTCTAACACTGAGCAAAATACTACCTTCTCCAAGGACACCACGTTAGCAGCAGAAAATGACTGATTTTAACAATTGACTTAGCTTCTTGTAGCAGTCCAAGGTAGTACAATAGTTGACAGCCTAGGGGGACATGGCTGACAGACCATTCTGCTTTGCCAGTGATGGTCTGCACTTATTCCTGCTAGGCTTTCGGATATTGGAAAAGACCTTTTTCCACTCCCATAGTGCAATGCCAAACTGATAAAACTTCATACTTAACTAAATGTATGAAGAAAAGAGGTCATTATCCCACTATACCCTGCCCTTATCAGACCAGTAATAAGAGTACAATACTTCCTTAGGTAAATGTCTGACCAGGCATATGCAGCAACTAGATTAGCACCAGAGGTTCCTTACAAAAATAATACAAGGCATAACAAACCTGCACTACTCAGTCTATGCCTGGGTTACAAGACATCCATAAACCCCATACTTATGCATCTCCTGCATATTTGGAAGGCAAACAGTGCTAGAAATACAAGGTCTAAGTACTTGAATTTTATCTGTGACTTAAACAGAATATTCTGGAGAGACAGATATGTGTCTCAGAGACTGCCCCTCCTATGAAACAGGCTTCCCATCTATGTGAAACTGAGCTCGACAATTACCCAATTTAACCTCAGCCTAGACCAGTGGATGGAAAATTAGAAATGTACACCGATCCTAGTACCCATGTCCCATATGGACAAAGATAGTGCGTAAATGACTGGTCTTCGGTGTCCTATTTGGATACAGGATGTCATTATTCTTTTGGGAAAACTTGGCTAGGCTTAGAAAGGCACCCCAGGTCATTAGCCTAGTAAGAGTATATGAATATATGACTCTATATCTGTTTATATAAACAAAAATAATACTGCAGCATCAAAAGAAAAGCACACTGAGTCATGGCATTGCAACATGAGTATTGGACATTTCAATTGCAAATTGATTTTCTATTAACTATAATATATATACCTATCCAAAATACATGTGGCCTAATCTATGTGGTATCATTCACAGCACATTTTCATAATTAAAATACTCAAACAGAAGAAGCAATGTGCTCTGCTTTTTGCAACAAAGTACTGAAAAGTAATTAGAAAGTGGCATGTACTATTAATATAAAGTATATGTAATTGTAGCCCTACATTTTGTCCAACTACCAACCTTCAGAATGCCTGTTTCTCTCTCTGTCTCTCTCTGTCTCTAGCTGTCTCACACACACACACACACACACACACACACACACACACACACACACACACACACACACACACACACACACACACACACACACACACACACACACACACACACACACACATTCTCTCACTGTTCAGAAATACCATATTCTTGATAGTAGCCAAGCCAGCACTATTTATATTAGGTGCACAATGAGCCTCACTGCTTATTACCATTGCATGTGGCCAGGCCATTGTGTATGACAAGCAGCTCCTTGTCAAGGCATCAGTACAGTGTCACAGCCATATAGGTTCATAGGTAGGTACTAGGCTATTGGCCCTAGGGTGTATATAAGCCTAGACAAACGGTACCATGGCTGTTGCCACCTAAGAAAATTATTTTCCTGTGCCCCTGTCAAGCAGAGCCACAGAAGTGATCCCCAGGGTGAATTTCCTATCTCCCATCCAATCATCAAGATTTTTCTTGAAGAGTGCTAATGAGGAGCTTTGTTTGATATATATAGGTAGTTTGTTCCAGAGTATGGGAAGTCTCTGAGACAGGAACTATCCCTCCAGCATGTCCTGTTTATTGTGGTGACAAGGTTTAGGTCCCTAGAGTGTGTAGCTCTTTGGTATTGAGATTTCTTTATGTGGAGCATGTCCAACAGCTCTGGGTTTGACATAGCTTTGTATGTTAGGCAGAGATTGCCTCTGAGTAGGCGATATGCAACAGAGTAAAGCTGGAGTTTTTTGAGACGATCTGCATAGGGAATCTGTTTGAGGCCGGTAATCCTCTTTATGAGGTATTTCTGTGGCCTTTGCAGTTGTTATAGATGTCTTGTGAGGTACATACCAAAAGGCACGTTGTACTCTATAATGGGTCTAATGAGTGATAAGTAGAGGGGAACAAGGACCTCTTTTTTCCTGGATGCGAAACCTTTTGTGATGAGGTGTGCCATGTAGAAGGATTTCTTGACTACTGTGGCGATGTGATTATCAAAGGAGAGACTACTGTCCACCTGTGTCCCAAGGTCTCTTATCACACTTTCCGTGTTATGCAGACTACCCCCTATGTGGTAGTTCATGGGTGCAGAGTTTTTACTAAAAGGGATGACAATGCACTTTTTGGCATTGAGCTTGAGGCCATGGCTTTGACACCAGGCATCTGTCTCAGTGAGGCCCTTTTGTAGGATGTCCACATCGTTAGGAGATTTCATTATGGACGTACAGCAGCTGAAGTAAATGCTGAAGAAGGTGCACAGGCACTTTTAGTTTGCTGTCCAAGTACAAAACTCCACTCCCTAGAAGTTCTCTTCACCCTAAAAAATGCTGATGTCTGTGCGGTCATTGAGACATGGTTTAAAGTTGCAGAGAGCACACCAGCAGTAGAAGGTTATAATGCCTTCTACACATTTAGACCAGCTACTTCACAGGTAGGGACTAATGGTGGAGGTGTCTCTATTTACATCAGAAATAAATATACTTCAAAGCTGGTCAAACAGGACAATGCACTTGTGCTGCTCCATGTTCAAATCAACATAGGCAAAATCCAATACCACTTCCTTGCAAGCTATAGGTCCTCCTCTATGAACCATGAAACCCATATCATATATTTAAACCTATTAGAAATACTAACCATCCAACCCAATACCATATTCATGGGTGATTTTAATTACCCCACTATTAACCGGGAATCCTATATGACACCAAATGTACTGGCACAGAGTTTCTTGGATTTTGGAAACACAAACTCCTTGGACCAGATAGTCAATACACCAATGAGAGGTACAACCACACCATGTCTAGTCCTCACTAATATGGGAGAGTGCTGCACACCACCTGCTGTAATGTCTTCTCTGGTAATGTCATAACACAAAATGGTCTCCTTTGAAATAAAAATAAAACCTGGATCCCCAGCTAAATCTGGAATATTCAGAAACTACTCTAAGGCTAACTTCCTGCTCTTGAGTGATAACCTGACAAAATTTCAAGTCTCCATAAATCCTGACATCACTGCTACCTGTGCAGTACTGTTCACAAAAACCCCGTACAAGCATGTTAACAGCTGCATAGAGGCAGCTGTACCCACCAGGAAGAAGTACAGAACTAACTCAAAACACAAATCACCTTGGTAGAAAGAAAATCATGGCAAAAATTAAGAAGTGCAGCACCCAACAGAATAAAAGCACTCTCATCAAAATAAACATACAACTCAGAGGACAAATAAAGTCTGCCAAAGCCAAATTTGAGGTAAGTTCGGTCTCTCAGGTCAAGGACAACCACAAAGCATTTGTTAGCTATGTCCTCAAATGCAAAGGCAATACACAATTGTGTGAAGAGCTCATTGTAAATGGATCCACCTATACTGAGCCAGAAGATATAGCAAACCTCCTGGCTGACAAATTCAGCTCCACCCATACCCCTCTCTTACCCCTCAACCTTCCATCAGAAAATACCATCAGATATAACTCCCCCTACTATCACTAGGGAACAGGTCCTTAATGCTCTCTCTAAAACCAAGAACACTGCATTAATGGGTCCAGGCAATTCCCAGGATACCTTATATATAGCATGAAACATGATCTATCAGGGCCTCTGGAATTAATATTTAACTGTAGCCTCCATGCCTCATGAATGGACAGCACCAACAGTCATCCCTCTGCACAAAGGCAGGCCATCTACAGACCTTGAAAACTACAGACCCATAAGTCTCACTAGTGTTATATGTAACGCCATGGAAAGAATTATCATGGAAATGATCAAGAGAGATATAGTAAACCTCTAGACAATGGGCCCAAACAGGTTTGGTTTTGTTAAGGGCTGATCATGCCTACTCAACCTGGTGGACCTCTTTGAGAAGGCAACCAAAGCAATGGATGAGGGTAAAAATGGTTCAGACTGCCTACTTTGACCTGGTCAATGTATTTGACACAATACCCCACTCAGGCATTGTTGACAAACTCAAAATGTTAGGTACAAACTCATATGCCACTCAGTGGATAGTGAAATGGCTCACAGACAGGACCCAGGAAGTTAGAATTGGGGATTCTACCTCTACAAAGAGGCCAGTCACAAGTGGAATCCTTCAGAGATCACTCCTTGGACAACTTCTTTTTGGTATTTACTTCTCCAAAGTCAAAACCAATGTTAAGGGTCTCTGGATGACTACAACTGTTGATGATTGCAAATTAGGATCTGCCATTGACTCTCACACCAACACAAATGTTCTCCAGGAAGGGCTGACACAGACAAACAACTAGTGTCAAAGCCATGAACTAAAAGTAAATGCCAAGAAATGCATAATAGTATCCTTCAGCAAGTCATACACCCCCGGTAATTATAATATTGACAGCATACCCCTTAGAGTTGACCCAGTAGTGAGGGATTTAGGGATACACTTAGTAATCTAGCCTTTGACCATCATGTGTCTTGAGCAGTGAGGAAATCATTCTATGTTGCACAATTTATAAATAAAGGTATGGCATCTAGGTTAAAGGAAGTCATTGTTCCACTGTATTTGTCATTCATCAGACCTGTCATTGAGTGCAATGCCCGCTTTGGTATGTACCTAACTAGGCATGTCCAACAATTGAAATGTCCAAAGTGGTTTCTCATTAAAGAATACAGGGTGTAAGTAAAATGTCCTATGCAGACCACCTCAAGGCCCTATCCCTGTATTCTGACTCCTACAGTCCTTTGAGGGGAGATCTATGCCTGGCATACAGTCATTGTCAGACCCCACTCTGATGAACCTCCTGCATATCCACAAAACAAACATCCCCATAATTCCCATTCTAAAGACTTAAACATTGCCTTTGATATAAATAGGATCTGCTGGAGAGACAAGTATGTATCCCAGAGACTAGCCCATCTCTGGAACAGCCTCTTCATCCATGTGAAGCAAAGTTCCTACCTAACCCAATTCAAGTGTAACTTGGACAACTGGATGGGGAACAGGAAATTCATCCCTGCCCTGACAACTTTTTCTCCAGCAGACACAGACAACCTGTAAATGGTTCATCTCCCAGGCCTCTCTTTGTAAATGTTTCATCTCCCAAGCCTCTATTTACACTTATCAATGGTACCAGAACTTGTCAGAGATGTGGGATGCATGGCTAGGCTTAAAAAGGCCCTTGTGGTCATTAGCCTAGTAAACACCTATGAACCTCAGAACCTATGACCCAATGAATCCAGAGGTAGACTAAAAAATCAAGATGATGGACCCCATGTGGGCATACTCTGGAATTATATTTAAAACTATTAAAAAAAATGTACATAAAGTCCAAAAGTGGTGTTAAAATGTAGGAAACATCAAATCATGATGAAACAAACATGTTTTTTCAGTCTGTGGGTGCAGTTCTCCTTTAACAAGAAATGAAGGTTATGCTCATTGCTGTTTTCAAAATGTAATTAAGGTTTGCTGATGTGGTTTTATAATTAACTGGTTGTGGTAAATAAATCCATGTAGTTTCATGAAATAACTGGTTGCGGTAAATAACACTGATGTAAGAAAAAAGTTGCTTATTTTTCTGTAGAACAATACAGTGAATGACACATGGTTACCATAATTGTAGATTATTCTCATTAAGTGCAGTATATCTGATTCATTAACTGTTGTATGGGAGCTGTAGCAGCAGTATAAATAAAGCACACTTTAGCAAAGCATGTGCAACTACCTGCAACTTCAAATGCACAGATCTATAGACTAATTTAAACATATAACATTCATAATTTTTTGAAGAGCAAGCAGTACATTGTTAGCCACTGGAGAACATGATACAAATTTTTATGATGATAAAAAATAACATGCATTAGATACATCAAGCATAACCACTAAATGAGTACATAAGCTACCCCAGTTAAGATGTATAGTATTACACTTACAATGGTATATTCTATGATCTTTTGTGCAACAGTTAAGTGGTCTTTGCAGATTAAATGTGAACTTAAAAGTCACTCGGTGGAGTCCTACTCAAAAGATGGTGATATTACACTTGGTGGAATTATCCTGGTGCACTCTGATGTTGTATATCATGAAATCAGCTTTAATGAACATCCTCAACCTTTTCCTTGTACTGGGTAAGAAGAAATTTCACCTTTTAGTAATGAATTTACAGTTTACATTTACTTTTCACAAGGAATCTACTCACTGAGTTAAAAATCAGTGTCAGTCTTTTATGTTTGAGAAAATATGGAAGACAGTATTTAAGCCCTGCAAAAAAGAAGTTATTCTTTTTTTTTTAAACAGAGAGCTTGAGGTGCATTGCATTACTGTTATTCCCATCCATTTCTGGTCTATTGCCCAGTGAGGCCAGAAGAGACATTGCTACACAAATTCTCCTACCCAAACTAATTCCTGTTTGTGAATAGTAGTTCTGACCAAA
The DNA here is from genome assembly GCF_019279795.1 of Protopterus annectens. Taxonomy (NCBI): domain Eukaryota; kingdom Metazoa; phylum Chordata; order Ceratodontiformes; family Protopteridae; genus Protopterus; species Protopterus annectens. Next base: position 607,123,124 of record NC_056729.1, on the reverse strand, counting down.
GGACAACATATGTGCAATCTGTAAGTAGAAATAAAACAAAATCGGCAGATTTATCACACATATACTTCAACAGAAGACAAGCACAGAGCCCTAAAGAGAGCCAAAAGACTTCCCATGACAGCAATAACAACATTACTGCTCCACTGCCTGATCTTCCAACAATTACAGTGCAGATACTGCCCACCTGTGTCTCATGCACTATAGCACAGGCACATTGACTCCACCGTAAAATTATGTCCTTGGTCAACATATATCTCCACTTGTGAAGGCTTGAACTGAAAAAAAAAAAAAGAAAATAAACCATCTCCAGTCTGGTAGTTATCACAGAGGATTTAGACTATGAGCTATTAACAAGCAGCTTCCTCTAGTACAGGGTTTGATTCCCTCACTCTTTATTTGCCTACTGTGTGATTGTGAGCAGATCACTTAACCAAATGGGGTTTTGGGGCAACTAAGAAACTGGGTTAGAGTCCTCAGTGATCTCCTGGTTTGCATGCCTAGTAAGAGCCTATGAAGGAAGGCATATCCTCTGCCTCTTGGAACACAAGATTACAACAGTTCAGAAAAGTCAAATACTTAAAAAAATCTTAAAATATCTTAAAGATGTCCATACATCTTATTGCTTTAGCACAGATCGTACAGCATGTATGATCAGCAGCAAGTATACATCAGTGGCTGACTTTTTCTTTGCCAAATGTTTGCTTAGATATCACATTATGGTAATAATTCATCTCTACACTTATGCTTCTGTCAATATCAATTGCACCTACACAGTCAATTCTGCTAAATATCAGTGTTTCTAAAATGTATCAGAATGCAGACTTAGATGGCTATATATATATATATATATATATATATATATATATGCTTTTTTTTAATTTGTAACATTTGTTTTCAATTTTATGTCTCTATAAAGCTGTACTAGTATACATGATTGCCAAATACTGTTCCATACTGTAACTGCGGTCAAAGACCATCTATTATGTTGTATAATTTGTGACTTATAATCCTTCTGCATTATTTTTCACCACTGTTTTTGTGTTCATCTCATATTAACATGTATTGTTAACTGTTTTTGTGTTTTACTCCATATCAGTTCTATATGTATATTGTAACCTATTGTTTTATGATTTTTGTTCTATGTATATTGATTCTGTAAATGTAATTTGGAAATTTTCTCACTGAGCCTCCACTGAAAACGGACCTTTTTTGGTTTAGAAGGACACTCCTGGTAAACAAATCTTAAATACAATAATAAATAAAAAATAAACAACAATAACATCTTCCCAAATCCCTAAGACAAAAAAATCAGGCCAACAGGTGTTGAGCACTTTCGTTCTTTTAAAGGTGGAAAGAACTTCATCAGAAGAATGCACTAAAATGGTATAGGTATGGATATGAATACAGTACGAAAGATTGTAACAGCCAATAATTAAAATGTATATGAAGGATTTGAAAGGAAACAAAGTAGCAGCCAATAGTAAATAGGTGGGAAGTGAGTCACTGCTCAGGGGGTGGGGGTTACCTGAGCTAACATACTGTGCATTATATGTTAAGATTTTCACTGATCTCTGGAAAGGCTTCTGTGTTTTTCACTGATCTCTGTAAAAGCTTCTGCGTTTAGTAACAATTGCCATTTTAATTCGCACACTTCAAGAAAAGTGTCACTATCCACAAAAAAAGACATCAACTTTTTCTAGCACTAGGAACTAAAACTTTTAAAGTTATTGCAAAACAGAATGTGTTTCACTAGTGCATTTCTATTGTCACTGTTTCTGACCAGTGCACAGTGTTCCTTGATGAGGTCTGTAGGTTGTCCCAGTGTAAAAGCTTTCACATGTCTCGCCAATGCCAGCATATACAACATTTTTACTGTGGCACATAAGGTGTTCATTAAAGAAAATTTTGACATTGCAATGCTTGAAAAGAATGTATTTGCCTGTGAGGATGTGTTTGCAGGCTATGCAAGCCCCATAGGTGAACATGCCTACTTATCCGCTAACCGATGGATCATTGTCAAGCTGAAAATTGTGTACAGGTTGGGACAAGAAAGAACTGAGTGTTTTGCCTTTTTATAAGAGAAGGGGTGATCTCTTAGCATGGAATGTAGGTCCCTACTGCTAGTAATACTGTTCCAGTTTCTGGTGGTTATGTTCCAGATGGGGACCATGTCATTGCTGAAAGGTAGAGGGAAGCTGAGTATGCAATCGGTGTCTGGAAGTGTGGTGGACTTAAGATGGAACCCAAATCTAAGAATAGGCTGGAATTTGGAAAGGCAGGCAGTGTTGACTTCTTTGGCAATGTGGTCTATTAGA